>NW_006921746.1:4467954-4536108 GCF_000298275.1 Orycteropus afer afer | reverse complement strand
TTCTCAATTCTATTCCATTGGTCTATGTATCTGTCATTAAACCAATACCAGGCAGTTTTGACTACTGTGGCTGTATAGTAGGTTTTGAGATCCAGCAGTGTGAGACCTCCTACTTTGTTTTTCTTCTTCAATAGTGTTTTGCTTATCCACGGTCTCTTCCCTTTTCATTTAAAATTAGTTATTGGTTTTTCCACATCCCTAAAGAATGTTGATGGGATCTGGATTGGGATTGCATTGAATGTATAGATTGCTGTGAGTAGAACTGACATTTTCACAATGTTCAATCTTCCTACCCACAAACATGGGATGTTCTTCCATTTATGTAGACCTCGTATGGTTTCTTGAAGTAGTTTTTAATAGTTTTCTTTGAAGAGGACTTTTGTGTCCTTGGTAAGATTTATTCCCAAGTATTTTATTTTTTGGTAGCTATTGTAAATGGTATTGCTTACCTTATTTCTTTTTCAGCAATCTCTTTGCTGGTGTAGAGGAATCCAACCGATTTTTGGATGTTGATCTTATATTCTGTCACAATGCTAAATCTCTCCATTAGTTCCAGTAGATGTTTGACTGAGTCTCTTGGGTTTTCTAGGTATAGGATCATATCATAAGCAAATGTGGGTAGTTTGACTTCTTTCAGTGTTTTATATATACCATCCCATTGCCTTCTCACTTGCATGGTTTCTGCTGAGAAATCACAGCTTATTCTTACTGGCTGTCTTTGTAGGTAACTTTTTGTTTTTCTTGTGATGCTTTCAGGATTCTGTCTTTGTCTTTGGTTTTGGTGAGTTTGATGATGATGTGTCATGGTGATTTTCTTTTGGTATCTATCCTGTTTGTAGTTAGTTGGACTTCCTGAATCGATATATCCTCATCTTTCAGCATACAGGGAAGTTCTCCTCCATCAAATCTTGGACAATTTTCTCAGTGGTTTTCAGTGGTTTTGTTTTTCTCTTCCTGTCCTGGAATTCCCATGACACATAAGTTATTCCTTTTGATGTTATCCCACATGAACCTTAGGCTTTCTTCATTTTCTTTTGGTTTCTTTTCTGATTGTTCCCTTTCCAAAAAAGTATTCAGGTATTTGTCTTCAATCTCATTAGTTCTCTCTTCTATCACATCAATTCTACTCCTTTGCCCCTCCAATGTTTTATCTATTTCTGATAATTTTGTATTAATCTTCTGGATTTCTATCTGTAGATTTAGAATCATTTCTAATTTTTCATTTATTTTTTCATTTTGTTCTTGTATTTTCTTCCAAAAAATTTTGAGAGTTTTTTCTGTGTTTTCTTTGGTCTGTCTCTCAATCCTTTGAAGATCCCTAAATGTAATTCTTTTGAATTCCTTATCAGAGAGTTCCAATGCTGCTTCTTCCTCAAGGATGTGTTCTGGGTCTGTATCCTGCTCCCTTGTTTCTACCACTTTGTCCTGCTTCTTTGTGTAATGGTCTGTTGTCCCCAAGTCATTGTGGTGTTGTTGTATTTAGATCTCTGTTAACTGTTTGTGAAAAACAGCCAAGGGTGATTCAGGCTCTTCTTGGTGGTTTTTTATCATTGGCCCGTTGGTGGAGAAGGAGATAGTGGCTCTCGCTCAGTAAGTGAAGTTGCAGGAGGTGTGGGTGTAGTTGTGTCTTATGGAGACTGTTATTGTCTCCCACTCAGTTAAACACAAATTACAATTGAATAACTATCAAAAAACTTTTCAGTCTTGTGAGTCCAGAGTGTCTTTGGGTTGCTGGAAAGCAGAACATGTTCTCAAGCCCCAGGAATCCGCCAGAGTGCTGTCTCTTTAAAATAGTCAAGCTGCTTTTAATCCTTCAAAATGGAGGTGCCCTCCGGACCAACAAAAGTCCACAGCTCAGCCCACCTTTCTCTTCACCTTCTCCATTTATTTCCCAGCCACCGTGCACAGTCCTTCATGCATTCCTTGGCTAGCAGGGCTGATTTTTTGGTTAATTCTTAGGTCTACCACCACTCGGGTATCTCCAAACTGTCTGTGCCATTAGGATCGCTTGGAGCACTGCCAGACCACAGCTCTGTATGTCTCCTTTTTTGGTATTTTCATGTAAATTCTTCTGCTAATTGGGGTTTAGTCCACTTCCATATCCTTCCCTTCAAGGCTCGGGGGTCCAGGATTATCTTTTGTGTCTGTGTTAATTGGTTTCCCTTTTCTTTGTTGAAGAGGGTTTGTGCAGTCTTTCTGCCTAGTCCACCATCTTGCTGGTGAGTCTGATACATTACTATTGAATAAAATCCATAGTTTATATAAGAGTTCATTCTTTGTGTTGTACAATTGTATGCATTTTAATAAATTCTTAATATACTATATATACCACTATAGTATCATAAATTATCATTACAGAATCATAGTTTCACTGCCTTAATATCCTCTATATGTCACCTATTCATCTCTTTGCCTTTCATCTGGCTGAACTCCTTGCAACCACTGAATTTTCACTTTCTCTGTATTTTCGCCTTTTCTAAAATGTCAGTTTTGAAATTATACATTATATAGCTTTTTTTTAGGCTGGAGCTCTGGTGGTGTAGTGGCTAAGTCATTGGGCTGCTAATCAGAAAGTCAGTGGTTCATAGTTATCAGCTGCTCTGTGGAAGGAAGATGGTGTGATCTGCTTCCATAAAGATTTACAGCCTTGGAAATCCAATGGGGGTTGCTATGAGTAAGAACAGACTCCATGACAATGAGGTTTTTTGTTTGTTTGTTTGTTTGTTTGTTTTTTGCTTCTTTCACATAGCAATATGCACCTAATATTTGTTCATGTCTTTAAATGGCTTGGTAGTTCATTTTCATGTATCTCTGATAGTATTCCATGTGTGAATGTACCACAGTTTGTTCATCTATTCACTTACAGAAAGACATCTTGGTTCCTTCTAGATTTAGGTGATGATAAATAGAGCTGCTGGACACATTGGTGTGTAGGGTTTTGTGCATGCATAATTTTAAACTCATTTGTGTACTTACATAGGAGTATGTCTTCTGGATTATATGGTAAGACAAACTTTGCAAGAAACTGACAGAATATTTTTCAAAGATGCTGTACCATTTTGCCTTCCCATGAGCAATGATTGAGAGTTCCTGTTACTCTACATCCTAACCAGGAGTTAGTATTATCAGATTGTGAATTTGAGCCATTCTAATAGGTGCAATATTGAAGGATTCCATGGGCAAAATATTGAATGATGCAGGAAGCATTGAAAGAAGATAAAAGGAATACACAGAATAACTCTATCAATAAGAATTGATCAATGTTCACCTATTTCAGGAGGCAGCTTTAAAACAAGAACAAATTATATTGAGATAATTCCAAGCTGATCTGACAGAATTGGTGAAAACAAGCCTCCAGGAACTGACAGTATACTCCTTGAGGTATTTCAACAAATGGATACAGCTCTGAAGTTGCTTACTCACCTATGCCAAGAAATTTGGAAGACAGCTACCAGGTCAACTGACTAGAAGAGATCCATATTTACTTCTATTCCAAAATAACAGAATGTGTAAATTTTTGATCATTAATAATATCACTTTCAAGTAAAATTTTTGTGAAGAGATTCAAAAAGTGTTGCAGCAGTATATTGACAGAGAATTTAAGCAATTCAAGCTAGATTCAGAAGAGGATATGAAATGAGGCATATAATTACTGATATGAGATGGATCTTGGCCAAAAGCAAAGAAAACCAGAAAGATGCTTACCTTTGTTTTATTGACTATGCAAAGGTATTTAACCATGTGGATCATAACAAATTATGAGTAACATTACAAGGAATGGGAATTCCAAAACACTTAATTGTGCTCATGAGGATTCTGTACCTAATTCAAGAAGCTGTTGCATGCTTTATAAAGGATATTTATGAATTTTAAAGAAATTTAAAGAACTTACCTACCGAATAATTTGATTCTGCTTGTCAACTTCTCCTTATCTTTCAAAATAACATTATTGTTCCACATTTCTTTTGTAAAACTCTTTATAATCTCTTTCTATCTCTTTAGCTTTATCATCAATCCACATCCAAGTAGAGTTCATATTTGACCTTTCCTCTTCAAGTTTCAAACCAAAAACAAAAGATACCAGAAAGATTTCTACCTGTGTTTTATTGATTATGCATAAAAATTCAACTGTGTGGATAATATCAAATTATGGATACCATTGAAAAGAATGAGAATTTCAGAATACTTAATTGTATCATGAGGAACCTGTACATAGACCAAGAAGCTGTCATTCAAACAGAACAAGAGGATATTGCATGGTTTAAAATCCAGAATGATGTGTGTCAGGGTTGAATCTTTCACCATACTTATTCAATCTGTATGCTGGGCAAATAATCTGAGAAGTCAGAATATATGAAGAAGAATACAGCATCAGGATTGGAAGAAGACTCATTAACAACCTACAATATGTAGATGACACAATCTACCTTGCTGAAAATGAAAATGACTTGAAGCATTTACTGATCAAAGATCAAAGACTATAGTTTTTAATAAGGATTACACCTAAACATAAAGAAAAGAAACAACCTCTCATCTGGACCAATATACCACATCACAATAAATGGAGGAAAGATTGAAGTTGTTAGGGATTTCAATTACCATGGAAGCAGCAGTCATGAAATCAGATATTGTATTACACTTTGCAAATCTGCTGCAAAAGACTTCTTTCAAGTATTAACAAGGAAAGATGTCACTTTGAAGATTAAGGTGCTTCTGATGCAAGCCATGGGTATTTTCAGTCTCCTCATATACATGTGAAAGCTGGACACTGAATAAGGAAGACTGAAGAAGACTTGATATCTTTGAATTATGGTGTTGGTGAAGAATACTGAAAATATCACAGATTGACAGAAATATGAAAAATTCTGTTGTGGAAGAAGCGCAGCCAGAATTTTTCTTGGAAACAAGAATGGGCAGACTTTGTCTCACATACTTTGGTTATGTTCTCAAAAGGGACCATTCCCTGGAGAAGGATGTAATGCTTGATAAAGTAGAGGGTCAGCAAAAAAGGGGAAGACTCTCAACAAAATGGATTGACAGAGTGGCTGCAATGATGGGCTCAAATATAGTAAGTATTGTGAGACTGGCACACAACTGGGCAGTGTTTCATTTTGTTGTACATAGGGTAGCTATGAGTAGGAGTCAACTCAATGTCACCTAACAACAACAGCAACAGTAGGTGTGTAGTGGTATCATGTGGTTGTTTTAATTTGCAATTCCCTAATGGCATGCAATGCTAATCACATGTCATATTCTTTGGTGATATGTCTTTTGACATCATTCACCTGTTTTGGACTTGGCATTTTTTGTTCTTATTGTTGAGTTTTAGAGTTCTTTGTATATTTTGACTATCAGTCTTTTATTAAAGACTTTTTTTTTTCCCTAGTCTATGGCTTAGTTTTTGATTCTTTAATAGTGCCTTCTGCAGAGCAGAATTTTTAAATTTTAATGGTTAACCTTTTTTTTTTCTTTCATGAGTCATCATTTTCATTTTATAAGTATATGATTTTTGAGTGCTTCAGATGCCTTTTACCAGGTAAAATGTACACTTGTGTTTTTGAAAGAAGGGGGCTGCAGCATGGCTTGAACAACATACAGGAAGTGGAAACTGATTCATCTAGAAGTTAGAAATAGATCATTTATTTATTTATTTTCCTGGATTATTCAATTGTTTAAGCTACCTAAAGTAGACACAGTTAATAATAGGGAAAATAAACATGAAATTGCAGCAGAAGAATTCTCATCCTTTCTTCCTCATCTAAGCAGCAGGGATTTGCCTAATTTTCTTTCTGCCTATCATGATTTCATGGCTTGGGTTTAGGTTATAGAATTGAGATGGCTCAAAATTCATTTTAACATGATAACTTCAAAATGAAGAAAGAAATGAGGTTCCACAGATGCTCTTTCAGGTGGAGACACATGGACACTTTGCGGTTTGCAGGTCAAAATCCATGTCTCACATTTACTATGACTTTCTGTTGCCAGAGATTTCTTCATCGTTTCCTCTTTCAGTTGCCATCATCAGTGTCTTTGACTGTGATCCCCTTTTTAAAGAAAGAGAATTAAATCTTGTGCTTTGAATCAAGATTTCTTTTCCCAAAAATCAATGCCTTCTTTGAGGTTGTCACAAGCAGTTCACTCTCTCTCAACTTCCAGGAATAAATCTTATACACAATCCCCTACCACCACCCACACATACATACACATTCACAATCATATAATTATGCTTGTCCTTTAGAAATGTTCACAATCATTAAAGTTTGTTTTTATTATAGGAGGAAGTAGCTCTGTGGGCAAGGGCAATAAATAAAGGGCATGGAAATAGAAGTTAGTGACAGGATAGACAATGGGTTGTGGACCCACTTCTTTGCTAGAGCATCATCTGTGAAGGTGAGAGATCTCATTGCCCTTCCATTCAACACCACCCATTTCCATGTTTTGGTTTGCTTTTGCTGCAGAGTTATTTTCTACCATACTAAAGAATATATTTTATATTCAATTAATCCTCCTTATATATTGATTCTGTATTTGAAAATTTGTAATTCATTATTTTTTGTAACCCCCAAAATCAATACTTCTGTTTTCATAATCATTTATGGACATGCACAGATTAGTGAAAATTGTAGTCTCCTGTGGACTCTGAGTGTTGCAAATGGTTAACATGCTTGCCTGTAACTGAAAGTTGGAGATTTGATTGCACACAGAGTGAAGAAAGTCCTGGGGATCTATTTCTGAAAAACAAGCTATTGAAAACCCTATGGAGCAGAGTTCTACTCTGATACACATGAGGTAGCCATGAGTTCAAGTCAACTTGAAGGCAACTAGTTTTTACTGGAAAAGTACATGTTTCAGCTAGGGTCAAATAAGATGATGCTCTTGAAATATATATATTACTAAATATTGTAATATGAAATATTGTGATATACTACATGTAGTTAAGGATAATGTAAAATGTCAAATTTACAGCATCATCATCATAGTAACTCTTTTGATATAAAAACTATTTTTGTTAATTTGGTGGAGAAAATTTCTTCCCCAACAAAAAAATTATTCTAAAGAATGTTCTGAACCAAAATTAAAATATCATTATTAATAAGTTGGCTTTCCTGAATAAAACATGATCCACATGTTTTAAAATAAGGCTGAAAGAGTAGCTATTTAGAAATGGCTTGATTTTCATAGATTCTTATTCTTGTTGTTTTCTGTGGTAAATAATAGTGACTTTTAACTGAAAGACATGCTATCTATATTATTGTTGTTGTTGTTGTTGTTATGTGCCGTCAAGTCGGCCCCGACTCATAGCGACCCCTCCTTGGGTTTCCGAGGCAGTATCACTACGGAAGTAGGATTGCCCAACCTTCCTTCCGAGGAGTGGCTGGTGAGTTTGAACCGCCAGCCTTCTGGTTAGCAGTCAAGTCTATATTATAACAGCTACCAAATTACTCAATACTCAACCTACATAAAAAATGCCAATAACACATTAGTATTCTTTGGCTAATTTCTCCTATTGCCCTTATTTATTTTTACAAGATAGCTACAAGTTCTCTCATTATATGCTATCTTCTGTTTAAACATACTTCCTCTGGGTCTAAATTATGTGGTAAACATTTTGCTTTAGAGGCTACATTAAAGACTTTTCACTGATAGATTTGCTTGTATATTGGTTTCTTAGGGCTGCCCTGACATAGCACCACCACCCAGGAGGCTTGTAAGAACAGAGATTAATTGTTTCACAGTTCTGGGGGCTGAGTCTGAGATCAGGCTGTCAGCATGTTGATTCCTTCTGAGGCTTTGAGGGAGAATCTATTTCAAACCAGTTCACTGATTTGAAACTGGAAAATGATATGGTAGCCTTTCTCTGTCTCACTGTTTCTGTACATCCTCTCCTCTTTCATAAAAACACAAGTCATATAGGATTAGGATCCACCCTTGTCCAGGATGATTTTATATTAACTGATAAGTCTTCAACAATTCTATTTACAAAGAGAATCAACTTATAGGTTTTAAAAAAGCTGAAATCCAAACCCACTGCCATCAAGTTTATTCTGACTCACAGTTACCCTTTGTTAACACCTATGAATTGACTTTATTTGGAAATAGAGTTGATTTGGGTCTTTATGAACGAGGAGAAGATGTACAGAAACAGTGAGACAAAGAAAGGCTACCATATTACTTTCTGGCTTCAAATCAGTGAAATGGTTTGAAATAGATTCTCCCTCAAAGCCTCAGAGGGAATCAACATGCTGACAGCCTGATCTCAGACTCAGCCTCCAAAACTGTGAAACAATAAATCTCTGTTATTATATGCCACCTGACCCTCTAGGGCAGAGTAAAAATGCCCCATAAGGTTTCCAAGTCTTAAAGCTATAGGGAAGCAGGCTGCTTCATCTTGCACCTGGTGGGTTCAAACCAGTGATGCTTTGGTTAGCAGTTGAATGCCTTCGCCATTGGTTACCAGAACTTCCTAGGTATAGAGGGTAAGCCTTCAATATATCTGTCTGTGAGATAGAATTCAATCCATAATAATTAGTTTCCATGCTGCATAACAAATTATTAAAAAAAAAATTATCATCTCAAAACTACATATATTCATTATCCCTCCACTTTGAGTTAGTAGTTCAAGTCTACTACTCAGGGTCTTACACAGTGATGATCTAGGTGTTGACTATTCTGCTTTCCTTTCTGGAGCTCTGGATCGTTTTTCAAGCTCATGTGGTTTTTGTGAGAATTTAGCTCCTTGCTATTATGTTGACTGACGTGCCTACTTTCTTAATGGCCATCAGTTAGATGTTCTCTTAGCTTGTGCAGGGCTCTTTAGTTCCCTGCCTGCCATGTGGCTCTCTCAAAGGACCTTCACAATATAATCATTTCTTCAAAACCAACAGAAAAAGACTTCCTCCTATTGGCTAAAATGGACTCTTCCAAAATCTAATTATGAGACTATTACATCACTTTTGCTATATTCTATTGGCTAGAAGCAAGACACAGTTTCCCCATTTAAATGGAGAGGGTTATAAAAGGATGTGGTTCACTGAAGCTCATTTTAGGATTCTGTCTACCACAATAAACAATTGGATTGCTGTTATTAAGTGCCATAAAGTAGTTCTGATTTATAGCAGCCCTATTTACAACAGAAGGAAACACTGCTCATTTTTTTTTTTAAATTTTAAGAGCTTGTTTTACATTCAATGTAATGCATGCATTTAGTTTCATTCTCCATTTGCCATGTCCAACCCTAACCCAGTCACTTCCCCTCCCTACCCTGCAACCCTCTCCCTGTGCCCCTCATATTCATGCACTCCTGTTTGTCCTGCACTTCCTCAGTTTGAATGTTGGTCCTCTGGTGTCCCATGGTCTATTGCTCTAAGAGATGTATTACCATAGAGTATGTGGGTGCGTCATCCTGGGTTGAGTGGTCTGTGTGTACATCTTGTAAACTATTGGGCTGAGAGCCTGCCCCTGGGGGTGAGATTTATTTCAGGCATAGAATATATTCCAGGGCCATAGTATTGGGAGTATCACCAGATTTGACCAGTAATTCTGGTCATTATTAAGTTTTGGGATTATGTTCCACGTTTTCCCTCCCACTCTATCCAGGATCTCCAGATTTGATCCTTTCCTGAGTAGTTGGCATTGGTAGCCAGGCACCATCTAGTCCTTCTGGTCTCGAGGGCCATCATGTCCTAGGGCTGATTGCTTCTAAATACCCCCCCTTTTTTTTTTCATTCTTCTTCACTTCCAACCCTAGGAGACCATTAACTGCATCTTAGATGGCTGCTTGAAAGCTTTTAAGATCCCAGTTGCTACTCACCAATGTATGTGGAGCAACACTTTTATGTATTTTGTTGTGCCAGTTGAGTCTGGTGTCCCCCAGTACTATGGTCCCGAGGCAGTAGATCTATTGGATCTCTCTCCCATAGTGTCTGGATGTCTGTGAGGGATTATTCTTTGTTTATCTTCTATTGTTTCTGTAAGGACTGTATGTATTTTATATCACTGGTGTTTGTGCAAGATTAGCCTCAGCTGAATCTATCCTTGGTCTAGAGTATACTTCTGTTCACTGACCTCCATCTGACCATCTCAGGTGTTTATGAGGAAACACTGCTCATTCTTGCACTATCCTCACAATTGATGCTATGTTTGAGTCCCTTGTTGTAGCCTCTGTGACAACTGCATACTTACATTTAACTGTGATGGGGTCGGTCAAACTAACCATCTCTTATTCCTCCATTCCTGTGTCTTGAGCTGAATCTATTATCACTGAACTACACTGTTTTACCACAAACAGAAATCCAGTCAGCATATGTTGCTTGTTTTCCTAGATAGCTGCCATTATTTTTGTTATTTTATCACAAGTTTGTCTCCTTAATAACAATCATGCTTAATCTATACAGGGTATTTTATAATTTATGAAAAAAGATTAATGTGATTTGTTTATCTTTTGAAGACTCCAGTAGTTATGATAAATACAGATAGTTTTGCTTAGAAGCTAAACAGTAATTTGTCAAATTTAGTATTTGAAGCCTTCAACATATGCTTGATTTTGACCTAAAAACTTTATGACTATTCCCAAATTGTAATGACCACAACATAGTAGCTTCACTGAGTTTTATTGGCTAAGATCCTCAGGTCAGTTTTCCCTCATGCTGGTACTGTATGGCAAATGCAAAAGTCAAAATAAAGTTAGTCCTTGGACTTGCTAGAAATCCAAAATTTTTCATACTATCATCTGATAATTAAAACAAACAGACAAGGGCCATTAACAAAAAAAAAAAAAAAAAAGGTATAAAAGGAAGATGTTATGATTTACAAGAAAAATTGGAGGTGAGTATAAGCCAAAACTGAAGAAAGGAAAGTTAGATGAAAGAAAGCAATGTTATAAATGAAAGTCAGCAAAATTGAAAAAAAAAAAAAGAAAAGAAAAAACTTTTACTTAAATTTAGAAATCATAACCTTCATTTTAAGAGTATATCAGTTTGAAATTATGTAGCTGTTCATGAAATACTAGCAAGGTGTTCTTTTAACTTATAAAATTTTTGAATTATTTGAAGAAATACTCCATTCTTTCCCTCATGTTGTTACTTTGTTGTGGGTTGTCAATTCTAACTCATTGCAGCCCTATAAGAGAGTTGAACTACTAGTAGGGTTACCTAGGATGAAATCTTTACAGGACCAATTTCCAGGTCTCTTTTAGGTCCCCGACCCCTAACCCATAAAACCTTCCGAATAGCAGCAAAGCTTAACCATTGTGCCACCAGGGATCCTTTCTTGCTTCATGTTGTAGTTAGGTGCCATTGAGTTGACTTCAATTCATGGCAACCATATTTAAAACAGAATGAAACACGGCTCAGTGGTGCATCATTCTCAAAATCCTTGCTATACTTAAGCCTCTTGTTGCAGCCACTGTGTCAATCCACCCTGGTGAGGGTTTTTTTTTTTTTTTTTCTGTGATACTCTTCTTTACCAAGCATGATATTCTTCTCCAAAGAATGGTCCTTTCTGACCACACGACCAAAGTAAGTCAGATAATGTCTGGCCATTCTCACCAGGGAGCATTCTGGCTTCCCTTCTTCCAGGACAGATATAATTTTTCTTGTAGCAGTTCATGGTAGTATTCTTCACTAACACTATAATTCAAAAACATCAACTCTTCTTCAGTCTTCCTTTTTCATTGTTCAGCTTTCACATGTATATGAAGTATTTGAAAATACCACAGCTTAGGTTAGGTGCACCTTAGTCTTCAAAGTGACATCTTTGCACCTTAACACTTTAAAGAGATCTTTTGCAGCAGATTTTCCCAGTGCAATTAGATGTATGGTTTCTTGACTGCTGTTTCACTGGATGTTGATTGTAGATCCAAGTAAAACGAAACCCTTGAGAATTTCAATATTTTCTCCATTTATCATGATGGTTCTTATCGGTCCAGATGTGAGGATTTTTGTTTTCTTTATGTTGAAGAATAATTCATACTGGGAGCTCTAGTATCATAGTGCCTAAGGCTAGCTGCTAACCAGGAGGCTGGCAGTTCAAACCTACCAGCCACTCCTCGGGACAAAGTTTGGGCAATATACTTCCGTAGTGATACCGCCTCAGAAACCCAAGGAGGGATCACTATGCGTCGGGTCCTACTCCACGGCACATAACAACAACGACATAATTCATAGTGAATTGACTGTAGTCTATAATCTTCATCAGTAAGTGTTTCAAGTCATATTCACTTTTAGTTAGCAAGGTTGTGTCATCTGCATATAGCATGCTGTTAATGAGCCTTA
Organism: Orycteropus afer afer; assembly: GCF_000298275.1. Taxonomy (NCBI): domain Eukaryota; kingdom Metazoa; phylum Chordata; class Mammalia; order Tubulidentata; family Orycteropodidae; genus Orycteropus; species Orycteropus afer. The sequence continues at coordinate 4,523,836 of NW_006921746.1, read as the reverse complement.
CTCCAATCCTGATGCTACGTTCTTCTTCACACACTCCAGCTTGCTGGATAATTTGCTCAGCATATGGATTGAATAAGTACAATGAAATGATACAATATTTCTGCACACTCTTCATTATTTTAAACACCTTTTTCTTTTTGAACGACAGTCTCCTGGTCCATGTACAGGATTTTCATGAGCACAATTAAGTGGAATTCCCATTCTTTGCAAAATTATTCATAATTTGCTATGATCCACACAGTCAAATGCCTTTGCACAGTCAATAAAACACAAGTAAACATCTTTCTGGTGTTCTTTGTTTTCAGACAAGATCCATCTGACATTAGCAGTGATATTCCTCATTCTACATCCTCTTCTCATTCTGGCTTGAATTTCTGGAAGCTCCCTGTTGATATAGTGCTACAACCATTTTTGAATTATCTTCAGCAAATTTTATTTGCATGTGATAATAAAGATACTGTTCAATAATTTCCACATTTTTTGGATATCTTTCTTTGGAATGGGCACAGACATCAACTTTTCCAGTCAGTTGGCCAGGAGCTGTCTTCCAAATTTCTTGGCATAAATGAATAAGTGCCTCCAGCATGCCATCTGTTTGTTGAAACATCTCAACGGGCATTCCATCAAGTACTGGAGCCTGTTTTTTACAAATTCCTTTAATGCAGCTATGACTTCTTCCTTCAATACCACTGGTTCTTGATCATATGCTATCTCCTGAAACAGCTGAACATCAACCAGTTCTTTCTGGTACAGTGACTCTGCATATATCTTTCATCTTCTTTCGGTTCTTCCTGCATCATTGGAAATTTTGGCCATAAGATTCTTCAATATTGCAACTTGAGGCTTGATTTGTTTTTCTTCAGTTATTTCAGCTTGAGAAATGCTGAGCATGTTCTTCCCTTTTGCTTTTCTAACTCCAGTCTTTGCACATTTTGTTATAATAGTTGGCTTTGTCTTCTAGAGCTGCTCTTTGAAATCTTCTGTTCAGCTCTTTTATCTTGTTATTTTTTCCATTTGCTTTAGCTACTCTCCATTCAGAGGCAAGTTTCAGAGTCTCTTCTGACAACCATTTTAGTCTGTTCTTCCATTCTTGTCTTTTGAATGACCTCCTGCTTTTTTCATGGATGATGTTCTTGATTCATCCCACAATTCCTCTGTTTTCAGCCATTGGTGTTCAATATATCAAATCTATTCTTTATATGGTCTCCTAATTCATGTGGGATATTATCAAGGTCATATTTTGGCTCTCATGGACTTGTTTTAATTGTCCTCAACTTTAACTTGAACTTGCATATAGGGAGTTGATGGTCTGTTCCACAATCAGCTCCTGGCCTTGTTTTGGCTGAAGTTAATGAACTCCATCACCTCTTGTCACCGATGTAGTCAGTCTGATTCCTGTGTATTCCATCGGGTGAAATCCATATGTGTAGACATCATTTATGTTGTTGAAAAAATATATTTGCAATGAGTAAGTCATTGGTCTTCTATCATGTGATCTCCAGCATTATTTCTATCAACAAGGCCATATTTTCCCACTACTGGTGACTGTTCTTTCTTTCCAACCTTTGCATTCCAGTAACCAGTGAAAATCAACACATCTTGATTGTATATTTGGTCAATTTCAGACTGGAGAAATTGGTAGAAATCTTCAATTTCTTCATCTTTGGCTTTGGTGGTTGGTGTATAGATTTGAATTATAATAGTATTAACTGGTCTTCCTTGTAGGCATATGGATATTATCCTGTTACTGACAGCATTGTTCTTCAGGGAAGATCTAGAAACACTCTTTGTGACTATAGATGCCACACCATTCCTCTTCAATTTGCCATTCCTGGGTGCAGTGAATTGCTTGATGTGACCCTTCTAGCTATTTTCCTCCATTCTGTGATGTATTGTAAATCCTATTATCCATGCCTTTTTGGGGTGGTGTGGTAGTTAAGTTTGGGTGTCTACTTGGCTGGGAAGCTGGTAGTAGTCGTTCCCTATAATGACTGGCAATCAGCACTGTGGTGGGATTTGCTTTGAGCTGCTGATTGTTAAAGCCATCCACTTGGGTTATTTCTGTTGGATCAACACAGGTGGAATGTATCTTGAGTTCTGCCTTGCTGGAGGTATAATTCAAATTGCCACCCTTAGTTTCCTTGAGGGTATACCTATGAATCTCCTGGGAAGGTTTGCCCTCCTCTTGCTCCAGTTTTGTTTTGGTTGATCCTCATCTCATGTTGGGATTTGGGACAGCAGTTGTCATCTGATCTGCTATTGAGGTTCATCAAACCCTGAGAATTGGGAGGATCCTCCAGACCCACCCACAGATGTGGGACTCACCAGCCTTCCAGCCTCGACCACTACTACAAGAGACGATCCCTTGGGTGTCTGTGGGTTCTGTGAGGTGTTACAGTGAAATACAGAACCTTAAGATGGGAGAGATTACTGGGAGGAGGAGGAGTTAATGTCTGAAATGATGGAGTTACATGGTAGTTTGGACATTTGGGACACCTTTACCTTCCACTTCATGGGGACTGGCCTTGTGCTGATCTTTCTGAGAGAAATTGTTGAAGCACTGTCATAGTAGATCATATGGTTGTCTGATTCAAAATGGCCAAAACCAGTCCATTTTAGCTCACTAATGCCTAGGATATGAATATTTATACATTCCATTTCATTTTTGACAACTTCCAGTTTTCCTACATTCATACTTTATACATTCCATATTCTGGTACCCAAAGGATGTTTGCAGCTGTTTCTACTTATTTTAAGTTGTGCCACATCAATCCAATGGAGGTCCCAAAAGCTTTACTCCATCCATATCATTAAGGTCATCTCTACTCTGAAGAGTTACCTCTTTCCCGGTCATATTTTGAGTGCCTTCCAACCTGATGGGCTCATCGTCCAACACTATATCAGACATGTTTCCAGTCTATTCATATGGTTTTCCAGTAATACATCAGACCATGTTTCACTGTTATTCATAAGGTTTTCACTGGCCAATTCTTTCAGAAGCAAATGGCCTCTTCTTTCTTCTGAGTTTGTCTTAGTCTGGAAGCTTCACTGAAACTGGTCCACCATGGGTAATTTTGCTGGTATTTTACAACACTGGTGGCATAGCCTCCAGCCTCATAGCAACATGCAAGCCACCAAAGGACAATAAATTGACAGAAAGTTCACCTCCCTCCGTTGTTCCAACCACTCATCTCATTTCCCAGTATTAAGTCCCTCAAATTTAAATCTTTCACCCTATAATTGGAATGACTACTGTCTTTCAGTTATCAATAATATTTTAAATTTCATCTCAACATTTGAATAATCCAACAACTTGAGAGAAGTTTACTATAACAACTCATTGATAATAGTCTTATGAAAAAGTTTTTCAAAGTTGGAGTCAAACTCAGTAGTCAATCTTTAGCTACTAGGAAAAAATACATAAATATTGCTTATTGTGGATAGCTCTGAAAGGCCTAACACTATGAATAATTTTAGCTTATTGTATTCCTAATCATGTGTAATTATTGAGTGGCCTACAGGATTCTATCAATACCCCTACATCTCAAGTGGCCACTTTATTGCCTCACAGTATTAGAGTAAGTTCCTTAGGATAGGAAGTTCCTTTGGGGAAAAATTTATTGAAATTCTTCTATGCTCTCTCAAATGAACTTTATCTGTTTGAAGATTTTATAGTACAATTTTATGTAAATCACAAGCTATTATCTGTAATATACATACACGACCACTACATAGCACAATTTTAGGAAACATTCCTTGCAGCTGTAGTGGCAGTTCAAAAAGAAGAATATAACACTTGACATTGTAAAAATAATGATACAAAAATGAACAGCAATTTAGATACCTGTGGGAGGCAGAAAGTTGAAAAGACATAAAGTGTGCTAAGAAAAAAAAGAACAAAAAAAACCCTTTAGATATGAGGGTAAGTGAATATTAACTGTAGTGGATAAATGAAGAAAAACATGGAGAAACACATTTAAAACTAAATTTGGGGAGTGGCATTGCTGAGAGAGCATGAAATCATAATTTGTGATGACTAGATCAATTGATATTATGTAAGATGATAATTAAAAAACATTGTTTGCATAAAACCCAGAAACCAAATTTGTTGACATCAGACTTATTCCAACTTATGGAGAACCTACATGTCATAGAGTAACACTGTTGCATGAGGTTTTCATGGCTGTCATCTCTATTAGTTGTGTATCATCAGACCATTCTTTCTTAGTGCCACTGGTTGGATTCACATGGTCAATCTTAACTTGAGTAGATGAGCACAAACTTTCTACAGTAAGTATGTCATTTAAACTTATATTTTTTACTTCCAAAATATACCATCAAGAAAATCAAAATACAAATAATAGCAGGAAGAAAATATTTCCAAAATATATTAAATATGTTGGTGTAATATTGTGGTTTTGGTTACCTAGTGATGCTCTGGTGGGAATATACCACAAATGGAATGGCTTGAACAAACAAGAGTTTATTCTTTTACAGTATTGAAAGATTTAAATATGAGTTCAAAATTCCAGGCTTTAGGATCTGAGTGAAAGCCCAACAGCCTTGGTCTTCAGCTCTGCCTCCTGCTCTTGACCCACTGAAGTGGAGGCTTTTCTTCAATCAGACAACTGCTAACTGCTGAGGCTGATGAGCCAAGGTTGACAAGTAAAAAGGTACAGTCACAATGTTACCAAACAACATAGCAGGCCACTAATTCAAGTCCAGAAGAAGTCCCAAGATTGGCAGGCATGGCAGGCTATTGAACAACAACTTGGCTACATGCAGGGTTCAAGTGTGCCAAAAAGCTAGAGACCAATCCCAAAGCTTCTCCTTATATATGGGAAGCAGATGACATCCTTAAAGCAGCTACTCAGCTGCTTGTGACAGATTCCATCATGGCGTTGATTGCCAGTCTCATTACGGGGAATAACTGCTTCCAGCTGCCCAGCCAAGTTGGCAACAACCCTAACTCCCACAAGCCCACCCTTGTCAACTTGGCTCTTGTACAGATCTTCATTTGTTGGCATTTATACAGATCTCCTTCACTGGGTAGCTCCAGTCCCCTAGTTCCTCTGAGTGGCAATCTCACTTTCTGGCCTAGTGGGGCCTATTCCTCTACATTTTGGGCATGGCAGCCCTGCCCCCTCACTCTTGGACAGTGGCTATGGCTCCATCCCACTGGCCCACATGAATGAGCAGCTTTACACTCTAGAACCAAGTTGCTGAAGGTCTGACTCTGAAATCTAGGGGACTATGCTGTTTCCACCCCAGAGGCCCTGGTCCTAACCTTTGAGGCTGAGGCAGCTCTGCTTCCCATTTCCTTGATCTCTCTGATTCTGCCAATTAATGCCCGAGGACAAGCCACTCAGCCAAGAATATTCCTGTCTAAAGGATACTTAGCTTCCTTGCTCTGTGAGCTGGCCAACCTGCTTATCATCTCATGCCAATCTCTTCTACAAATTAATGCTCAAAGGCAACCCACGCTGCCAGAAAGGCAGCTACCCAATGGCATCCAGCTTTCTCCTCCATGAGTTAATAAGGCTGTCACTATCTCATGCCAGGTCTCTGGAGTCTGCTATTACCGTTTCTCCTGCCAGTTGCTAGACTCGGCTGCTGCCAGGTCTCTCTGCTGCTGTCTCGGATCAAGGATGCTGTCCACTCCTATTTCCACATTTGAGGTATCTGTCAGAGCAGCACCCCACTCTCAGGGTTCCATATTCTGTTTTGGTTACCTAGTGCTTCTCTGACAGGAATATATTCCATAAATGGGATGGCTTTAACAAACAGGAGTTTCCTCTCTTAACAGCTTGGAGAATTTAAGTCTGAGTTTAAACTGCCAGGCTCTAGGGGCTGGGTGACAGTCCATCAACTTCAACCATTGAAGCTGGAAGCTTTACTTCACTCAGACAGCTTCTGGCTGCTGAGGCTGACAAACCCAAGATCAACAAAAAAAAGGCACAGTCCCAATTTACCAAATAACATGGATGGCAGGCCACTAATTCAAGTCCAGAAGTCCTAAGATCAGTTAGGCATGGCAAGCTGTTGAACAACGACTTGGCTACATGCAGGGTTCAAGCATGCCAAAAGGCTATAGAACAATCCCAAAGCATTTCCTTATATATGGGAAACAAACCACATCTCTAAAGCAGCTACTCAGTTGCTCATGGCAGATTCCACCATGGAGAAGATTGCCAGTCTCATCATGGGGAATAACTACCTCCAGCTGCCCAGACATACAACCAGACATAGCCAAGTTGACAACAACATTAACTACCACTTGTTGGATTCAAATAGTCAATCCTTATTTTAGTAGATGAGCACAAACCATTCACAATATCAATGAAGAAATAAAAAAAAAATTAAAAATGCAGTATCTGATCCAGAGAAATGAAAACCCAAATGATGAATAAAGAAATAAATAGTGACAATATGATATAATTTTTCAACCTGTTCATTGAATTTAATTTTTAAACTCAGTAACAAGTTTTATGAATCTGAGTGATTTTCAATGAAGACATACATTCCTAGAGCTGAAATCGTATATATTGATGGTAGCATTGTGACTATCTATGATATCTTTGGAAAGAAATAAAATGTTTATTAAGATTTTTCATATATATTTTTAAATATTTTGTACTTTTCTACTTTTTAAATATATATTTGAAAATTTATAACATTTTTCTGATTATTTTCTAAACATTGTATAAATTCATACTGGCACAATGTATGAGTCTTTACATAAACTAACTTTGAAAAATATGTCATAATTATTATGAAACACTAATACTTAAGAACTTGTCTATTAAGGTGTCTGTAGATAAAAACCCAGAAGCAACCTATTTAAGTATATTAGTTATAAATAGTAAGACAAATGATATTATATCAGTGTTATTGATAGTTATGAATCTATTACAAAGATCACATCAGATATAAAATTATTGACCGTGAATAATGCCAATTTTTATTGCTAAAATTCCCCAAAATTTTATAGGTAAAATTTTTCTTATAGAACAAAAGTCTGTAAATTAAATAATACTGGGATGATAAAATGCCTCCCTGAGGTCATTAATGTCCAAACCTTATTCTATTGGGAGCTCTGGTAGCATAGTGCCTAAGGCACTTAACTGCTAACCAGAAGACTGGCAGTTCAAACCCACCAGCCACTTCTCAGAAAGAAGATGGGGCAATCTACTTCTGTATTGATACTGCCTCCGAAACCCAAGGAGGGGTCGCTATGAGTCGGGTCCAACTAGACAACACATAACAACAACAGCCCTAGACTCATATAGCTCTTCTACCAACATCTTTAATCATGAAGAAGGAAAAGAGAATTGGTAAAAAGCTTAGAAGATCAGCCAGCTGAGTCTGCCTTCCTTTTAAAACTTTCCTTAAAGCCCAACTGATGATATCCATATCCATGTTATTTCCCAGGTGAATAGTGCCCCTATCCAGAAGAAAGTTTATGATTGCAAATATATTTAAAGAGCACATTTGTCACTCAAAATAAGAAAAAAAAATGTTTCTATTTGTAAGATGGAAGAGAAATATTAATATTGTATGGTGTCTAACAATGTCTGCCATCCCTACAGGATTTGCACATATGTTTCATAGCCTGTGTGACTTTGGAGATAAACAGGCAAAAAATCATCAAGCTGCTAAATTTGATTACACCACAGGGTAGTAACAGAGGATAGAAGAGATTGCTAAAATTTTAAACCATTTTTACATCGTTTCGTTATTACAATAAGAAGACATGATCCTTTTATTTCAAACAAGAGTAAGAGAAATAAGAAATCGGATGAAAAAAAATCTCACAAAGGAAAAACAATTATGGATTTACTTTAAATTAGATGAATCCTTACAGTTAATGAGTCTTTTTAAATTTATCTATTGAAAAGACTATATTGATCATAATCATCAGAAGACTAAAAAGAGAATAGATAAAGGCAGAAAGAAAATATGAGTACTATTACTATTGTTCTATATATTTCCATACTATTATTAAAAGCATGTATACATAGTAACTTATTATTTAAATAATAAAAGTTTAAATCAATAACAATGAGCTTAAGGTGGGAAAAGTATATAAACAAAGGGTCAGAAAGAGCCAGCCACATTGAGAAGTGGTGAATACCTCACTCTGACAGGGTAGGAGGGAACATGATGCAATAGATGATTTGGAGATATGCCTGGAAAAGCATTTGGGTACTGGTGAAGTGACACCAGGATAAAGAATTGAAACTAATTTTGTAATTACTAGAAATTTGCTTATAAACGGAGATGTGCTGGAAGAATCAAGGTCCAATTTTAGGAGAAATAAATTTTGAGACAAAGTTCAAGATTAGGAATGAGATTACTTATTGAGGGAAAGATGATTACTCAGTGTTCAGGGTGATGCTGCTGCATTTATTGATATATTTTCCTTGAATGTCCCATAACAAATTTCAAAAGTTTAAAAACAGCTTTTCAAGACAGCTGCAACTATCCATTGTGGTTAGATGTTGAGTATCAGTCAAAAGACAATCTTTTGAACAGAACTAGGTAATACTATATTATTTCATCTTCCTGATTAATCTGCATACTGAGCAAATAGTCTCAGAAGCTGAACTATATGAAAAAGAACATGACATCAAGGCTGTAGATTAATCACATGCAGTACGCAGATGACACAACCTTGCTTGCTGAAAATAAAAGATGACTTGCAGAGCTTACTGGTAAAGGTAAAATACTATAGCCTTCAGTACAGACTACACCTGAATGGGAAGGAAATGAAAATCCTCACAACTTAGCCAGTAAACAACAACACTATAAATGGTGAAGAGATTGAAGTTGCAAAAAGCTCACTCTACTTGAAACAATGATCAACACCCGTGGTTGATCAATAAATCAATGTGTTACACTGGGCAAATCTGCAGTAAAAGACCTGTTTAAAATCTTAAAAACGAAGATGTCACTTTTATGATTGAGGTACACCTGAACCAAGGCATGGTATTTTCAATCACCTCATATGCATATAGACCCAACCCCTCCAGGCAGGAAAAGAAAGGAACTGCCTGGGGCAAAAAAAGTAGCAGGATCCAGGTAATGGGCTGGAGGCAGGACCCAACCCCCAGACAGGAAAGGGATATTAACTGCCAGGTTAACAAAGTGGTAGGTATTAAGTAAGGGGAGGGTAGAGAAGTTTCCAATAGCTAAGGGGGATGAACTTGTCTGTCAGTTTGTCATCTTATGGTGGCATGCTTGTTGCTGTGAAGCTTTAGGCTGTGCCACCAGTGTTTCAAAGACCAGCAGAGTTGCACATGGTGCACAGGTTTCAAGACTAGGAAGAACTGAGACATACTGGGAAGAAGGAAGAGGCCATCCACTTCTCAAAGAACTGGCCAGAGAAAACCTTACAGATAGCAGAGAAATACTGTCTGATACATTACTGGGCAACTTTATGAATAGCCTGGAAACTCTATCCAATACAGCACAAGAAGACTAACCCCTTAGGTTGGAAGGCACTCAAGGTATGGCTGGGAAAGAGTTGCCTCATCAGAGCAGAACCAACCTTAATGATATGGGTAAATTAAATTTTGTGGGATCTCCATTTGTTGGTATGGCATGACTCAAATTGAGGAGAAACAGCTGCAAATATCCATTAATAATAGGAACATGGAATCTACAAATTATTAATCTAGGAAAATTAGAAGTTGTCAAAAATGAAATGGAATGCATAAAGTTTGATATCATAGGCATTAGTGAGCTGAAATGGACTGGTTTTGGCCATTTTGAATCAGACAACCATATAATCTTCTATGCTGGGAATGACAATTTGAAGAGGAATGGTGTGGCCTTCATCATCACAAAGGATGTTTCAAGATCTGTCCTGAGGTACAATGCTGTCAGTGATAGGATAATATCCATATGCCTACAAGATGACCATTTAATATGACTATTATACAAGTTTATCCACCAACCACCAAAGCCAAAGATGAGGAAAATGAAGATTTTTTATCAATTTCTGCAGTCTGAAACTGACTGAATGTGCAATCAAGATGTGTTACTTATCACTGGTGACTGGAATGCAAAAGTTGGAAACAAAAAAGAGTCACCAGTAGTTGGAAAATTTGTCCTAGGTGATAGAAATAATGTTGGAGATAGCATGATAGAATTTTTAAGACTAATGACTTATTCATTGCATCTACCTTTTACAACAGCACAAATAGCTATACACATGGACTTCTCCAGATGGAATCCACAGGAATCAGATTGACTACATCTGTGGCAAGAGGTGATGGAAAAGATCAATATCATCAGCCAAAACAAGGCCAGGAGCTGACTGTGGAACAGACCATCAACTGGTCATATGCAAGTTCAATGTGAAGTTGAAGACAATTAAAACAAGTCCACGAGAGCCAAAATATGACCTTGAATATATCCCTCCTGAATGTGGAGATCACCTAAAGAATAGATTTGATGTATTGAACACCAATGACTGAAAGCCAGAAGAATTGTGGGATGACATCAAGAACATCATCCATGAAGAAAGTAAGAGGTCTTTAAAAAGATGAGAAAAAAAAAAGAAAAGACCAAAATGGATGTCAGAAGAAACTCTGAAACTTGCCCTTGAGCAAAAAGTACCTAAAGCAAATGGAAGAAATGACAAGATAAAAGAGTTGAAAAGAAGATTTCAAAGAGCAGCTTGACCAGACTAAGCCAATTACTATAATGAAATGTGCAAAGTCCTGGAGTTAGAAAACCAAAAGGGAAGAACAGTCTCAGCATTTCTTAAGTTGAAAAAAACTAAAGAAAAAAAAATAAGGCTCAAATTGCAATATTGAAAGATTCTATGGGCAAAATATTGAAGAATGCAGGAAGCATCAAAAAATGATGGAAGGAATATACAGAGTAATTGTATCAAGAAGAATTGTTTGATGTTCACCCATTTTAGGAGGTGGCATATGTTCAAGAACCAGTGGTATTGAAAGAAGAAGTCAAAGCTGCACTGAAGGAACTGGCAAATAACAGGGCTCCAGGAATTGACGGAAAACCCATTGAGATGTTTCAGCAAGTGGGTGGCCCATTGGAGGCACACTCTTGGCCATGCCAAGAAATTTGGAAGACAGCAACCTGGCCAACTTACTGGAAGAGATCCATATTTGTATTTATATGCATGTGAGAGCTGAGCAATGAATAAGGAAGACCAAAGAAGAATCAATGCTTCTGAGTTGTGATGTTGGCAAAGAATGATGAAAGTACCAGGGACTGCTAAATGAACTAACAAATCTTTGCTGGAGGAAGTGTAGCCATAATGTTCCTTGGAAGCAAGAATGGCCAGACTTCGTCTTACATATGTGAATCATGTTGTCAGAAGGGACCATTCCCTGGAGAAGGATGTCATGCTTAGTAAGGTGGAGGGTCCATAAAAGAAGGGAAGGCCCTCAACAAGATGAATTGACACAGTAGCTTCAGCAATTGGCTCAAGTATAGCAGAGATTGTGGAGCTGGTGTGGGACCAGGTGGTGCTATGTTCTCCTGTATATAGCATCACTAGTAGTCGGAGAAAACTCGCTGGCACCTAATAACAACAATAACAACATATGCATGTGAAAACTGAATAATAATTAAAAAAAAAAAAAAAAACTGAAGGAGAATTGACATAGTCAAATTATGGTGTTGGTGAAGAATATTGAGTATATCTTGAAAGGAATACAGCCAGCATTCTCCTTAGAACTGAAGATAGCAAGACACTTACATTGAACACATCAGCAGCAGGACAAATCACTGGACATCATGCTTGGTAGAGGACAAGCAAAAATGAGGGAAATCTCAATGACTTGTATTGAAGTAGTGGCTGCCATAATTGGCTCAAACATAACATCTGTTGTGAGGATGGTACAGGATCAGGCAAAGTTTTACTCTGTTAAACATAAGCTCACTATGAGTCAGAGCTGACTCAACAGAGCCTAACAACAACATAGACTATGAAAAAGTAGAAAACTATGGTCAGGTAGAACATGTAGAGTGGGGTTACATTAATAAAGTCTTGTAAGTTCTGCATAGGAGTTTAAGTTCCATTCAGTGGGCAAAAGAAGCCACTTTAATTTAAAAGAGAATTTTAGTTTGATGAAAGCTTTTTTGAAAACATCTAAAAGGAAGATTAGAGTAGGAGAAAGAAAAATGAACTATTTTAAGAGTGCCAGAGAAACATGGTAAGATAACAGTAGAAAACAGCGTAGGTATGACATGGATAAAAGAGACAAAATGAGAAGAATGTTTTCTAGATTGAAAGATTACTGGTGTCCTATGTTTAGTTAATAAAATGAGCATTCACATCTTCTACACAGAGAAAATAACACTTATACATAGTGAGTTGTACATACTTACAGTCACTTCTGATTTTTTTTCCAGTTTGTAAACTACATTTAGGTGTCATGAAACAAATGTATGAAGAAATCTGTATTATAAGTAATGAGCATATGTTTGCATATTGAACAACACATGTCACTGTAAACATATTGTATGAAGAACATCATTTCACAGCATATAACTTATCAATATGCTTCTTCAAGAAAAACCATTAACTTAAAATAGCTGCTATCTCTAAAATTTCTTGGAATGGAAAACATATGACTATTGGAAGAATAACTATAGGGCATGCATATATTAGCATTGGTATTGGCTGCTTTATTTAACCTAATGTTTAAATGTTTAATAGAATATTAACATCCAAGACTTTTCAAAACACAACAAGAATTTTCAAAATTTAGTCTGTCATATAAGACAGATTAGTCTATCTTGTGATATGAATAATCCACTGCCATAGAGTTAATTCTGATGTGTAACAATCATTTAGGACAAGAGTAGATGTCCCCATGGGATAGTCAGTCTTCACAGAAGCAAACTATTTCATCTTTCTTCCAAAGAGCAGCTACTGTGTTTGAACCACTGACCTTTGGTGGTTAGCAGCTAGATGCTTTAACCACTACACTACCAGAGCTCCTTCATATGATGCAAATAACCATAAATTTCAGTGACTTGCAAAAAAAAAAAGCCCTTATTTCTCTTTCTTGCTACCTGTCCACCTCTGGTTTTGTAGCACACTAAATATCATACTCTTGCATTTTTAAAAGCAATATTGATAGAATTCAGAAAATTATATTCTATAGATTGAGACATTTGGCATATGTCATGTACATTGCCAACAGCTTTCCTCCAGAATGTACATGGCTACCAGGGAGTTTCCTTTATCTGGAACATGCTGGATCACCATAGCAGTTGTTGTTGTTATGTGCCGTGGAGTTGGATCCAATTCACAGCAACCCCTCCTTGGGTTTCCGAGGCAGTAGGAGCTCTGGTAGCATAGTGCCTAAAGCACTTGACTGCTAACCAGAAGGCTGGCGGTTCAAACCCACCAGCCACTCCTCGGAAGGAAGGTTGGGCAATCCTACTTCCGTAGTGATACTGCCTCGGAAACCCAAGGAGGGGTCGCTATGAGTCGGGGCCGACTCGACAGCAAATAACAACAACAACAATCACTACGGAAGTAGATTGCTCCATCTTCTCATCATAGCAGGGTGAAGGGGAAATAGTGAACATTTTCTAAAATGTCTTCTGCCTTGAAGTTACACATGTTCTGTGTTGTCATATTTCATTTGCCAAAATAAGTAGAGCGTCCAGGGTTAGTTTCCAGGTAGGAATTATAATACTACCATAAACCCAGGAAAAGCTGGAATTATACCTCAATAGTATTTATATATTCCATTGTAATACATTGATTTTTTTCCCCCTCACAATGAGAAGAAAAGATATTTTGGCAAGAACAAGGAGAACAGAAAATCTAGGAGGAGCAAATTTTCTATCCATGTTCTTTTCTTTAGAACATTTAGGATAAATCAAAAAACAAACCTGTTGCTACTGAGTCTTATACGACTCAAAGAAACAATATGAGGCAGAGAAGCACTACCTGTTACGGTTTCTAAGTCTGTACTTCTTTTTTTTTGGAGGGGGGTGATTATAGTAAATGTATGTATCACATGACTTATGCCAATTCAAATTTCTACAAGTGTACAACTTATTGACAGCAACTACAATAATCAGTTGTGTAGCTGTATCCTTTAATAATGTGATTTTTCAGTCACCAAAATTCAACACTCCATAAGCAATAACCCTCCCTTTCCTCTAACTTTGGTTTCTATATTTTGTCTCTTCTTATCTTTTTATAAAAATGAAATCATTCAATATTTATGCTTTTTTGATAGAGTTATTTCACTCAGCACAATGTCATCAAGCTCCATCCATATTGTAGCATGTATCAAGACTTAATTTCTCTTACTGGCTGAGGAGTACACCATTGTATGTATGGACCACAATTTTTTCATCCATTCATCTGTTGATGGACATTTATGTTGTTTCCACAGTTTGGCCATTGTGAATAGTGTTACAATGAACATTGGTGTACAAGTATCTGTTTGAGTCTGCTTTCTTGTCTTTTGGGTATATACCTAGGAGTGGATTATTGGGCAATATGATAATTCCATTTTTAGTTTTTTGAGTGACTGCCACTTTATTTTACACAATAGCTCTGGTAGCATAATACCTAAGGCACTTGACTGCTAACCAGAAGGCTGGTGGCTCAAACCCACCAGTTACTCCTTGGAAGGAAGGGTGGGCAATCCTACTTCTGTAGTGATATTGCCTCAGAAACCCAAGGAGGGATTGTTATGAGTTGGGGCCGACTCAAAGGCACATAACAACAACAACAACAATACCATTTTGCATTCCCACGAACAATGAATAAGGGTTCCAATTTCTCTCACATCCTCACCACTTTTTTTTTTTTTTTTAAATCTTAGCCATCTTGTTGTTGTTTTCTTTAGGTTTCTGAGGTGGCATCACTACCAAAGTAGATTGTCCAACCTTCCTTCCAAGGAATGGCTACTGAATTTGAACCGCCAGCCTTCTGGTTAGCAGTCCGGTGGCTTAGGCACTATGTTAACAGAGCTTAGCCATCCTAATGGGAGTGAAATGGTATTTCCTTGTTGTTTTGGTTTGCATCTCTCTGATGACTAATGATGTTGAGCATCTTTGTATGTGTTTGATATCTATTTTAATGTCTTCTTGGTAAAATGTATAGTCAAGTCCTTTTCCAATTTTATGATTGGATTATTTGTTTTTTTATTGTCCAGTTATTGTAATTATATATATATATATGTTATTAGATTGTTATTTGGTATATAGTTTCTGAAGATTTATGTTTGTTATGGTGTAAAGCATATATTCTGTTTTGTTTTTCTGCATGTGGAAATTCCAGGTTTCCTAACACTATTTATTAAATAGACTCTTCTTTCCCCACCTAATGGACTTTGCATCTGTGGTCAAATCAGTTGACTATAGATGTTTGAGTTTATTTCTTGACTTTCAATTTTATTCTTTTGGTCTATTTGTCTATTGTTATACCTGTATCAGGCTGTTCTGATTACTGTAGCTGCATAAAATATT
Organism: Orycteropus afer afer; assembly: GCF_000298275.1. Lineage (NCBI taxonomy): Eukaryota > Metazoa > Chordata > Mammalia > Tubulidentata > Orycteropodidae > Orycteropus > Orycteropus afer. The sequence continues at coordinate 4,508,353 of NW_006921746.1, read as the reverse complement.
TTAAAATCAGGAAGTGTGAGTCCTCTTACTTTGTCCTTTAGTTATTTGAGGACCCTTACCATTCCATGTAAAGTGGAGGATTGAACTTACCATTTCTGTAAAGACAAGTATTGGAATTTTGATCAGGATTGAACTGAATCTATAGATGACTTTGGGTAGTACTTCCATCTTACTAATATTAAGTCTTCCAATTCATGAACATGAAAAATTGTCCACATATTTAAGTCTTGTTTGATTTCTTTCAGTAGTGTTTTATAATTTTCATTGTATAAGTCTTTCACATCTCTGGTTAAATTTATTCCTAGGCAGTTTATTCTCTTATATACTACCATAAATAGAATCATTTACTTGATTTTCCTTTAATATTTCTCATTGCTACTATGTAGAAACCCAATTACTTTTTGTTTGTTGACCTTGCACTTTGTAATATTTCTAATTTCTCTATTAGCTCTAGAAGTTTTCTTGCAGACTCTGAGATTGTCTACATGTAAGAACATATCATCTCTGAATAAAGACAATTTTACTTATTCCTTTCCAATATGAATACCTTTTATTTATCTATTATCTTATGGTTGTAGCTAGGACTTCCAATATAATATTGAATAGAAGTGTTGAGCGTAGTCACCCTTATCTTGTTTCTGATGTCAAGGGGAAAAGCCTCAATCTTTTTCCATTAATTATAATTTTGGCTGTTAATTTTTCGTATATTCCCTGGATTATTGACTGCTACATCTTTCTCTTAAAACAGCTGATGGGTTTGAATAACTGATTTTCAGTTAGTAACTGAGCACTTAACAACTGCACTACCAGGGCTTCTAACATTTAGGATAAGTTCATCTAATAACAAGAAATTTGAATATCTGTCACCTTGACACTATAGAAATTTTAATTAAGTTAGAAATCTTAAGGAGAATGGAACTTTTATCTCATCCTAAAAGTTATTTATTTCTTTATCCTAGTTGCCAGCTTACTGCATTCAAACCATTCATATGCTCTGTATGATGGGCAAGTAAAAAGGAATATTTTTCCCTAAAAGGCTAAATTTATAACAAAGTCTGAACAAAGTTTTAAAGTCTAACTTACCATGCTTTTATAAACTCTAAAACTAGGATGACTCATAAAAAAATTACATAATATATCTCACGATATCAATAAACATGTATGTATTATTCTTTTATACAGGCCATTGTTGTTTCTCTGGAGTATATTCCAACACAGGGTGACCCCAGATGTTAAAGTGTAGAACTGAGCTCCATAGAATATTCTTGGCTGTAATCTTTATGAAAGCAATATCCAGGTCTTTCTTCTCAGTATTGCTGTGTTGGTTCAAACCACCAACTTTGGGGTTAGTAGATGAGAGAAAACCATTTACACCACCCAGGGACCTTCCATACAGGCCATAAGTAAAGAAAATGATAAATAAAATCAAATAAGAACCATGTTTTTCTTTCAGCTAGTACTTTACCCTTTTTAAAAAACAGAATTATTAATATCAAGACATTGCAGAGCCCTCAAATAATATGAATATAGTGGTAGAAATAAGAGCTACCATATACTGAACAGTTTCTGCCTACCAAGTATGCTATAATAGGTATTTTACAAATATACATTCATTAATCAGAATAGAACATCTGTGGTGTAGTAAATTACCTGGTATGGCTTTTCTAGCCATAAGTCTTTTTAAATTCTGAGGTGGAGTTTGCTGTGAGCAACTGAGGATCTCCTGATTGCTAAAGTTATCCACCTAGGGTATTTCTGTTGAATCAGCATAAGATTCTGGTCTTTTGGTCAGTTCGCTCTCTTTCAGGTGTATAGAATTCTGATGTTGGGATTGGTTAGTGGTCACTCTGCCATGCTCAAAAGGAGCTCTCCTAGAGGCAAAAGAAGTCTGACTGCTGGCTGAGAAAGACGTGCTACTGAGAGAAACATACTCCTGAGAGACATGTACTGCTGAGAAAGAGACACTGAGAAATGTGTGCTGCTGGGAAAGAGACAGAGAGATTGTTGGTTGAGAGACGGTGGGCTGAGAGACTGAGTGTAGTTCCTGAACTTGAATTGTAGCTGGTGCTTCCCTAATAAACCCCATAATCTGTAAGTTCTGGGTGGCCACTGCAGTGAATTATTGAACCCAGCAGAGAAGTGGTGGATGTTGTGGGAGGAACAGTTGGTGCAAGGGCTGGAAGGAGGCAGCATGACTGGCCTCACAGCAATAGGCCTTGGACTACTGATGGTGATTCTGTTTTTCTCTTGTTTGGTTAAAGGAGGTCGGGCGATGCTGCCTCATTGCCCCTTTGGCAACATCCCTTTAATTAGGTATCACATTCTAGTTTTTGTTTGTTTGTTTGTTTGCTTGTTTTTTAATGACAGTTTTATTGAGATATAATTAATGTACTATAAAATTCACCATTAAAAGTGTATAATTCAGTAGTTGTTAGCATATTCAAAGAATTTGGCAACCATCACCATTGTTTTACTTTAGAACGTTATTATCATCCCAAAAAGAAAACATTTCTTTGTATAGCTATACTACAATTTGGGACTATTTGGGTTTCTTTTACTTTTTGGTTGTTATGAATAATGTTGCCATGAACATTAGTGTATATGATTTTACGTGAACTTTTTGTTTTCTGTCTTCTTGGATATATATCTAGGAATTAATTTGCTGGGTCGACTTTTAGACGAACTGTCAAACACTTTTCCATAGTGGTAGTATCATTTTATATTCACATCAGTAATAACTGAGGGATCAAACACTTATTATTGTCTGTCTTTTTTTATTATAGCCACTTTAGTGGATATGAAGCAATCTTATTGTGGTTTTGATTTCCATTTTTTGATGGGTTAATCACACCTTTCATGGTGTACTGGTTAAGGAATTTGACTGCTAACCAGAAGGTAGGTGATTTGAACTCTTCAGATGCTCTGCAGAAGAAAGATGAGGCAGTCTGCTCCCATAAAGATTTACAGCCTTGGAAACACAATGGGAGTTGCTATGAGTAAGAATAGATACAATGGCAATGAGTTTGCTTTGTAGTGTTTTGTTTTTTGATGGATTAATGATGTCAAAATCTTTGTCTTTGCTTATGTGCCATTAATGTAACTTCTTTGGAAAAAGTTGTATTCAAATTATCTGCTCACTTTTGAAATTGACTTGTCTTTTGTTTGGTGAGTTGTAAAAGTTCTTTATATATTCTAGATATAAATTCCATATTAGATATGTGATTTGAAAAACTTTTTTACCACTTTATGAGCTGCTTTTCATTATTTTGGTGGTATCCTTTAAAGAACAAATTTTTTTTTTTTTTTGAATTTTGATGAAATCCTATTTATCTGTTTTTTTCCTGTATTATTTTTGCTCTCACTTTCATATCTGAGAAACAATTGCCTAACTCAGGATCAGAAATATTTGTTCCTATGTTTTTCTAACAGTTTTATAGTTTTAGCTGCTACATTTAGATTTATAAATACACTGTGTTAATTTTGGTATATGGTGTTAGGTGAAAATCCAACTTTATTCTTTTGCATGTCAATATCCAGTAGTTCAGTAGCATTTGTTGAAGACTTTTTTTTTTTTTTTTTTTTTTTTTTATTCACTTATCTTGGCATCCTTCTTGAATCACATTCCAGCTTTACAGATGAACAAATCAATGCTCAAAGTTACTTTTCAAAGAATATAATTTCTTATAAGTGACAGAAATAAATTATCAAGCCAGAATGGTTTAATAACAATGTCTTTGCACAATACTAGAAGCTCTAGGCTCTGGATCCCAAGGTGGTGGGGTTAGATGGAGAGTAGACAGCACTGTGAATTATTACAGTGTCTATGGATCTTTATATTCAACATTTAAAGTCTGTAGACTAAGTGTATAAAAGCTCAGCTGTCAGGATATAAGATATTTATAATGATTTGATGATATTAATATACATGAGAATGATTTGAAAATCATTTATAGACATCCAAATGGAATTTGAATAGTATTTATCACTATCTGAAAGTACCTTATTCATGAATTTGCTGAATTGTTTATCTTCCTCCCACTTTGTTTATATGGTTCACCACTCTACCCAATTGTCTTGAAAAGTTGCTTGTTCTAACTGGGTATTCAATAAATTAGTGATCTTACAGTTGTGTTTTCATTTTTGCTAGGGGAGTTGTTGTTGTTATTATTAAGTAAAAGGATACAGATGAAACAGTTATATACACACTTTTTAGTCAATTGCATTACCTTATATTTAAATGTCAGTCTATTGACATTTTATATATTACAAAATGAAACAGAAATACAGCAATAATCAATGAGAATAGTAAAAACATTCTTCATGAAATAACTATTAATAAACAAAGTTTCCCCAAACTTCATTATATAGCAATCTAATCATAATAGAGGGAGCTCTGGTAGCGTAGTGCCTAAGGCACTTGACTGCTAAGAAGGTTCAAACCCACCAGCCACTCCTCAGAAAGAAGGTTGGGCAATCTACTTCTGTAGTGATAGTGTCTCTAAAACCCATGGAGGGGTTGCTATGAGTCAGGTCCTACTCGATGGCACATAACAACAACAACAACAACACAATCAGAATATAAATATTTCCAATTTAAATGTTTTATTATATTTGGTACATCATTCAGCTGAAAGCTCTGTCACCAATATTGTTTTCATCAGCTATAAATCTACTTGAAACTATTCATTTTTACTCACTTAGAGATAGCACTAGCTCTTGACTCAGCAGGTGACCCATTAAGTTGAAAGACTCATTGGACATAATAAATATGACTCCAGTTCTTTTACTAACTATAGACATAATATTCAATGTCTCCAGAAGAATTTAGATTACAAACTTCCTTTAAAAAAATATTTACTGATAGAATTATTTATTTTATCATAAGATAAATACTGACTTTATTTTAGTCATTTTAATCATATTAAAGCTATCATATAATATAGTTTAAATGAATAAAACAAAATTAGCTTTTATCTTATGATAAAATATATGATATAAAATACATGTTATAGAGTACATATTAAAGGTATCATTAAGGAGCTCTGATGGTACAATACTTAAGGCATCAGTCTGCTAACCAAAAGGTTGGCAGTTCAAACCCAGTAGCCACTCAGTGGAATAAAAATGAGACAGTTTGCTTCTGTAAAGATGTACAAACTTGGAAACTCTATGGGGCAGTTCTAATCTTTATATGTTCACTATGAGTTGGAATTGCCTGAAGAAAGTGGCAATGGCAAAGGTATCATTTTTAAATTGTTCATTTCACCATTATATTTAGCAATTTGTAATAAGCAAATATATATGGATATGAAATTCCGTAATTATATAGGTTTTTGACATCTGCACAAATATTGATTATTCTCTGGATAAACTATGCAATTATTTTAAATTATTGTGGTAGGCAAAATAATAGTCTTCCAAACAAATTCATGTTCTCATCCCTGGAATCTGATAATATATTGTATGGGAAAATAATTAAATTTAAGGATCCTTAGTTATAGCAAACATAAAGGACAGAGAAATGTCCCATAGGATTTCCATGGCTGTCAATCTTTACAGAAGCAGATTGCCATATCTTTCTCTCATGGAGTGGTTGGTGGGTTCAAACAACTAACCTTTTGGTTAGCAGTGGGGTGCTTTAACCTCTGTGCCACTAAAGCTCCTAAACAGCCTTTAGCAGATGGAAAATGCAAGGAAACTAATTCTTCCCTAAAGACTCCAGAAAAGATTGCAGCCCTGTGCAAACCTTGATTTTACTTCAGTGTGACCTCTATCCAATTTCTGACAGGCAGAATTGAAAAATAATAATTCTTCTTGTTGGTATTTTAAGCTATTAAGTTTGTGTTGATTTGTTAACATAGCACTATAAAACAAATTACATTTCAATATAAAGAAAACAAAAATCCTCACAATTGGACCAATGAGCAGCATCACAATAAATGGAGAGAAGATTGAGGTTGTCAAAGAATTCACATTGCTTGGTTCTACAATCGATGCCAACGGAAGCACCAGTCAGGACATTAGACGATGTGTAGCATTGGGAAAGTCAACTGTGAAGGAACTGTTTCAAGTGCTGAGGAGCAGGGAAATCTCCTTGAGGACTAAGGTGCGCCTGACACAAGCCATGATATTTCCAATCGCCTGGTATGCATGTGAGAGCTGGACAATGAATAAGGAAGACCGAAGAAGAGTTGATGCTTTTGAGTTGTGGTGCTGGCGGAGAATGCTGAAAGTACCATGGACTGCTAAAAGAACTAACAGATCTGTCCTGGAGGAAGTGCAGCCAGAATGCTCCTTGGAAGCAAGAATGGCCAGACTTCGTCTCACCTATTTTGGTCATGTTGTAAGAAGGGACCATTCCTTGGAGAAGGATGTCATGCTTGGTAGGGTGGAGGGTCGACGAAAGAGGGGGAGGCCTTCAACGAGATGGATTGACACAGTGACTGCGATGATGGGCTCAAGTATAGCAGGGATTGTGGGGCTGTCACTTGATTGGGCAGTGTTTCGTTCTGCTGTGCATGGGGTCGCTATGAGTCGAAAACGACTCAATGTCACTTAACAACAACAACAACAACATAAAACAAATACATCAATATGTAACACATAAGTAAGGTGACAGAATCTCAATTTTTCAAAAAATTAATTCAAAATTTTCAACTGAATATATATCAAGGTAAAAATATATGTAAGACCCATTTAACAGCATCAGGAATATCTGATTTAACAGTGGCTCATGCATGGACCATGGGTTTCTAACTTGACTGATCATACAGAAGAAAGAATTGTGAAACTGATCTTAAGGCAGCTAATGAGATTAAAATACACTAGTATTCATCTCTTGGTAAGATTAAAGGAAACAACTGGTCTACTCTGTCATCTGTAGTGTTCAAAAAACGTTATATATTTTGTAGTTTGTACCATGACATCATGTCATATTTTAGACACGTGGATAAAAATGTGGATAGGCAGAAGGAAAATTACAAAGTAAACTTATACAAAAATATTTTTAAAGGAATTGGCTGAAATCAGCTATATTCAAATGCTTATAATTCAATGGTAATTATCCACAAACATTTCAAAGATAAGTAGGTGCAAGATGATCTTTTATATATGTAGATACAGGAATCAGAGAGAATGACAGTGAGTCATTGATACCGGAATTGGTACACAATCTGGAGAGGATAAGTATGTTCTATATTAAAGAGATGATACTTCTTCCAAGAACGTTTCTCCCAATTATATAATATCAGAAAATCTACCAGTGAATTGTTATCTTGCCACTAATCTAGAAGTCTGTTTCTTTTTTCCTTGTCCTCCATGAATATCCACTGTTATTGTCTTTTTAAAAGACACATACCTACTCCACTACTCTATTACTCTTTATTCTTCTTGGGAAGGGGGGGGGCTCTTTATTTATTGCCTTCATTTGCTGGCATAACCAAAATGAGAAGAAACAGTTGCAAATATTCATTAATAATCAAAAGATGGAATGCATGAAGCATGAATCTAGGAAAACTGGAAGTTGTCAAAATGAAATGGATCACATAAAGGTGGATATTCTAGGCATTAGTGAGCTGAAATGACCTGGTATTGGCCACTTTGAATCAGACCATCATATGGTCTACAATGTTTGGAATGACAAATTAAAGAGAAATGGTGTGACATTGATCATCAAAAAGAACTATTCAAGATCTACCCCAAAGTATAATGCTGTTACTGATAGGATAATTTCCATATGCCTACAAAGAAGACCAGGAGCTCTGGTGGCATAGTGCCTAAGACATTTGACTGCTAACCAGAAGGCTGGAGGTACAAACCCACTAGCCACTCCTCAGAAGGAAGGTTGGGCGATCTGCTTCCCTAGTGATACTGCCTCGGAAACCCAAGGAGGGGTTGCTATGAGTCAGTCTGACTCCATGACACATAACAACAACAACAACAACAGTCAATATGACTGTCTTGGTTTTCTATGTTTGGGCAATCTACTTCCACAGTGATACTGCCTCAGAAACCCAAGGGGTTGCTATGAGTTGGATCCAACTCGGCAGCAGTGTTTTGTTTTGTTTTGTTTTGTTTAAGTTTTAGTTCTCTAGTACTGCTATAACAGATATACCACAAGTGGATGGTTTTAACAGGAATTTATTTCCTTACAGGTTAAGAGGCTAGAGGTCTGAATTCAGAGTCCTGGCTCTAGGGGCTGAGTGAAGGACTCTCAACCTTGGACTTCAGTTCTGCCTCTATTGCCTGGCCCACTGGAGCTGGAGGTTTTTTTCTGATTCATGCAGCTACTGGCTGCCGAGGCTGACAAATCCAAGGTCAACATGTAAAATGTCACAGTCACAAGATCAACCAGCACACAGTAGACCACTGGTTCAAATCCAGGAACAATACCAAGATCATCAGACAACATAGACAGCCACTGGATGAAGACTCAGCCAAATTCAGGACTCAAGTACACCCAAAAGCTAGAGACTTTTCTCAAAGCTTCTCCTTATATACTGGAAGCACACCACACCCCCAAATCAGCTCACTTTCCACTGATAAGTGTGTCACAGTAGATGAGCTGTTCATCAATTCTATTCCACAATCAGCTCCTGGACTGGTTTTGGCTGAAGATATTGAGCTTTTCCATTGCCTCTTACCACAGATGTAGTCAATCTGATTCCTATGGATTCTATCTGGTGAAGTCCATGCGTATAGCCACCGTTTGTGTTGTTGAAAAAAGTTTTTTTTGCCATGAATAAGTCTTTGGCCTTGCAAAATTCTAACATGTGATTTCCAGAAGCATTTCTGTCACCAAGGCCAAATTTTCCAACTACCGATGATTCTTCGTTTCCAACTTTTGCATTCCAGTCACCAGTGATAACTAACACGTCCTGATTGCATGTTCAGTCAATTTCAGACTGCAGAAGGTAATAAAAAATCTTCAATTTCATCATCATTCGCTTTGCTAGTTGGTGTGTAAATTTGTATAATAGTAGTATTAACAGGTCTTCCTTGCAGATGTATAGATATCATCATATCACTGACAGCATTGTACTTCAGGATAGATCTTGGAATATCCTTTGTGATGATGAATGCCACACCATTCCTCTTCAAATTGTCATTCCCGGCATAGTAGACCACATGGTGGTCTGATTCAAAATGGCCAAAACCAGTCCATTTCAGCTCACTAATGCTTAGGATATCAATCTTTATGCATTTCATTTCATTTTTGACAACTTCCAATTTTCCTAGATTCATGCTTCATACATTCCATGTCCTGATCATTAATGGATGTTTGCAGCTATTTCTGTTCAATTTGAGTTGTGCCACATCAACAAATGGAGGTCTTGAAAGCCTTACCTTATCCATATCGTTAAGGTTGGTTGTACTCTGATGATGCAGCTCTTTCCTGGTCCTATCCTGAGAGCCTTCCCACAAACTAACTGGCTTATCCTCCTGCACTGTATTGGACAATGTTTCTGGGCTATTCATAAAGTTGCACAGCAATGTATCAGGCAGTGTTTCTCTGTTATTCATAAGGTTTTCCCTGGCCAATTCTTTGAGAAGTGGATGGCCTCATCCTTCTTCCAATCTGTCCCAGTCTGTAAGCTGTTGAAATCTGTGTACCATGTGCAACTGTGCTGGATTTGAAATACCAGTGCTTCAGCCTCAAGCCTCACAGTATCATGCCACCACAGTAGGACAAACTGACAGACAAGTTTGTCTCGTGTAGCTGTTCAAAACCTCTCCACCCTCCCTACTCTCCCTTTACATAGATCTCTGCCTCTTTCCCACTGCTTGGGAGGGGTGTGGCCTAGATTCCCAGCCTTACCTGGATCCTTGCCTCTGCTTCCTCACTCTGTCCTGATGCGCCCCGCCCCCCAGCTTTTTTTCTGCTTTCCTGCCACTTGAGAGGAAAAATTCTTAGCAATGATTTTATTATAATAAAAAATATCTATTCTCTGTTATTTCTTTCGGTAGTTTTATACTGAAATGCAATATTGATGCCATATTGCATTTTCATATATGAAGATACAATTTATAAAATTTCATTATTTTTTCCTCATCATATTTTATTTCTAGTTATTTTACTGCTTTTTTGTCATTTTTTTCCCCAGAAATGAGTTTGATTTGTAGTATCATCCATCCCACTAAAATATTCAAGATAAAAAAGGAAATAAAGTTCAAAGAAATCATCAACTCAGCATGTAGTTGTCCACTGATAAGAAAAGGGAGCTCTAATTTTGTGGGGGGAAGATTGTTACAGATCAGTCTTTAACACACCTGGCAACCATTATGTTGTAAATCCTTTTTGAGTTCTGGGCAGAGAACTTGAGTCTAAGTGGAAGCTCACTCAAGTAAAATTGAAATATGCCTATCCCAACGCGTTGAAGTGATTTCTACTTCAATAATACTGAAAACACACTATGTATCCATTTTCTAGAGGTGGATCTTTTGGTATATGTATAGAGTTAACTGCCATAAAGTTAAACAATATGCAGTACTGTTCTACTCATAAAAAAAAATATATATATATATTAAGATTCTCTTTGACAATCACTTGTCATCCAAAATGTCATATTTCTCAGTGGTCACAGTGGAAAACCTATAATAGAAAACCATATAGATGTTTTAATACACAATCAGAAAAGAAATGGAGCTGTAGCTCTGTATGATATATTTAGTCTACAGTCTTTTAGTGTTTATATGTAGAATATTACAAAGAATGGATGACCATTTATTTATATGCATTCTCAGTTTTCTACCTATATTCTCTTTCTAACCATCCTTGTAATTTACACTGTGACTGTATCTGAATTTAGCATGATATATTAATGGCTGCATAAGACTCATTATTTTATGAGCACTGTGTCTGTATAAACGCTGAAGGCACTAAATACAAAAATAAAATTGAGAATGAAGAAATGGTGTATAATTTCTATAAACAGAATTATTGAGCATCAGACAACTGTAAAAGAAAGTCCTCAGAAGCAGGAAGAGAACAGAGATAGAGTGATGTGCTTAGCATCAATTTTAGAGTAAAAATTTTTTAATTTGTCATAGTTTTCCTTGTGTATGGAAGCTATAAGAACTGTTTTTTGTTTTCCCATAGCAGCTCTGGTAGCATAGTGACTAAGGCACTTGACTGCTAACCAGCAAGCTGGCGGTTCAAACCCACCAGCCACTCCTCGGAAGGAAGGTTGGGCAATCCTACTTCTGTAGTGATACTGCCTCGGAAACCCAAGGAGGGGTCGCTATGAGTCAGGGCTGACTTGATGGCACATAACAACAACAACAACAACAGCAGAAAAAGATAATAAATATTTAAATTATACATACCAGGAATTTTACATAAATGTTGATTTTTCTTTGGTTCTGCAAGAGTAATTTTAACTAAAAACAGCATTTATAAAGTTTGTCTGAAAAAAAATATGAAGATAAATATTTCTGAATTAATTTTCAGGTTTAGTTTTAATATAATATTCAGCATATTAGAATTTGGCTATTATTTTGGTGAGTTTGCACATGAGTGAGTGTCTACATTTTGACATTACAACTCAATCAAGTCTGTCTAATGTGACTTTTCATAGAAAATGCATATGGAGGAAGCATCATTCAAAAAAAAAAAAAAAGCATATCATTCAAATATAGGACATATGTAAAAGAGATTGACTTACAGATTTATAAATTCCTATTGATGTATTTATTTCCTGCCATGCTGAGACAGATAACATAAATTTAACAATATTTCTTTAAACACTAACTAATTCAATTCATTATTAAGTGCTACAATTTCTAATAGCATGCATACATGCATGCATGTATGAGTATACGCATAAAAATTATAAATATTATAAGTAGATTTCTGAAATATTTTAAGTCTATTTCTAAAATATTATGTCTATTTCTAAAATTTGACAACATAATACACAATATAAAGTAAAGCAAAACTTATTATTAAAAAGTAGTAATTACACTGCTAAACAGTGAAATGAACATCCTGTATTCATTTCTTTTCTATATTCCTACTACATTTTGTCAATTAGATACAGAAGGCCATAGGAAGATTTGAGGCACATTTATTGGGGCAATTGTACTGAGAGCAATCCAATTATGTTTAAATGCTTCCGTGATGTTATCGTCTTTTTGTGGACGCCTCTGTTACATGAGCTTCATTTAGGAGACAAGAGCAGATGCTGCTTCCCATTTGCTTACTTCCTCTCATCATACTAAGTGTAGAATGTGGTCCAGTCAGTATATTTTCAGTACACACTGTCTGAGTACTAATTTCCTTAAATGAAATTCATTGGTCAGTACTAATATGTAAGGGATTGGAAACTGACAAACCATTTCAGTTTTTTTCTAAATCATCAGCATAGAATGAGTAATTTATTTCTCTATTATTCAACTTCAACTCTTCACATATTCTTCTATGAGGAATAAGATCCAGCAGGTTGCTATAATTTGTTAAATTTATTGCAGAAAATAATCATTGTTTAGGCTTTCTTGATTCTTCTTTTCTGAGTTTCATTTCTTCCACATTGTCAATAAAAGTCATAAAAAGGTAACTATATTATCTAGAAAATGGTCCTAAAAATGATAGAAATAATATTAGTATTCTTTTCCCATGATAAAGTACAATGTACATAGGTATTTCATTTTTCCTCATCTCCTCTCTCATATCAATTATAGGATTATTATTATTATTATTATTTTCTGTAAAGAAAAGACAAAATATAGATGCCAACTTAGGATGCACATGGTTGAAAAATAGCAAAAAATGATTAGGTGAAATTTTTCCAAAACTGTGAACTTTATTCAATGTATGCCATTACAATTTTACATAGATCACTTTCATTTCCATACAGTATATTAAATCCTATTTGCAAATAATGTAAATGAATGTAATATATAGACACTGTGCATAATTTTATTTCCATTGAAACTGATGGTCATATGAATTTGAAAAATATTCCAAAGCTTAGTTTCTCAAAATTAGAGTTTTTGATATTCCTTCTCTTTAATTTAGAGTTAAAGACTTAAAACAGCTCTTCAGATGAACTAAATGAATGATTGCCACCTCTATGGAAAGTGGAAGGCAATATACTCTGCAATATGTTGATGATATGATTTCATTGTGTTGATTGAGGAACTAACAACTGCTGTCAGATGGGATGATTTAGGATTAGCTATTTTAAAACTGAAATCATTTTTTGGCACATGTTCTTCAGTGTCTAATGGCTCATAGCCAACAACTCTATCTAGCATGCTAACATATTTAGTTACCTCAGGGTATATTTTACAACTAATTTAGCTTTTAATGGTTCACCAAGAAGTCAACGTGCTTAAAATACAATGTTTTACACAACCTGGTGAAGGAGACTATCCAGTGTGGAAGAATTTTAAGGCTTCCATTATTTATTTGTTTTTTATGTTGAGCAAATGTAGAATTATTTACAAAGAAAATTCCAGATATTGTTTTTTTTTTTAAAAATTGAAGTTTTTATTTTATAGTTAATTTAACTCAACATCAATTGTATTTCTCTCTTGGCTTTTACTTTCTGAGAATCTTAAAACTATATTCTCACCTAGAATTGCAAATATATATTTTTTAACTTTGTGTGTGTGTATGTATGAGTGTGTGTGTGTGTGTGTGTGTGGTGTGTGATTTGGGTGAAATTTCACAGAGCAAATTCATTTTCTATTCAATAGTTCATACATATTTTGTTTCAGGACACTGATTAAAATCCTCACAATATAACATCTATCTTGCACTTCCCCCCTGTGGTTACCCTTTCCCTGTGTCAGTATTACCTATGCATTAATACCTTCCTAGTTTTCTCCCTGCACAATATTGCCTTTCTGATCTCCCATGGTTGGCTGTTTGAAATGCATCTCTCTGATGCCATTGCTTAGCTCATAGCCTCTCTATTGTTTGGCTGAGTTAAATCATGGGAATGAATCCAATTGCAGGCCCGAAGAGTGACTAGAGGCCATGGTCTCAGCGGTTTCACCAGTCTCTGTCTGACCAGGAATTTTGTCTTTTTTATATTTTTTAACTTTGTTCCACATTTTTCTCCCACTCTATCCAGGATCTTCAATTGTGATCCTTTTATGAGTGGTTGGCATTAATAACTGGGCACCATCTAATTCCTCTGGTCTCAGGATATTTAGACTGAGGTTTCTGTGGTTTATTAGTACCTTGGACCAATTGCTTCTATGCATCTTTGATTTTCTTCACTCTTCTTTGCTCTGGTTGAGGAGACACAACCAGTTGCACCTTAGATGGCTAGTTCCATGTTTTTAAGTTCCCAGTTGCTACTAACCAAAGCAGTATATAGAACAATATATTTGTTTATTTTACTTTGCCAATTGAGCTTTATCTTTGATGAACTTTATACTTTTGTGTTTATCTTTGATCCACCTCGAATTTGCTTTTATCCATGATGTGATGTATGGATCTTATTTCATTTTTCAACAAATGGATAACCAGTATTGCCAACACCATTTGCTAAAAAGTCTTCTCTCTTCCCCGTTTAAAGGGTTTTGGCCATTTATCAAAGATTAGCTCTCCAGAGGTGGATGAATTTATTTCTGGATTCTCAATTCTGTTCCACTGGTCTATCCAGCTATCGTTCTACCATATCGTCTATTTTGACTATTGTGTCTGTGTAGTGGGCTTTGAAATAGAGAAGTGTCAGATCTACTACTTTGCTTTTCCTGTTTAGTAATTCTTTGTTTCACTGAGCTCTCTTTCTTTTCAATATAAAATTAGTGATTGTTTTTTCCAAGTCCTTAAAGAATGCTGATGGAATATGGATTGGAATTTAACTGACTGTATACATAGCATTGGGTAGTATTGACATTTTCAAAATGTTTACTCTTTCTGTCCTTAACATGGTATGTTATTCCATTTATGTAGGTCTCTTCTAATATCTTGTAAGAGGCTCTGGTAGCACAGTGACCAAGGCATTAGAAGAGACGTAGAAGCTTGGTGGTTCAAAGCCACTCCACAGAAGGAAGACTGGACAATCTACTTCTGTAAAGATTTACCACTTAGGAAACCCAATGATGGTCTTCATGAGTTGGAATTGATTGGTGGCAGTGGGTTTGTTTTTTGGTGTGGTTTTATAGTGTCTTGTAGAAGTGTTTTGTAGTTTTCTTTGTATAGGCCGTTCGTATCCCCAGTAAGATTTATTCCTATGTATTTTGTCTTTTTGGTAGCTATTGTAAATAGCATTGCTTTCCTTATTTTCTTTTCAGAAATATCTTTGTTGATATAGAGGAATCCAAGTGATTTTTCCATGTTTACCTTGTGTCTTGCCAATTTGCTGAATCTATTAATTGATTGCAGTAGTTTTCTTGTTGAGATTTTTTTTTTTTTCCTATATATAGGATCGTGTCATCGGCAAATAGAGATAGTTTTACTACTGCTTTGGCAATTTTTTTTTTTTTTTTCTTCCTCTTTCTTGCCTATTGCCCTGGCTAGGAATTCCAATACAATGTTGAATAGAAGTATTTATTGATAGACAGTATCCTTGTCTAGTTTACAAGGGAAATGCTTTGACTTCTTCTCCATTGAGAGTAAAGATGCCTGTTCATTTTGTGTATATGTCCATTGTTATGTTGAGGAATTTTCCTTCAGCTCCTATTCTGCAAAGAGTTATTATCAGGAATGGGTGTTAGATTTTATCAAATGCCTTTTCTGTATCTATTTTCATGATCATGTGGTTCTTTTCCTTTGTTTTATTTATGTGATGGATTGCACTGATTGTTGTTCTAGTGTTGAACCACCCTTGCATACCTGGTATGAATCCCACTTGTTTGTGGTGTATTATTTTTTGATATAGTGTTAGAGTCCATTGACTAGGATTTTGTTGAAGATTTTTGCATCTATAATAATGAGTGATATTGGTCTGTAGTTCTCCTGGTGTCTTTGCCTGGCTTAGGGGCTCTGGTGCTACTATAATTAAAGCATTGGGCTACTAACCAAAATGTTTGAATTCACCAAATGCTCTCTGGGAGAAAGATACAGCTATTTACACCTGTAAAGATTTACAACCTTGGAAACCCTATGGACATTTCCAGTCTATTCTAAATACTCATTATGTGTTGGAATCAACTGGAAGACAGTGGTTGGTTTTGTGGTTTTGCTTGCTTACTTCATAGAATGAATTTGGAAGTATTTCATCTTTCTCTGTGTTCTGGAATTGTTTGAGTAACATATGTGTCAGCTCTTGTCTGAACATTTGATAGAATTATCCAGTGAAGCCAACTGGGCTAGGATTTCTTTTTGTGAGGAGTTTTTTTTTTTTTTAATCATCTATCCAATGTCTTTTGTTATGGGTCTATTCAAGTTTTCTCTCTAAGTCTGTGTTAGTTCAGGTAGGGCATGTGTTTTTAGAAATTTGTCCATTTTTTCTAGGTTTTTGAATTTGTTGGAGTATAGTACTTCATAATATTTTTTAAAATTATCCTTTTTATTTTAGTTGGTACTGTTGTGATGTCACCAATTTCATTTTATATTTGTGCTATTGACATTTTCCTTTTCTTTTCCTTAATTAAATTTGTCATTGGTTTAGCATTTTTTAAATCTTTTTGGAGAACCAGCTTCCAGTCTTGTTTATTTTTTCTATTATTTGTTTGATTTCTGCTTGTTTGTTTCTGCTCTGATCTTTATTATTTTCTTTCTTCTGGTGAATGTAGACCTGTTTTGTTGCTCTTCCATTAATTGTTCAAGTTGTTGGGTTAAAGTCTTGATTTTAGTTCTTTCTTCTTTTTTGATGTGTACAATTATTGCTATAAATTGACATTTGAATCCTACTCTAACTGTGCCCCAAACATATAGGTATGTTATGGATTCATTATTTTTTGCTTCTAGGATTTTACCAGTAGTTCTTGAGAAGTTTGTTACTCAACTTCCACGTATTTTATATTTTCTCCTGTTTTGCCAACTATAATTTTGTAGCATTGTGATCAGAGAAGATACTTTGTAGTATTTCAATGTTCTTAAAATTTATTGAAGCTTGTTTTGTGGCCTAACATATGGTCTATAATGGAGAATGATCTATGTGCACTAGAAAAATACATGCATTTTATTTTGTTGAATGGAGAATTCTGTATATGTCTATGATGTTGAGTTGGTTGATTGTGTTTTTGAGATCTTTTGTCTCTTTGTTGATTTTTTTTCCAAGTTGTTCTGTCCTTCATAAAAAGTGGAATGTTGAACTTTCCTACTATTGTAGAGTTGTCCATTTCTCCTTTAATTCAGTTAATTTTTGCTTTATGAATTTTGGAGCTCTTTCATTAAGTGCATGGATGTTTATTATCATTATGTCCTTGGTTTATTGACCTTTTATCACAATATAATACCCTTCCTTTTCCCTTATGCTACTTTTTGTCTTGAGATTTATTTTATTGGAAATTAATATTGGCATTCTTTCTTTCTTGGGTTGACATTAGCTCGATATATTTTTTTCACCCATTGATTTTTAATTTATTTTTATCTTTGTGTTCAAGGTAAGTATCTTGTTGTCAGCATATTGATGGGTCTTATTTTCCATTCTGCCACTCTATTTTCCTTGACTGATTAATTTAACCCATTCATATTCAGTATAATTACTGATAGGTATGAATTTACCACTGTCATTCTTTTTTTTTTTTTGGTGGTGTTCTGAATATTTTTCTGTGCTGAGTTTATTTTGTTACTGGGTTTCTTTTCCTTTTATACATTGTAGTTGATTTTGTGTTTATTAAGTTCTTGTGGTTTTCTTCTTTCATATTTTGGTTAGAAATATTATTAATTTTTTTGTGGTTGTTGTTGTTGTTGTTATGTGCCGTCGAGTCAGCCCCGACTCATAGCAACCCATCCACTATAATAAATTTTTATCTTCTTAAGTTTGGAATAGTCTGTTTTATACTGATATTTTCTTACCTTCCTTTACACTGGAAGTTCTGTAATTGTACTTCTCTTTCCACTTTTTGCTTTGTAGTTCTTCTTGTTTACAGACTGACCTGTCTGGTCCTCTATTTTCTGCTTTGTAAGCTTATTTTAGTTTTGATTTTTTTTCCTCCTGGGTGGTGTTGTTTTTGTCTTAATCTTAGGTTATAGTCTTCCACTATTGGTTTTCTGGCCAAAGGACTCCCTTTAAAATATCTTATAAGGTTGGTCTAGTTTTCACAAATTCTCTTTATTTCTGTTAGTCTGGGCATGTCCTCAATTCAATATCTATTTGAGGAACTGTTTTTTTGGATATACAATTGCAAAATGCAAAAGGCAACACACTGCTGTGGAGTCGGATCTGACTCATAGTCACCCCTCCTTGGGTTTCCCTGGCAGTATCACTACGGAAGTAAATTTCCCAACATTCCTTCCAAGGAGTGGCTGGTGGGTTTGGACCACCAGCTTTCTGGTTAGCAGTCAGATGACTTTGGCACTATGCCACCAGAGCTCTTTGAGTAGTGATTTTTTTTTCAAATTTTGTATACGTCACCCCATTGCCTTCTTGCCTGCTTGGTTTCTGCAGAAAATCAGAGCTTAGTTGTATTGGTTGCTCTTTTTAGCTAATATGTCACTTTTCCCTACTGCTTTTAATATTCTTTATGTTTAACTTTGGAAATTCTGATTATGATATATGTTGGTAACTTTCATTTCACATCTATCTTGTATGGTACATTTTTAGCTTCTTGGATGGATATCATTTTGTCTTTCATAATATTGGGGAATATTTTGTGATCAAGTCTTCAAATATTTTCTGTTCTTTTTTTTCTTTTTTTCCTCCTCTTGTTCTAGAATTCCAATCACACATAGGTTATTTCTCTTGATATCATTTCATAGTACTCACATTTTCTTAATTTATATTTTTTCTGAGTTTCCTTGTAAAAGGAGGTATCAAGGGATTTGTTTTCAAACTGGATAATATTTTATTCAGCCACTTTGATTCTATTATTTTGTTTTTCCAGTGTGTTATTTATCTCTTTAATTTTAGTTTTAAACATCTGAATTTCTAATTGTTGTTTCTGTAAGATTTCCTATTGTCTATTTATTTTGTTGTTTTGATCTTGTATTGTTTTCCTGAACACTTCAAGGGTATTGTCTGTCTTTTCCTTGCTTTTGTTTATGGTTTCCTTGAGCTCTTGGAAGGTTATATATGTATGCGTGTGCATGTGTGTGTCTATATTCACATATCTATATATACTTATACATATGTATATCTATATAGATTCACATACATATACATATCGATAGCTTTTGAATTCCTTATGATGTAGTTCTAGTACTTGTTCTTCCTCAGAGAGATTCCTCATTCTTTATTTTAGTCGCTTGCTTGTTCTATCTTGTCCTGTAACTGTTTTGGATTTAATTTGCTATTGTCTCTGAGACATTTTAAAGTTGTTGTTTTTATTTGTTGTTTATGTGTTGGTTTGTTTCACCCACATTTTTTCTTTTGTTTTGAATCAATATGTCCAGATGGGTAGGGAATTGAGCTTCTTTGGTTGTTAGCGTGGCAGCACTGGGGCATTCCCCAACAGTCTCCAGGTTAGTGGAATAACTGATGGGAATATGGGTATAGGTCTCTGTTTGTTGTGAAGTGAAGGTGTGGTTCAAAAGAGCAGGTGTTGTCCACCATCTATTGTTGATCTAGTGTTGTAGGAGCTGGTGGTGGTGTTAGTTGGGGAGGTGGTTGATACAGTAGATATATATGTGCAGTGGAGAGTTAATCCCCTCTTTCCACTGGGGCAGGAAAAAATATATATATATTTGACACAATAAAAAAATATATAATATATATATATATATTATATTATATATATATATATATTATATATAATATATTACCCAAGAAGAAGAAGTAAAGAAGAAAAAGGTAAAATAAAAATAAAGATAAAAGAAGAAAAAGAGAAGGGAGTGAGCAAGAAGAAAGATTGGTAAAAATGAAAGAAGACAAAAAACAAGAGGGAGAAATGAACAGATAAAAAAGAAGAAATAATGGGGAAAAGAAAACAGGATAAACAAGGAAGCTGTGGAGGCTGGACTCTTGTAGCTATGGGCAGCCAGTAGCCCTGAGAGCAAGCTTTTATAGTCAAATCACAGATCCACCAGTGCATGTGCTAATAGAACTGAAAGGATACTGGAAAAAGTGGCCACCTCCAAAAGAGAAGGCTGCTGCTGTGTCTCTTGCTCAGTGTGAGGAAGATCTTCAAGTGATGTAAGCACAGGAAGGGAGAGCCACAGCCCCTGGTTCTCTCTCCTTGGAATAGGTTGTTGAGGGTGGCTAGCCTGTAGAAGAGGTGGTTGGAGAAACAGAGCAGGACTTCCCTAGCTACCAGATTGGTGGTGGTAAGGAGAGGTTTTGCCTATATTTGCAGGGAAACTATAATTTCTGGAGTACACAGATTAGCTCACCAGTTTGGATTCTCTGCCATGGGTCTGGCACCCTCTGGGCATGCACAACTGTCTTCCTAGCTCCTGCCAGACCCTAGTAAAATGTTCCCTGAAACGAACTTTTCCAACAGCCCCAACACAGGCCTTTTCCCTAGCAGAAGTGGGAGGTTCCTGGTGCAAGTGCACATCTCTGAGAAAGGATCCTGCAAAGGTGTGACTCTAGTTTCCAGTTCGAAAAAGGTCTTTTAGTGCCTCAGGCACTGGGTGGATGAGCTTCATCTCTGACTCTGTCTTCCAGAGGTGAGTTGTTGGGGTTGGCAGGGCTGTCAAGGAGGTAGTCAGGGATCCAGGAAGGTGTGGGCAAAGCTTCTCTAGCCACCGGGTTTATAGCAGCAGAGAGTATTTATCCATATGTGTTTGTTTATAGGGAAGATGTTTTTGTTAGATAAAAAAAAAAAAAAAAAAAAAAAACCCACCCCCACCTAACAAATTTTAACTCATAGCAACCCTCTTTGGGTTTCCAAAGTGATAAATCTTTACGGAAGTAGATTGTTCAGTCTAGGAGTATTCCTCCAGTCCTGATTCACTGGCATAAGTCTGTTGTCCTGCATACAAGCAATTGCTTATCCAGCTCTTGACTAGATTCAATTAAGCCAGAGGCTGCCCAGAGCCCAGCTTCTCCAACTATGCCAACACAGGCTTTTCCCCTCCTGTAGGTCTTCACTAAATGACAAATAGTATCTACTACTGGTGAGTCATTTTGTTCCCTTCCTCTGGCTCTCTCCTTGGTCTGTGGCCATCTGGGCAACTGTAAGTCTGACCCTTATCCCTGCATGTTTCTCTCCCAGATCTCACACATCTCACCTTGAATTCCTCCTGATCTTTGTACACAGTGTCTTTATTGCTGTGTGGAATTTTGTGAAGTTGTTTTATCTGTATCTGATGGCTCTTTGCTTAAAATGACTGATTTGGCTGTTCCTGGTGTTTTTTGTCTCCTCAGTTTCTGACCTCCCTGTCTGCCTTTCTAAACAGCATTTAATCTAATTCTTTAATCATTCATTTGTTGCTCAGAATTCCAGGATCATTAGTTTCATCTTTTCACTCTGATTTTTTTGGTCTCTCCTATGAAGGTATTGGGCAGAATGTGTTAGGAGAATGCCACCATCTTGTCAACTCCCATGAATTAGCAATATTTTAAGAGTTTATGTGCTATTTTATCGGTGTACTAACTTTAGGTATATTTTATCTTTGACTTTGTACTTTGATTGATTCTTTATCATAGATTCATGCTTATCAACAACTTGCCTTTTTGAAAGTATCTACTAAGGTGCCAAGAGGTCAATATTAACATAGAATTAGCAATTTTGAGGATTTTGTCCTATTTTGTCTATTTATTAGAATTATCTAACACAATTTTGTTCAAATTGATTACCTTGATTTACTGTTATCTTAGTGCTCATTTTTGCTGACAGCCTTTAAAATAATTAGGAAGTGAATACATAAAACAGGATTTTCAAACCAAGATTTTAAAAATTTGTTTCTTGAACAGAATAGGTAAACACTCTTTCTGTGCCACACACTATGGTGGATATTTTTCTGTAAATACAAGTAAGACACACTCAGTGTCTTTAAGGACTTTACTGTCCAAGAGGCAAAACAATAAGTAAACTGCTTTACCAACAAAATATACTAAGTTAGACTTCAGCAGAGTTAAACACTGGGTGCTAAGAGAGGAGGTACATCTAATTTACTTAAGCCCAATATGTCAAGAAAAAAATTGTTGGAGATGGTGGTTTAGTGGAATATATTAAACAGAATTTAATGACCTTGATTTGTTCTACTATTTCTTTTAGAATATTTACTTATATTAAATCAAACCATTCATTTAATATGATTTCTAATTTTTCTCCCCATGTCTTAGGCCATGTTGTTTTTGTTGTTATGTGCCGTCGAGTTGGCCCTGACTCATAGCGACCCCTCCTTGGGTTCCGAGGCAGTATCACTACGGAAGTAGGATTGCCCAACCTTCCTTCCGAGGAGTGGCTGGTGGGTTTGAACCACCAGCCGTCTGGTTAGCAGGCAATTGTCTTAACCACTATGCTACCAGAGCTCCCGTCTTAGGCCATAGTCCTATATAAATGTGATTTTATCAGTTAGTCATTTATATAGGTCTTAGGCCATAGTCCTATATAAATGACCAACTGATAAAATCACAATCAGATCCAGATTTATTACTTCAGCCATTTTTTTCCTATAATTTTTTGGAACAACAGGAAGCAGAAATTGTACCTAGAGAACAAAAATTATTTCCAAGATAACTTCTGTTTAGTTATACAGTGTAGATATGAATGATATTAATTATATCCTATTCCATATTATTATATAAATTTTGGTACATATATTATGGTTGGTGAGACTTATTGTTATCATAAAGATAAGCTAACTATCATTGTTGTTGTTGTTGTTAAGTGCCGTCGAGTCGTTTCCGACTCATAGCGACCCCATGCGCAGCAGAATGAAACACTGCCCGATCCCGCGCCAGCCCCACAATCTCTGCTATACTTGAGCCCATCATTGCAGCCACCGTGTCAATCCATCTCGTTGAAGGCCTCCCCCTCTTTTGTCGACCCTCCACTCTACCAAGCATGACATCCTTCTCCAGGGAATGGTCCCTTCTTACAACTATCATTAGTTACCAACTAATACATGTTTGGGAGTTCTGGTGGCATAATGGTTAAGGCATTTGACCGCTAACTAGAAGGTTGGCAATTCAAATCCACCAGCCACTCCTCAAAAGGAAGACTGGGCAATCTACTTCTGTAGAGATGCTGCATCAGAAACCCAAGGAGGGGTTGGTATGAGTCAGATCTGACTCGAGGGCAGTGAGTTTGGTTATGGTTTTTAATACACGTTTAGTACTTTCAATTTATCATTAAAGCCAACATCCCAAGCAAAACAATGCTTAAAGAAGCATTAGGTCACACACTTTCAAAGGCATCTTTAAGACTAATAATAGTAACCATCTTCATTCATATTTTTGTAATAGGAAGAAAAATCCTCAAATGTGTTAAGCTGAAGAATTTTGATTGACTTAATAGCCTGAAGAGAATATTTAGAAATAGTTTCTTTTATATGCATACAAAGGTCATTTCTTCCATTACTTGAATTTTATAGTATTTTTGTATTGTGTAATTGTACCCTAGAGGGAAAACAGTGAATAATTTATATATATATATATATATATATATATATACACATCTTTATTTCTAAAATTTATTTGTTACAACCATACATCATTTTATTAGTATGTAAATGTAAATAAAGTAAATAATATTATAAAATTGTGATCATATTGCATTTTAATTCTATATTCCTGATTTTATAATTATATTATAGTAAGAATTATATTTTAGTAATTTTATTATAATAAGAGTCACAAGTCCTTAATACAGTATCATATTGCATAATATGGTCAATATATATTATCCCACCAGCCACTCCTCAGAAGGAAGCTTGGGCAATCTACTTCCGTAGTGATACTGCCTCGGAAACCCAAGGAGGGGTCGCTATGAGTCGGGTCTGACTGGATGGCACACAACAACAACAACATATATTATCCTATTTAAAGGTAGTTAAAATAGGGTAGTTTAGAAGAAAATATTAAAAATATGAATTATCCAGCATTCAACTAACGTAATGTTGTTGTTGTTGTTGTTGTTGTTAGGTTCTGTTGAGTCACTTCCGACTCATAGTAACCCCATGCCCAGCAGAATGAAACACTGCCTGATCCTGTACCACCTGCATGATCCTTGCTATTTTTGAGCCCATTGTCGCAGCCACCATGTCAATCCATCTTGTCGAAGGCCTTCCCCTCTTTCGTCGACCCTCCACCTTACAAAGCATGACATCCTTCTCCAGGGAATGGTTCCCTCTGACAACACGACCGAAGTAGGTGAGATGAAGTCTGGCCATTCTCGCTTCCAAGAAGCATCTCAGCTGCACTTCCTCCAAGACAGATCTGTTAGCAGTTTATGGTACTTTCATCATTCTTCACCAGCACCACAACTCAAAAGCATCAACTCTTCCTCGGTCTTCCTTATTCATTGTCCAGCTCTCACATGCATACGAGGTGATTGGAAATATCATGGCCTATGTCAGTGACACCTTAGTCCTAAAAGAGACATACTTGCTCCTCAGCACTTTAAAGAATTCCTTTGCAGCTGACCAGTCCAGTGCTACACGTTGTCTAATGTCCTGACAGCTGCTTCCATTGGCATCAATTGTAGAACCAAGCAGCGTGAATTCTTTGACAACCTCAATCTTTTCTCCATTTATCATGTTTATTGGTCCAGTTGTGAGGATCTTTGTTTTCTTTATATTGAGATGTAATCCATAATGCAGACTGTATTCTCCAGTCTTCAGTAAGTGCCTCAAATCATCCTCACTTTCAGCAAGCAAATTTGTATCATCAGTGTATCTCAGGTTGTTAATGATTCTTCCTCCAATCCTGATGCCACGTTTTTCTTCATATAGTCCAGCTTCTTGGATTATTTGCTGAGTATATAGATTTAATAATATGGGGAAGCAATCCTGATGCACCACCTTCTTGATTTTAAACCATGTAGTGCCCACTTGTTCCATTTGAACAACAGACTCTGGTCAAGGTACAGTTTCCTTATGAGTACAATCAGTTGTTCTGGAATTCCCGTTCTTCTCAATTTGTCATGATCCACACAATCATAGTTTGTCATGATCCACACAATCAAATGCCTTTGCATAGTCAATAAAACACAAGTAAACATATTTCTGGTATTCTTTGCCTTGAGCCAAGATACATCTGACAGCAGCTATGACATCCCTTGTTCAACATCCTCTTCTGAATCCAGCTTGCACCTCTGGAAGTTCTCTGTCAATATACTACTGCAAACTTTTTTGAATTATTTTCAGTAAGATTTTATTTGTGTCTGATATTAATGATATTGTTCTATAATTTCCACATTCTGTGGGATCACCTTTCTTTGTAATGGCTACAAATATGGATCTCCTCCAGGCAGTTGACCAGGTAGCTGTCTTCCATATCTCTTGGCATAACCAAGTGAGTGCCTCCAGTGCAGCATCCGTTTGTTGAAATATTTCAATGGGTATTCTGTCAATTCCCGGAGCCTTGTTCTTTGCCAATTCCTTCATTGTAGCTTTGACTTCCTCCTTCAGTACCATTGGTTCTAGATATTATGCCACCTCCAGAAATGCATGAAGATTGACCAGGTCTTTTTGGGACAGTTTTTCTGTGTATTCCTTCCATCTTCTTTTGAAGTTTCCTGCATCATTCAGTATTATGGCCTTAGAATCTTTCTTTATTGAAACTCGAGGCTTAAATTTTTTCCTCAGTTCTTTCAGCTTGAGAAATGCTGAGAGTGTTTTTCCCTTTTGGTTTTCTAACTCCAGGTCTTTGCACATTTCATTATAGTAATTGGCTCTGTCTTCTCAAACTGCTCTTTGAAATCTTCAGTTCAATTCTTCTATCTTGTCATTTCTTCCATTTGCTTTAGTTACTCTCTGCTCAAGGGCAAGTTTCAGAGTGTCTTCTGTCATCCACTTTGGTCTTCTCTTCTTTGTTGTCTTTTTAGTGACCTGTTGCTTTCTTCATGGATGATGCTCTTAATGTCAACCAACAATTCTTCTGGTTTTCGGTCATTGGTGTTCAATTCATCAAATCTATTCTTTAGATGGTCTCTAAATTCAGGACAGATATATTCTAGATCATATTTTGGCTCTTGTGGACTTGTTTTGTCTTCAACTTCCAGTTGAACTTGCATATGAGCAGTTGATGGTCTGTTCCACAATCAGCTCCTGGTCTGATTTTGGCTAAAGATATTAAGCTTCTCCATTGCCTCTTGCCACAGATATCATCAGTCTGATTCCTGTGTGTTCCATCTATTGAAGTCCATGTGTACAGCTGCTGTTTGTGTTGTAGAAAAAAGGTGTTTGCAATGAATAAGTTGGTGGTATTACAAAATTCTACCATGAGAGTTCCAACATTATTTCTGTCACCTAGGCCAAATTTTCCAACTACTGGTGATTTTTCTGTGTTTCCAACTTTTGCATTCCAGTCACAGTGATAATTAACACATCCTGATTGAATGTTCAGTCAATTTCAGACTGTAGAAGTTGATAAAAATCTTCAATTTCCTCATCTTTGACTTTGGTGTTTGGTGCATAAATTTGAATAATTGTCATATTGATGGGTCTTCCTTGTAGGCATATAGATATTATCCTATTACTGGCACCATTGTACTTAAGGACAGATCTTGAAACATCCTTTGTGATGATGAATGCCATGCTATTTCTCTTTATACTGTCATTCCTGGCATAGCAGATCATATGGTTTTCTGATTCAAAATGGCTCAAACCAGTCCATTTCAGCTCACTAATACCTAGGATATCAATATTTATGCATTCCATTTCATTTTTGACAACTTTCAATTTTCCTAGTTTGTACTTCATACATTCCATGTTTCGATTACTAATGCATGTTTGCTGCTGTTTCTCCTCAATTTGAGTGGTGCCATGTCAGCAAATGGAGGTCTCGAAAGCTTTACATTATTCATATGAGTAAGGCTGATTTTACTCTGATAATGCAGCTCTTGCCCAAGCATACTTCAAGAGCTTTCTAAGCTAAGTGACTCACCTTCCTCCTCTGTATTGGACGATGTTTCCAGACTATTCATAAATTTGCACAGTAATGTATCAGACAGTGTTTCTCTGCTATTCATAAGGTTTTCCCTGGTCATTTCTTTGAGAAATGGATGGCCTCCTCCTCCTTCTTCCTAGTCTGTCTCAGTCTGCAAGCCGGGCTGATAGCTGTGTACCAAGTGCACCCCACTGGGTTTGTAACACCAGTGACACAACCTCAAAATTCACAGCAAAACGTCACCACAATAAGATTAACTGACAGACAATTTGTGTCCCTTAACTGTAATGTAGTTTATGGTATTTTGACATGCTGATATTTCAAATACATGTAACTTCTAATGATTGAATTTGTACAACTTCTTCAGCTTAAATAAAGTATAGGTTTTATACCAAAGGCTATTGACACAGCATTAAATTTCTTTTTACTTTTCGTGTATTATGAACTTTTTGGGTTTTTTTTCATGATTTTTCTAATTTTTTCCATTTACAATAATTACTGTTCTTCGTTTTTTCTCAAATACGTTTTCTTGTACCTTCTATTACCTAAAACATATTTTAATAAAACATGATTATCAAAGAGGAAAAGAGAGGTTTATAGTTTTCATTTCTGATCATAAAACTCAACCACTTATTTATTCTTTGTGACAATTAGAATAAAGTCAGTATCACTTCTGAGGAAGTAGTCATATGAAGAACCAAACACATGGGAAAGGAACATACTACAGGAAACACACACAATAAATATCACTAAATGTTTATTGAGCAGTTGATGTCATGTTTTTTCATTTTGGATACAAATTTAAGAATGATTAAGTTCCAATCTAGGTGAGGCTTCTTTTTGACAATGTTTCATAAAGTTTGGTCCCAGTGTGCATAGCATCATCATCACCTGGGAGCTAATTAAAAAAAAAAGAAAAAAGAAAAACCTCTCTGCTGTGAGTTGATTCTGGCTCACAGCAACTCCCACTGAGTTTGCAAGGCCGTAAATCTTTACAGAAGCAGACTGTCTCATCAGTCCAAACCAGATGCACCAGTCCATGTGCTAATAGACCTGAAAGGATCCAGGAAAAACCAAACCAAACCCACTATCATTAAGTGATTCCAACTCATAGTGACACCCATTGGGTTTTCAAGGATCTAAATCTTTAAGAAAGTAGATTGCTTCATCTTCCTTCCACGGAACAGCTAGTGGGTTTGAACCTCTGGTTAGCAGTTAGGAGCCAAATGCCTTACCCACTATGTCACCGGAGTTATTTTGTGAGTTTATTAGACATGCAAAATCAAACTCTAGATTTAGCAACCCATAATTTGCATTGTAAAAACCCCTCTCAGTAATAATGTCTCATACTAAAAATTGAGAACCACTGATTTTTGAGATGCTCTTATAGACCACTTTCCTGAAATACAGAATCAATAACTGAAAAAAATGAAATTATCTAGGCCAACTAACATAAAAAGCTTCTCCAATATCTTTTCCCCAAAGGAAGTACAAACTCCACCTCTTCCAGCTTATTCACTATGAATCCCCAGGTTCTGCACAGTGTGTATCATTTACCTGCTGCTCAACATATTTTTAGTGAATGGTATTTGTTTTGGAACTTGACTATAAAAGATCAGAGAATATACAAGTATATAAATAACTTGTACAGGAAGATTATACTGAATAATAAAATCTCATGTGAGGGAGAAATAGATTTGACCTTCTAGTTTATGTGCCTTATATATTTCTCACCATTAATTGTCATTATGATCTATTCAAAAATCAATGCTAATGATGCAACAGTGATCTGAAGGGCATTTTTGTAAATGTTCATCAAAATTATGTTAATGTTTTATACTTATATAGTGCTAAACTATGTTTTTAAAAGTTTCATATCCATTGTTTCTTTTGATGAAATGATGGGGACAGTATGTAAAAATATAATTAGTTATTTAAACAACAATAAATAAATTCATACAAATAAAAATTAGGAAGTTACCATCACAAGAAGTCCATTGTTTGGGAAAATTATATGATGAGTCTAGAGCTTTCTTGAATTATATCCATAATGTTCACTCATGTATTTCATTCTTTAACACTGTTGCTGTTGTTGTTATGTGCCATTGAGTCAGACCTGACTCATAGTGACCCCTCCTTGGGTTTCCAATACCCCTACTTGATATCACTACAGTAGCAGATTGTCCAACCTTCCTTCTGAGGAGTGGCTGGTGGGTTTGAACCCTAGCCTTCTGCTTAGCAGTCAAATGCCTTAGGCACTATGCCATCAGCGCTCCTAGATTTTCCAATGCATACTTTAAGAGGATTCATAATGCATGTATGTTACTCTTTATCTTTGCCTTTAAAGCAGCTATAGGAAAAAGAGGAGCTCTGGTAGCGTAGTGCCTAAGGCACTTGATTTCTAACCAGAAGGCTGGTGGTTCGAACCCACCAGCCACTCCTCAGAAGAAAGGTTGGACAGTCTACTTCTATAGTGATAACACCTAGGAATCCCAAAGACAGGTCACTATGAGTTAGGTCCGATTCAATGACACATAACAACAACAACATAGGAGAAAGAATTACCAACACATGTTGGAACTATGCAGTGTATGTATATGGGGAGACACTGAAATAAAATATCTGTCTTTCTTTCACTTTATTCAGTGAACTTCCTCATAATTTCACCCTTTTATAGAACAAACAGTTCCCAAACTCTTCACTAGATCATTTTTCAAGGTGGGTTGAAGCCTATCCTATAAACACTTTTCACATTACTTTTGTTCATATTTTTCTTATTATAATAATTTAATCATTCTAAGAAAAGAGTATAATTCTCAGAGCGACCAGAGTAGAACATAGGCATTGCTGCCTTTACAGACATCTTAAATGTTCTTGAGTAAACCTGCACTGTAATATTAATCAATTTTTTGTGAATAATTCTATCTATTTATTTCATTTTTGGGTCTCCTCCCCCACTTTGCTACAACTCTGCTGTCCCCTTGGTTTTCACCTGAACTTAGTCTTTTTGTACCTGCTATTTAACATGGGTGCTTCTCCCTTTATTCAATAAATTTCCTCTGCTATTCATTACTATCCACTCAAGATTCCACCAAATGGTAGCACTCAACATTACTGAGTCAGAGAACTGGTTCTGCTTTTCATTATAGTTTCTTCATTATTTATTTTTTCATTATAGTTTCTGCAGCAGACTGATCTTTACAGTATTTCTCTCCCATCATGAGAGGGCAGATGCCCAGAGTGGGCAGTGGAAGTAGAACACAAAGGCAACGTAAAACTCTGAAAATTAGTGCTCAATTTTACTCACCATTTTTCTGTTTTTTTTTTTTTTTTCTATAAATAAACTTTTATTTCAAAATAATTTCATTGGAGGAAAGAGCCAATTTGGCCACCCCAAATTAATTACAAAAGTTAGTAATAGAATAACAGAAGACTTACTTAACTAACACCAACAAGCAGACCAAGGACGATGTTGTTTTACAAACATCTAGTGTTTATTTCAGGGCTGGCGGTTCAAACCCACCAGCCACTCCTTGGAAGGAAGGTTGGGCAATCCTACTTCCTTAGTGATACTGCCTTGGAAACCCAAGGAGGGGTCGCTATGAGTCGGGGCTGACTCGACGGCACATAACAACAACAACAACAAGTGTTTATTTCATATTGGGGACTTACTACCACCTTATTTATTTTTACTTTATATTTCAATTGATGTCTTGAATCACACTAGTTGATTATCATTTTTAAAAAGTACAATTCTTTCTTTTAAATATTTTCTTAGCCTATTTTTGCTTAGGATTTAAACTTCACTAGAATATAAATTCCCATGCTCTATTAGGTTGTGTTCTCTAAAAGGCATGACTAATATTATATAAGCACAATTTTCATGTGCTTGTAATGACTAAATTGCAAACAGTTGTCTTTTTCAAAGCAGTCTTGTATCATGGTGCTTTCTAAAAAGGACCATGGCTATTGCCACCTCATTCTAAGGAGAAACAATCTCAATCCTTTCCATTAGTAGCTCCTCTTTGATATTGCAACTTCTCTGGATGTGTCTATGAATAGAAAGAAAACATGATGAATTTAGAAACTGACTTACAGAAAGACACATTTATGATTAACTAATGATGTTAATGCAAAGCAAAAACCATAAAAGTTGAGAATATTGCAGAAGAGGTAGAGGCAGAACAGATATACAAGGGAATAAACATACACTTGATAAGTAAAGAAAACAAACAGTGGTGGAATGAATGAAGTGGAACCCCCACAACTTTTGGAATACAAGCAAAATAATTTTCAATATGTTACCATACTGTCCACTTAATTTTGCTCAATGAGGCTTATTTTTCACCTACAGTTGGATAAAAATTTAGACAGTCATGTCTTTTCCTTTTACTCTTTGTTAATGTAGGTTCCTGTTAGTGTAAAATACAAAACATAGTCTTATTTTAGTACAACAAATGATCAGTCCTATATATTGAAAGATTGGTGCAGGATTGGGCAGTGTTTCATTCTGTTGTGCACAGGGTCACTATGACTCAGAGCCAACTTGACAGCTCCGAATAACAACAACAAACATTGAAAGTCAAAGTTTCCAACTCCAGGCCACATTATAGTCACTCTTGTTTTGTCCAGTAGGCTTTGTTGTAGATGGAAAACCTACATATCTGCAGTCAGGGAACTGTGTCTACCATTCTGCCTGCTTTCCAGGCTTAGCTGAGGTATGAAGCCAAGTCTTTTTTTGGGAGGTGGAACAGTTTTATGGTTTCTTTAGAGATTTCCCTTGACCTCTCCCTTCTCCTAACACTGAGGGCTGAACTAAACAGTTCTTTTATATGAGCGATGTACCATCATCATCTCATAGCTTTTATGGCTCTTTATCATAGAAGCAAAACTCATAGGGATGATATAGAATAAGTGATTCTTTACATGGATAACACAATTGTTTGAGTTTGTATAGCTTCATTTATTGATAAGGCTGGAGTTACTATTGGTCAGGTAGACAGGTAGTCAAAAAGGAAATGGGGACATGGATGAAAGCAGACACAACCTGAAACTTGTGAGGCCTTTTAACCTTGATGCTATAGGTAACCTGCAGGAAAACATGGCACTCTTTGCTATGAAGTTGCACGCACGCTTGTCCAAAGACTTGGAGTAATTGAAGGAGGAGTTCTAAAAGATCCTAGAAGGGTTATGTGTCCAGCTTATGACACCTACAACCAGGATGAACTAGTAATTCAGCTCAAATATGCACAAGAACTCTGGTCCCTGCATTGACCTTCAGACCAGTATATAATGGCAACAGTTTTACTTCTGCCTTCCAAATACCCTGAAAATGTCTTATGTGTTCAACATTAATCTGAAACCATACAGGCATGGGAATTCTAGGAAATGTAGGTCTGGATAAAATAATGTGTTACCATATAGGGGTACTAAAAAAATTATAATTTATTCTTTGTTATTCAGTATATTTGGGAGCTCTGGTGGGGTAGTGCCTAAGGCATTTGACTGCTAACCAGAAGGCTGGTGGTTCAAACTCATCAGGTCCTCCATGGAAGGAGGACTGGGCAATCAACTTCTGTAAAGATTTACCACCTCAGAAACCCAAAGGAGGTTGCTATGAGTCGGAATTGATTCAATTGCACTGAGGTTTTTGTTTCTTTGTTCTGCTTTTTTTGTTTGTTTGTTTTGTTTTGTTTTGGTTATGCAGTGTATTGCAAAGAACTGCCAGAAATGCAAGCTGGATTCAGAAGAGGGCATGGAATGAAAGATATCATTGCTGATGTCAGATGGATCGTGGATGAAAGCAAATAATGGCAGAAACATGTTTACTTGTGTTTTATTGACTATGTAAAAACATTCAATTTTGTGGATTATAAAAAATTAAGGATAATATTGAGAAGAATGGGAATTCCAGAATGCTTGATTATACTCATGAGGAACCTGTACTAGATCAGGAGGCTGATTTTCGAATAGAACAAGGGGATGCTGCATGGTTTAAAATCAGGAAGGGAGTGTGTCAGGGTTGTATCTTTCACATACTTATGCAACCTGTATGGTGAACAAATAATCCAAGATGCTGGACTATATGCAGAAGAATGTGGCATCAGGATTGGAGGAAGACTCATTAACAACCTGCAATATGCAGATGACACAACCTTACTTTCCAAAAGTTAAGATGACTTGAAGCACCAACTAAAGAAGAATAAAGACTATAGTCTATAGTATGGATTACACCTTAATATAAAGAAAACAAAAGTCCTCACAACTGGACAAAAAAGCATCATCAAGATACATGGAGAAAAGATTGAAGTTGTCAAAGACTTCATATTACTTAGATCCACAATCAACACTCATGGGTGCAACAGTCAAGAAATCAGATTATGTATTTCACTGGCCAAATCTGCTGCAAAAGACCTCTTTAAAGTGCTGAAGAGAAAAAAAAATCTCTTTGAAGACTAAGGTGTGCCTAACCCAAGCCATGATATTTTAAATCACCTCATATGGATGTGAATTCTAGAAAATGAATAAGGAAGACCAAAGAAGAGTTGATGATTATGAATTATGATGTTGACAAAGAATACTGAAAGTACCATGGGCTGCCAGAAGAAGTAACAATTCTGTTCTGGAAGAAGTACAGATGGAATGCTCCTTGGAATTGAGAATGACCAAACTTCACCTCACCTACTTTGGTCATGTTGTCAGAAGGGACCACTCCCTGGAGAAGGATATCATGCTTGGTAAAGTGGAGGGTCGATGATAAAGGGAAGGTCTTAAATGAGATGGATTGATACAATGGCTGCAAAGATGGGCTCAGGAATAGCAAGGATTGTGAGGCTGGCACAGGACTGAGATATATTTCATTCTGTTGTACATAGTGATACTACGAGTCAAAGCCAACTCATATTAACAACAACAACATGAAACACAGGAGTCTCAGGAACACTTCAGATTCTCTCTGTAGAGCCTTGCTTAGACTCCAATTGGAAAACACTTGAGGTAAAATCCTGGACAAATTCACAGCATCTCTCTCTCTGTTTCTCTCTCTCTCTCTCTCTCTCTCTCTCTCTCTCTCCTTCTCTCTGCACAAATCAAGTCCATGGGAAACACACATGCAACAAACACTGGAAGTAATTCTTAATAACTAATAAGTTATGCCTAAAAGTGGCTACATTTTCTTTACATCTGACTTAGATCATCTATTAAGAACAAGTCTTAGTACCTAACCATACTACCATTTAAATAATAGATTTGATGAACTGAACATATATGACCAAAAACCAGAGGAATTGTGTGATGACATCAAGGACATCATCCATGAAGAAAGCAAGAAGCCATTAAAAAAATGAGAAAGGAAGAAAAGACGAAAATGGATGTCAGAAGAGACTCTGAAACTTGGCCTTGAGTGAAGAGTAGCTAAAGAATATGGAAGAAATGACAAAATAAAAGAGCTGAACAGAAGATTTCAAAGAACAGTTCGAGCAGATGAAGCCAATTATTATAATGAACTGTGAAAAGACCTGGAGTTAGAAAAACAAAGGGAAGAACACACTAGGCATTTCTCAAGCTGAACAAACTGAGGAAAACATTTAAGACTCCAGTTGCAATACTGAAAATTCTATGGGTATAATATAGAATGATGCAGGAAGCATCAAAAGAAGGTGGAAGGAATACACAGAGTCACTGCATCAAAAGGAAATTGTCAACGTTCATCCATTTCAGGAGATGGCATATGATCAAGAACCAATGGTATTGAAGGAAGAAGATGAAGCTTCACTGAAGGAATTGGAGAAAAGCAAGGTTCCAGGAATTGACAGCATATCCATTGAGATGTTTTAACAAATGGATGCTGTGCTGGAGGCACTCACCCTGTTATACCAAAGAGATTTGGAAGACAGCTACCTGGCCCACTGACTGGAAGATATCCATATATGTACCCATTCCAAAGAAAGGTGATCCCACATATGTTGGAAATTATTGAAGAATATCATTAATATCACATGCAAGTAAAATCTTACTTAAGACAGTTCAAAAACAGTTACAGTAGTATGTTGACAGAGAACTTCCAGAAATGCAAGCTGGTTTCAGAAGAGGACATGGAATGAGGCATATCATTGCTGATGTCAGATGGGTCTTAGCTGAAAGCCAAGAATACCAGAAAGATGTTTACTTATATTTTATTGACCTTGAGAAAGTGTCCAATTGTGTGGATCATAACAAATTATGGATAACATTGAGAAGAATTTGAATTCCAGAACATTTGATTGGACTCATGAGGATCCTGGAAATAGATTAGGAAGCTGTCATTCAAACAGAACAAGGGTATACTGCATGGTTCAAAATCAAGAAGGGAGTGTGTCAAGGTTGTATCCTTTCAACATACTTTTTCAATTTGTATGCTGAGCAAATAATCCGAGAAGCTGGATTATATGAAGAAGAACATGGCATCAGGATTGGAGGAAGACTCATTAACAACCTGTGATACGCAGATGACACAACTTTGCTTGCTGAAAGTGCAAATGACTTGAAGCATTTACTGACGAAAATTAAAGACTACAGTCTGCAGTATGGATTATATCTCAATATAAAGAAAACAAAAATCTTCACAACTGGTCCAATCAACACCTTCATGGTGGATGAAGAAAAGATTGAAGTTGTCAAGGATTTCATATTACTTGGTTCTACAATCAACATCAATGGAAGCAGCAGTCAAGATATCAGATGACATATTGCATTGGGAAAATCTGCTGCAAAAATCCTCTTTCAAGTGACAAAGAGCAAAGATGTCTCCTTGAAGAATAAGGTGTGCCTAACCCAAGCCATGGTATTTTCAATCTCCTCTTATGTATGTGAGAGCTGGACAATAAATAAGGAAGACTGAAGAAGAGTTGATGCTTGTGAGTTATGGTGTTGGAGAAGAATTCTAAGAGTACTATGGGCTGCTAAATGAACTAACAAATCTGTCCTGGAAGATGTGCAGCCTGAATGCTCCTTGGAAGTGATAATGGTCAGACTTCGTCTTATCTACTTTGGTCATGTTGTCAGAAGGAACAATTCCCTGGAGATGAATATCATGCTTGGTAAATTGGAGGGTCAGCAAAGAAGGGGAAGGCCCTCAATGAAATGGATAGACAAAGTGGCTGCAACAATGGGCTCAGGCATAGTAAGGATCATGAGGCTATCACAGGACTGCACACTGTTCTGCTGTGCATGGGATTGTTATGAGTCAGAGAGGATTCGACAGCACCTAACAACAACAACAACAAAGTCAGTTCAATGTCAGTGAGTGTTTTCAGAATTCTGCAACCAATTTTGTAGTATTTCATGTATAAATTTATATCTTTTTTCTGGAAACAAGCTTTGAAATAGCCATTTTTTTTCTTTCTTTCTTTTTTTTTTTTTTTTTATATATCTTGGTGCTTCACTGACAGCATTCAATTTAACATACCTACAAAAACAGCATATAGAGTAGGTTATAATTCCTTACACATTTACCCTTCCACTAAAATTACTAGTTATTTAAGTTTAGAGGTTGCAAGGCACAATGGCTTCATTTTCCAGTAAGTATACTGAATCTCCTATCCATGATTTATTGCTTCAGTCTTATAATAGGGATCTTAATTATAATATTTTAAATATTAACTGTCAATTTTCTTAGATCTCCAAAACATTTCCATGCATGCTACTTAGTGTTTCATTTGTACTTTTTAAAGCAAATTTTATAGGAGCTCAGATTCCTTCATCATCCTTTACTGGTAGCATTATCATTCAGTTGTTCAGTGATGCTAATGTTGAACTCAACTCTGACTGCAGAATCATAAAAATAGCTTTCAATCTCCAATATTGATGAACTAATAATTAAAATGGGAGCTCTGGCAGTGTAGTGCCTAAGGCACTTGACTGCTAACCAGAAGGCTGGTGGTTCAAACACACCAGCCACTCCTCAGAAGGAAAGTTGGGCAATCTACTTCTGTAATGATACTGCCTTGGAAACCCAAGGAGGGGTCGCTGTGAGTCGGGTCTGACTCGATGGCACATAACAACAACAACAACAATAATTAAAATAGAACCTAACACAAAGTGTATTCATTTTTGCCCCTGTAGAGAGAGCTGAACTTTTTAACTACCCAAACTATAGCTACCTATACATCTAATATGATATCTACCGTCTTGGAAAGGTTAGCAATCAAGAAATATGTCAGGCATACACGGTAGGATATATTTAATGAGGTGGAATCTATACAAGGGTAATTCAAAAGCAACAGAACTAAAAAAAAAAAAAAGATTTAAGTCTCTGCTCTGATTGTTTTTGTGATTTATTTTAATATGTTAGTGTAGAATACAAAATCACAATACAAAAAAACAACTGTAACCCTACAAAAGAAACAAAAATGATGTTATAATCATCAATTTATCTAAACTCCAGGAAATACTCTCAACAGGGCTTAAATAGAAGTTTGTTGTAAGTTGTTAGGTATTCTTGAGTCGGTTCTAACTCATAGCAACTTTACGTATACAAAAAAATTGTGCCCTGTCCTGGGCCATCCTCATATTTGTTGCTATGTTTGAGCCTCCTCTCTCTCTCTCTTTTTACTGATTCTCTAGGAATTGGTTCCACTCGATAACATGTCCAAAATAAGTGACATGACGTCTAGCCATCCTTGCTTCTAAGGAACATTCTGGCTATACTTCCATGACAGATTTTCTTCTTCTGGTAGTCTATCTCAAAACTTACTGCCATTGAGTCAATTCCAACTCACAGTGACTCCTTAGGGTTTCTGAGATGGTAAATCTTTATGCAAGTGGATTGTCCAGTCTTCCTTCCACAGAGTGACTGTTGGGTTTGAACCACCAATCTTCTGGTTATAGCTGTCAAATGCCTTAGGCACTACACCACCAGAGATCCTTTCAATATTATTCACAAGCACCATAATTCAAATACACTAATTCTTTTTCAGTCTTCCTTATTCATTGTCCATCTTTCACATGCATATGTGGTAATTAAAAATATCATTCCTTGGGTCAAATGCATTTTAGTCTGTGAAGTGACATCTTTATTTTAATAATTTTAAGAAGTCTTTTGCAGATGATTTGCCTAATGTAATACATCATTTGATTTATTGATTATTGCTTCTTGGGGAAAAAATAGCAGTTTAGTAGTTCCCTTTTTTGGTGGGAGAGGTACTTTTATTCCTAGTGCCTAAGGCATTTGACGGCTAAGTGTGAGGGTGGTGGTTCAAATCCACCAGCCACTCCTCGGAAGGAAGATTGGGCAATCTACTTCCATAGAGATACCAACTTGGAAACCCAAGGAGGGGCCATTATGAGTTGGGATTAACTTGACAGTAGTGAATTTGAGTTTTTTTTTTTTTTTTTTTTTTAATAATTTCTCAAATTTTGATTCATAAACACCTTTTACTTTAATAAGTAATCTTCTAATCCACTTAGGAAATTTTTAAATAACTCAATTATTTTCATGACATGTAATAAAGTAAATTTATACAATTTATTTAAGATCACTATAGTACTAAAGATTATCCAGAGTGAATTTTAATGCTACTTATATAGGGACAAATCATAAATAAGGCATTTAGCCACTTTAAATTAATTGCGCAAGTAATAACTTGAATATCCACAGTGAATTTTGAAAATATATTTCAGGATTGATTTTGGACCAGAATTAATACTAAAAATATAGATTAAGTTTTAACGGGAATGAGACAGAATGCCTGGGTTTGAATCCCAAAGTGTTAAATATTTTTGTCATGGGTGGTCTAATGCTGATTAAATTATTTAATCTATTTCCATTAATTTTCTCAGCTGGATTATGGTAGTAAAACTATCACCTACCCACATCATATAGAATTTTAAGAATGAACCAAGATAATATATTCAAAGGGCTTAGAATAGTGCCTGAAACATGTATACCACCAGTGCTCTGATTATGTCTGCATATGTCCATATACAAACTGTTGTTGTTGTTGTTTGCCAACGAGTCGGCCCTGACTCATAGCGACCCCTCCTTGGGTTTCTGAGCCAGTATCACTATGGAAGTAGGATTGCCCAACCTTCCTTCTGAGGAGTGGCTGGTGGGTTTGAACCGCCAGCCTTCTAGTGAGCAGTCAAGTGCCTTAGGCACTATGCTACCAGAGCTCCCAAACTGTGGTGCAGTGAATTACTTGATATGGCTTTTCTAGTAATAGTCTTTGTAACTCTCAATGGATTACTGGCTAGGACTGTTCAATAAGGTGTGTAGAACACTGATACTGGGATTGGTTAGTTTTGTCACTCTGCCAGGTTTAATACGAGCCATCCTAGAGGCAGAGAGGGGATCTCACTGCCACCAAGACAGAAGAGCTAGAGGTGAAGTGGAGCACATTCTTGGACCTGAGATCCCTGTACTGGACCTCCTTGGCTGAGAGATGCCTGGCAGAAAGATGGTGGCAGTGGAACCAAGAGGCATGAGACAGAGCAGCAGTCTCACCTGGCCCACAGAGCCAGAGGCCAAGGGCCAGAGAGGTGTGTTTGAAGGCACAGTAGATGGGAGACTGTCCTTATTAAGGAATTGTATCTTGAGTGTGTTCCTAAATCTGAATTGTAGCCTGTTACTTTCCTAATAAACCTTATAATCATGAATGTTGTCTGTGAGTTCAGTGTGGCTATTGCAATGAACTATTGAAACCAGCAGAGAAGTCCTGAGTGTCATGGGAGGGATGGTTGGTATCAGATTTAGTAAAAGGCTGGAGGGGGGTGGCATGTCTGGCCTCATAAAAATAAGCTTTGGGCTATTGATGGTGATTCTGTCTTTCTCTTGTGAAGTAAGAGGTCAGAAGATGCTCCTTCCATGCTTGTTTAGCACAGACACACACATCAGCCACACATATAAATGTGTATGTAATCTTAAAACTTATATAGAGAGTTCGGGCAAGATGGCGGACTAGGCAGAAAGAATGCACAGGTCCTCTTCAACAAAGAAAAGAGAAACAACTTAACACAGACACAGAAGATATTCTTTGACACCTGGACCTTGAAGGGAAGGATATAGAAGTGGACTAAACCCCAAATAACAGAAGAATTTGCATGAAAATACCAGAAAAGGAAACATACAGAGCTGCAGTCTGGCAGCGATCCTGAGTGATCCTGATGGCACAGAAAGCTTGGATATTCCAGAATGGTGGTAGGACCTAAGAATTAACCTAAAAATCACCCTGCTAGCAAGGGACTGCATGGAAGACTGTGCATGGTGGCTGGGGAACAAATGGAGAAGGTGAAGAGAAAGGTGG
The DNA here is from genome assembly GCF_000298275.1 of Orycteropus afer afer. Lineage (NCBI taxonomy): Eukaryota > Metazoa > Chordata > Mammalia > Tubulidentata > Orycteropodidae > Orycteropus > Orycteropus afer. Next base: position 4,468,011 of record NW_006921746.1, on the reverse strand, counting down.
GCTGAACTGTGGACTTTGGCTGGTCCGGAGGATGCTGCCATTTTGAAGGTTTAAAAG
>NW_006921746.1:4459600-4462355 GCF_000298275.1 Orycteropus afer afer | reverse complement strand
AATAAAATAATCATCTATAAAATTAAAATCTGATATTGAGAAAATATGTTTATATTGATATATCTGAAAAAACCACACTAGTCTGTCAGTTTGTTGTGATGACTTGCGTGTTGCTGTGATGCGGGAAGGTATGCCATCAATATTTCACATACCATCAGGGTTACCAATGGTAGAAAGATTACAATACAGTTTCCAGACTAAGATGGTCTAGGAAAAAGGAGTGTGCAATCTAACCTAAAAAGAATTGGCCAAGGAAAACTTTATAAATTTTAGTCAATATTATGTGATACAGTGATAAAAGTTGTGCTCTTCATGTTGGCAAGTACTCAAAATAGGACTGAGGAAGAGCTGCATCTTCAAAATAGAGTTGACCATATGAGATGGATGGAGTCCAGCTTTTGGGACATTTCCTGTTGTGGTATAAGTCAAAATGATAAGAAACAGCTGCAAACATGCATTCATAATCAGAATGTAGAAGATATGAAGTATAAATCTAAGAAAATTGGAAGTTGTCAAAATTGCAATGGAATGCTTGAAGATAAATATCCTAGACATTAGTGAGATGAGGTGAATAATATTGGCCATTTTGGATTAGACAATCACATGGTCTACTATGTTGGCAGTGACAAATTAAAGAGGGATGGAGTCACATTCATTATCAGAAAAAGAGAGATTTATCCTGAAGTACTATACTGTCAGTGACAGGATTATATATATATATATATATATATATATACACACACACACACACATAGGAAGCAGAGTTACTCTACCAAACATAATTGGTCAACATTCAACCTTTTCAGGAAGTAATGTATGATCAAGAATCTATGGTATTGAAGGAAGAAGTCCAAGCTCCATTGTAGGCACTGGCACAAAACAAGCATCCAGGAAGTGACAGAATACCAACTAAAGTGTTTCAAAAAGTGGATGCAACACTGGAAGCACTCATTCATGATGCCAAAAAAATTTGGAAGACAGGTATCTGTTCAACCAACTAGAAGAGATCCATACCTGTGTCCATTCCAAAGAATGATGATCTAACAGAATGCAGAAATTTTTTAATAATGTCATTAATGTTCACACACAAGCAAAGTTTTGCTGAAAGTAATTAAAATATGCTTGCAGCAGTCCATTGACAATGAACTGCAAGAAATTCAAGCCAGATTCACAGAAGAAGTTGTGTTACATCATTGCTGATGCCAGGTAGATTTAGGCTGAAAACAGAGAACATCAAGAAGAGATTGACCTGTGTTTTATTGAATATGCAAAGGCATTTGACATTGTGGATCTTAGCAAATTATGGAAAACATTGTGAAGAATGGGAATTACAAGACACTTACTTGTGTTCATGAGGAACCTTACATAGACCAAGAGGCACTCATTGTTACGGAACAAGAGTATAATGTATGGTCTGCAATCAGGAAAGTTCTGCATCAGGGTTATGTCATTTCACCATACTTATTAAATCTGTATGCTGAACAAATAATCCAAGAAGGAAGGTTATATGAAGAAGAATGTGGCATCAGGATTGAAGGAAGACTCATTAAAAATCTGCCTTATGCAAATGGCACAATCTTGCTGGAAGTGAAGAGAACTTGAAACACTTAATGATGAAGATCAAAGACTACAGGCTTCAGAATTATTACACTTGAAAATAAAGAAAATAAAAATCCTTACAATTAACTGATAAGCAACACATGATAAACAGACAGGAGATTGAACTTGTCAAGAATTTTATTTCACTTGACGCCACAATCAAAGTCCACGGAAGCAGCACTCAAGAAATCAAATGTAATACATTGGGCAATTCTGCTCCAAAAGACCATGTTAGTGTTAAGAAGCAAAGACGTCACATTGAAGACTAAGATGTGCTTGACCCAAGCCATGGTATTTTTAATTACCTCATCTCTGGTAGCATAGTGGCTAAGACACTTGACTGCTAACCAGAAGGCTGGCAGTTCAAACCCACCAGCCACACCTTGGAAGGAAGATGGGGCAATCTACTTCCGTAGTGATACTGCCTCGGAAACCCAAGGAGGGGTTGCTATGAGTCGGGTCCTATTTGACAGCACATAACAACAACAACAACATGCATGCACAAACTGGACAATGAATAAGAAAGACCAAAAAAACTGATGCATTTGAATTATGGAGTTGGTGAAGAACATTGAATGTACCATTGACTGTGAGAAGAATGAACAAATCTGTCTTGGAAGATGTACAGTCTTCTGTAAAGAATTCTTTTTAAAACCAAGAATGGTAAGACTTCTTATGTACTCTGAATATGTTTTCAGAAGAGACAAATCCGTATAGAAAGACATCCTACTTGGTAACATATAGGGTCATCGAAAAAGAATATCTTCGATCAGATGGATTGACACAGTAATTCAAACACTGGGCTCATTGATTGGGAGGATGGTCAATACCTAAGTGGTGTTTTGTTTTGTTGCACATATAGTAACTATGAGTCAGAACCAACTTGACAGCATGTTGCAACAACAAATAGAAGGAAGATTATATTATAATAAAAGCAAATGCTATCAAATTAGGGAGCTCTGGTGGCATAGTGCCTAAGGCATTTGACTGCTAACCAGAAGGCTGATGGTTCAAACCCACCAGCCGCTCTGCAGAAGGAAGACTGGGCAATCTACTTCCGTAGAGATACTGCCTTGTAAATCCAAGGAGGGGTCACTATGAGCTGGAACCAACTCAATGGCAATGAGATTTTTTTTTTTTTTTTGCTTTCAAATCA
>NW_006921746.1:4439058-4459225 GCF_000298275.1 Orycteropus afer afer | reverse complement strand
TAGGATTGCCCAACCTTCCTTCCGAGGAGTGGCTGGTGGGTTTGAACCGCCAGCCTTCTGGTTAGCAGTCAAGTACCTTAGGCACTATGCTACCAGAGCTCCTCAGAATCAGACAAATGTAAAATAAAAAGAATAAATACTTAATAGAGTCAAGTTGAAAAATTAAAAGCCTGTGAAATCAGGTAACTTTCATACACTGTTGGTGAATATCTAAATTGATAAAACTGTTAAATATACCATTATATTTGTCTTCATTATCTACTACTACTATAATGGGAGCTCTGGTGGCATAGTCCCTAAGGCATTTGACTGATAACCAGAAGGCGGTGGTGCAAATCTATCAGCCACTCATCAGAAGGAAGGTATCACCAATAGATGACTTTAACAAAAATAAATTTATTTTCTCAGAGTTTAGGAGGTTGAAAGTCCAAATTCATGGCAACATCTTGAGGGGAAGGTTGTCTGTCTGCTCTTCGGGAAAGTGACTGTCCCTTTTCAGCTTATATTCCTAAGTTCCTTAGCAATCATTTGATGTATATCTTTCACTCCATTTGTGTTTACTTGCTTGCTTGCTGCCTTAATCTTTTCTTTTATATATCTACAGAGATTAATTTATGAATACCTACAGTTATACTATCTCATTAACAAATCAAAAATATCCAAATGGAATTATAAAACTAGCATAGGGGTTATGATTTACAACCCATATGTTTTGAGACACAATTCGATCCTTAACACTACTGATTCCACCATTAGGTTTATTCTGAAGAGATTTCATATTTGTCTCAGGGAGACAAATATATGAGTATTTGTATATTGTTTCTAATTAGGAATATTTGGAAACACTGTATAGATCCATAATAAGAGAAGTGATAAAATAATTGGACAATATTAAATCAAAGTATCATATTGGAGCTGAAGTAGATTAATTAAAGCTATAAATAGAGTAGATGCACCCACCTCTAGGGAGACACATCCTTTGAATCAGTCAGTCATGAGACACCAGAAGGGTAGCACTCTCATAGAGGGAAAGCTGGAAGACAGGAATGCATGGATGAGAAGGGGATAGGGAGGGGGTCATCACGAGGGGAGAAGGGAGGAGAGTTTTTTATGGCTGGGGACAGTAATCAGAGTCTTGAAATCAGATGTGCATGGACTGTTGAATGTAAAACAAGTTTGCTATGTAAATTTACACTTGAAGCACAATAAAAATTAAAACAAAAATACTATCATGTAGAAAAATTTAAAGTAGAAAATGTATTCTTCATATTATGTAGCAATACAGACCTATATAATACAAAACATACATGTGAATATTTATACAAAATTTATGAAAATTGTAATCTCTAAGAGAGAATGGTGAGAGATGTACTTAGAGAGGCTCCATAGGGAGCCATACTTATGTCTGTAGTTTTTGCTTTGTATCTGCATAGTGTCTAAGGCCCTTGACTGCTAACCAGAAGGCTGGCAGGTCAAACCCACCAGCTACTCTTCGGAAGGAAGATGAGACAATATACTTCCATAGTGATACTGCCTCAGAAACCCAAGGAGGGGTCGCTATGGGTCGGGTCTGACTTGACGGCACATAACAACAACAACAGCAACAACATCTGAGGCAAATAATAGAAAAAAAGAAATTGGTATATTTGGCAATAGTTACATGATGTAGTAGCTAAGGTTATATGTCAATTTGGCTGGCCCTGGTTTTGAGTGGCTGGGCAGCTGGATGTAATTATTTCCCATTATGAGACATGATATCAACTATATGTGGAATCTGCTGTAAGCAGCTAATTAGCTGCCTTAAGGATGTGGTCTGCTTCCAGTACAGAAGAAGCAGCTTTGAGAAAGGTCTCTAGCTTTTTGGCATGCTTGGACACTGTGTTTAGCTGAGTCTTCATTTCAGCAGCCCGTCATGTTGCCTGCTGATTTTGGGACTGTTTCTGCATGTGCACAAATGGCCAGCTGTGTTGCTTGGCACCTTGGGACTGTGCCATGTTACTTGTTGACTTTGGATTTGTCATCTCAGCAGCCAGCAGTTTCCTAAGTTATGAGATGCCTCCAGATCCAGTGGGCCAGGAGCAAGAGGCAGAGCTGAAGCCCAAGGTTGAGGCACCTTTACTCAACCCCTAGAGGTGGCACTTTGAACTCAGACTTCTAGCCTCTTAAACTATAAGAAAATAAATCCATGTTTGTTAGAGCCATCCACTTGTAGTATTTTCCATTAGAGCAGCACTAGAGAACCAATACATATGAAAATTCTTTATATATAAATATATAAATATTTTGTTTCAAAATCAACATAAAATATAATTAAATAGAATAAATTTATATACTCATATTATGAAAGGAGCTCTGCCTAAGGCATTTGACTGCTAACCAGAAGGCTGGTGGTTCAAACCCACCAGCCATTCCCGGAAGGAAGACTGGGCGATCTACTTCCATAAATAAAGATTTACCCCTTTGAAAACCTAATGGGGGTCAGTATGAATCAGAATCCTTTAAGTGATACAAAAGTGACTTAAAAATAGATTATTGGAATTTATTCAGTTAAACTGATGTTTAAACATCAGTTATGTTAGTTTTATCTATGTGTGTATGTGACAAAAGAAGCTAGAGTGCTTCAAGATGTTCTTTGCCAGTATTTCTGTATAAACATTGCCTGCTTTGAAACTTTCCAAATAAATGAAAATATATATTGAGTTAACTATAATTAATCATTATTCTATTTCCGCTCTTAAATGTGCTTATAATGTCATCAGCATCCCTGTATTATATAAAAAATTCCTCAGATGAATCCGACTTATGAGATCTAGTTGCTGAAATATTATCATTTATATGACATCATTACTTTTTTTTTCAGTTTCAGCATCAGTCCTTTTGAGATTCCTTGTCTTTCATAGATACGATTAATAAATACAAAAGAAATAAGAAACAAGAATTCAAAATTATGATAGTTACTACCATCATGTGATAAAACAAATGAAAGACGGTCTTGAACATCCTCATGCTTTATCCCCTAATGATGGTTCACATATACTTGATACACTGAAGCTATTTTGCGTTAAACAAGAAATTACTTACAAATTACTGATTCTAAAGTAGAACTTCAAAAATGACTTAACAGGCTTTCTTCTCTGGGGATACCATTTTTTTTCTCTCCCAAACTCATATCAACTTCTTGTGTGACTTCCACTCAGAAAACACTGATTTAGAGATAATTTTATAAAAGTTACTTGGGTTTCTGAGATGGTATCACTACAGAAGTAGATTGTCCAACCTTCCTTCTGAGGAGTGGCTGGTGGGTTTGAACCATCAGCCTTCTGGTTAGCAGTCAAATGCCTTAGGCACTATGCCACCAGAGATCCTTTTATTAAAGCAAATGAGCTAAATTTTATATATCATTGTTACAAGATCACCTGCATGAGATTAATAGTAAATAATAATTATTGAAGATACAGGTCTAATGATACACATGGAGTTAAGATCAATCCACAAGCAAGCTGCTATAACATGTTATTGTTGTTGTTATTAGGTTTTTTTTTTATTGCCCCTAACTGATGGTGACATGTGGACAAAGGACTGAAATACTCCTGGTCCTACTCCATCCTCATGACACTTTGCAGATTGTACTGTCGAGGTCTGTAGGGTTTTTGTTTGCTGATTTTTTTCAGAAGTAGAGGGTCAAACCTCTCTTTGTAGTTCATTTTAGTCTGGAAGCTCCAATGAAAACTGTTGAGCAACACAATAACAAGCAAATGTCCCATGACAGATATGGTGGTGGCTGCACTTGAGGTACACTGACTATAAAGTGAACCCAGATCTCCCAAACAGAATGTGAAAATTTTATCAGTGAACCATAACTGCCTCCATTTGAACAAATAAAATTACTACAATGTGTGTGTATGAGTATGTGGATGTGTATATTCTTTCATTCTTTGATTCATTCATTCACTCATTCTTTCTTTCGTTTATTCAAAAGCTGCCTATTGTCCCATCAGTAATGTTTACATGTGGTAAACAAAGGACATATGTACAAAGGGGAGGGAAAAAAAAAAAAAAGACCACAATGGCATATCACTTCACACCAACTAAACTCAAACCAAACCAATTGCCTTTAGTTGATTCTGACTCAGTGACCTCCATTGTTTTTTCAAGGCTGTAAATATTTACAGAAGTAGATAGCCTCATCTTTCTTCTGGAACAGCTAGTATGTTTGAACTGAGCACAATGTGATTAGCAACCAAATACCTTACTCACTATGCCACTGAAAAAGAAGACAATTACAAGTGTTGATGAGCATGTGGAGAAAGTGCTGCATTTCTACTGAAGTGTAAATGATATAGCCACTTTGGGAAATATCTATCAACTGTTAAATATAGATTTACTATGTTGTTGTTGTTAGGTACTGTCGAGTTATCTCTAACTCATAACATTATATATAACAGAACAAAACATTTCTCAATCCTGCACCATCCTAATAATAGTAGACATATTTGAATCCGTTGTATCAATCCATCTCATTCAGTTTCTTCCTCATTTTCACTAAGTCTCCACTTTACCAAGTAAGATGTCTTTCTCCAAAGATTGGTCCTTCCTGATAAAAGGTGAAAGTAAGCAAGACAAAAATCTTAGCCAGCCTGATTTCTAAGGGCCATTCTGACTGCATTTCTTCCAACACAGATTTGTCTGTTCTTCTGGCAGTCTGTGGTGAATTCAATATTCTTTACCAACGCCATCATTCAAAAGTCATTTTTTCTTCAATCTTTTTTTTTTTTTTTTTTATAGTCCAGGTTGGCATGCAGAGGAAGCAATTGTAAAACCAAAGCTTGTGTCAGGTTCACCTTAATCATCAAAATAACATCTTTGCTTTTTATGATAAAAAGATCTCTTGTAGTTGATTTGTCGGATGCAATATATCAATTGATTTTTTTGTCTATTGCTTCTAGAGACTTTTCCTGTGAATCCAAGTAAAATGAAATCCCAAACAACTGCAATATTTTCTCCATTTATCATGATGCTATTTATTGGTCCAGTTGTGAGAGTTTTTGTTTTCTTTATGTTGATGTATAATTTATACTGAAAGTTATAGTTTTTTGTTTTTTGTTTTTTTTTTTTCATCTGCAAGTGTTTCAAGTCCTCTTTACTTTTGGCAAGAAGGTTGTGTCATCTGCATCTCTCAGGTTGTTAATTAGTCTCCCTGAAATTCTAATGCCATGTTCTTCTTCATATAGTCTGGATTGCTTGGAACATTTGCTAAGCAGACTGATAAAAAAAAAGTGTGGTGAAAGGATACAATCCTAATGCACACATTTTCTGATTTTAAGCCACAGAGTATTTCCTTGTTCTGTTTAAACAACTGCTTCTTCATCTATATATATGTTTTGAGTGAGCGCAATTAAGTGCTCTGGAATGCCCAATCTTTGCAATGGTATCCATAATTTCCTATAATCCACAAAGTGGAATGCTTACAAGGAGTAAATAAAATTCAGGTAAATCTCTTTCTGCCATTCTCTGCTTTCAGCTAAGATTCATCTGACATTAGCAATGATATCTAATGCTCCATTCCTTATTCTAAATTCAGCTTGGATTTCTGGAAATTTCTGGTCAATGTATAGTTGTAGCAATTTTGAAATTCTTTCAATAAAATTTTACTTGCATGTGATGTTAATGATATTGCTCTGTAATTTCTGCATCACATTGGATGACCTTTCTTTAGAATGGGCATGGATATAGATCTTTCATTTAGTAGCCCAAGTAGCTGTCTTCCAAATTTATTGTCATAGTTGAGTAAGTGCTTCCAATGTTGCATCTCTAGGTATTTGGTCAGTTCCTGGAGACTTATGTTTCACCAATGCCCCCAGTCCAGCTTGGACTTCTTTCTTTAGTACCATTGGTTCCTGATCATATTCTACCTCTTGAAATGCCTGAATATTGACCAATACTTTTCAGTACACAGACTCTGTGTATTCTTTTCATTTTTTTTCCAATGGTTCTGCCTACGTTTTACCCATAGAATCCTTCAATATTCCAAACCAAGGACTGAATTTTTTCTTCAGTTCTTTCAGCTTGAGAAATGTCATGCATGTCCTTCCTTTTTAATTTTCTCGCTCCATGTCTTCGGACATTACTTTATTTTGTCTTCTTGAGCTACACTCTCAAACCTTCTGTTCAGCTCTTTTACTTTATCACTTCTTCTACTCAGTTTGTCTACTCTACATTCAAGAGCAAGTCTCAAAATCTCTGTTGTTGTTGTTGTTGTTATGTGCCGTCGAGTCAAACCCAACTCATAGCGACCCCTCCTTGGGTTTCCAAGGCAGTATCACTACGGAAGTAGGATTGCCCAACCTTCTTTCCGAGGAGTGGCTGGTGGGTTTGAACCGCCAGCCGTCTGGTTAGCAGGCAAGTGTCTTAGCCACTATGCTACCAGAGCTCCTAATCTCTAGTGACATCCATTTTTGACTTTTCTTTCTTTCCTATCTTTTTAATGACCCCCTTAATGACCTAGATGTAGACATGTTTTGGGGATCTTAATTTGTTGATATGACACGACTCAAAATAAGAAGAAATGGTTGCAACTTCCTTTTAGTAATCAGAACATGGAATATAGGAAATATGAATCAAGTAAAATGGAAAATCATCAAAAATGAAGTTGAAAAATTGAAGATTGATACCCTATAAATTAATAAGCTAAAATGGACTGATATTGTTAATTTTGAATCAAATAATCTTATGGTCCACTATGCAGGCAATCACACATTGAAGAAGAATGATGTATCATTATCAAAAAGAAAATCCCAATAACTATCTTGAAGTACAACACTACGAGTGATAGGATAATATCCACATGCCTACAAAGATGACCAATATGACTATTATTCAATCTTTCACACCAATCACTAATGTCAAAGATTAAATAATTTAACATTATCAATTTCTGCAGTCTGAAATTGACCAAACATGAAGTCAAGATGCATTGATAATTACTGGTGATTGAAATAGAAATGTGGGAAACAAAGAGGGATCAATGATTAGATAATAGGGACTTGGTGAGAGAAACAATGCCAGAGATACCATGATAGAATTTTGCAAGACCAAGGACTTATTCATTGGAAATATCTTTTCAACAACATTAAAAAAAAAGAAAAAAACTATACATGCAAATCCCGTTGGATGGAATACACAGGAATCAAATCAACTAGGGATTTGTGGAAAAAGTGAAAGAGGTAACAAACTCAATATATTCAATCAGAATAAGGCCAGAGGACAGCACTGGAATAAACCACCATTGCTCATATGCAAATTCAAATTGAAGGGAAAGAAAATTAAAATATGTCCAGGAGAGCCAAAGTATGACCTTAAATATATCACACTTGAACTTACAGACCATTTCAAGAACAAATATGATGCAATGGACACTAATGACCAAAGACCAGAAGAGTTATGGGATGGCATCAAGAACATCATCCATGAAGAAAGCAAAGATTACTTTAAAAAAATACCCATATCACCCAGCAATTTCATTCCTAATTAAAAACCTACTCTCATACAAAAACTTTCTACACAAATATTCTTAGAAATATTATTAATAATAGTCAAAATGTGAAAGTAATGATGAATAGATAAAACGTGGTATACCCTTACAATGAAAATTTATTTGGACACAAAAAAGAATGAAGAGCTTCAACATGTTCCAACATGTTTGAACCCTGAAAATACTATGTTAAGTAAAGATACAAACACAAATATGTATATATGTATATATACAGACACACACACACACATATATATATATATATATATATATATATATATATATATATAATATGAATCCATTTTTATAAAATTCTCATAATAGACAAGTCCATAGAGATGAAAAGTAGAAATGTAGTTGCTAGAGAGCAGAGTGGAGTGGAGGAGGAAGGAATGAGAAGTGACTACTGATGGGTATGAGTTTTTTTTTAGGGAGATGAAATGCGTTCTGAAATTAGAGAGTGGTGATAGTTGCATGAGTTTGTGAATGTAAAAATTCTAATGAATAATACACATTAAGAGGGTGAATTTTACTGCATATGAATTATATCTCAATAAAACTTATAAAAATAACAGAAGCAAAATAATTATAAAGCAGTGAAAGGAAATGAGGATATATATTTAAAGAATGGTTTTATTACTGATTGGATGGTCAGGGTAGCCATCTGAGGCAGATAATAGAAAAAAAATTGGTATATTTGGCAATAGCTACATGATGTAGTAGCTAAGGTTATGTGTCAATTTGGCTGGCCCTGGTTTTGAGTAGCTCTGAAGAGGGGGTATTTGATCAGCGACCTGAATGCTGAAAGAGTGTATCATGTGCATATTTGGTGGAGAAATTTTGAAGAGACAGAGGACTGTGAGTTATGACATATTAGAGGGACATCAAGGAAGATTGTGAGGCTGGAGTGGAGTAAACAAGAAGTAGAGTAGTGGAAGAACACAAAAGAGAGCTTGTGTGAAGCAGGGAAAAGCAGTTCATATACAGCTTTGTGACCCATGCTAAGTGTAAGGTTGTGGCAAAGAAGAGAGCAGGCACAAAGAGCAGGATGAAGGAAAGTTTTATTCTGTGCTCCCGGGCGAGTTTCACAGGTCCCTGAGAGGGGCACAGGAAGTCACGATGGGCTGGGTGAAAGAAGGGGATTTTATAATGATATTTTCCCCGCTCCTTAGCGGACTGGGTTGAGGACAGGGGATGTGTTGTAGGAAACAATGAGGTTAAAGCATCTCATTAGCATGGGGGCAGGAAGTAGAGCTGAAGCACTTCATTAGCATAGTGGGCAAGAAATAGTTAGGGGCTTTTTTAAGTAAGGGTCAGGTGTTGGGATTTGGTATGGGGTGTGGTCATCTGCTCCCTTGCTTGACCAGTTCTTGTCATTCTTTTCAGCTTAATCATTTACCCACCTGCCCTGCTGTGTTCCCACCTGACTTTCCAGCCTTTTTAGTGATAAAGGGCGAAGTTATCATTCTGGCTGCTTCCTGCTGAACAGGGTCAGAGTGGGGTTGGTTATAGGCTAGCGTCAGTTGGAATTGGGTCGGTTGGCAGGCGAGTGTATGGTTGTAGAAGTAGTTGGTTAACAGTGACTCTGAATATTTCTCTGAACCGGTTTTGGAGAAATCTAAGGTGGCAAGGGGCAAAAAGAAAAAAGAGACTTATTAGTACAAGAGGACCTATGGGGGTTGTAACCAAGGTGTTAGTTGTGATCGAAGCCATTCAAATGGTGAGATTCTTGTTCGTTGTCTATTACGTAATTCTTCACTCATTTGAGTCAGTGCATTGATGTTTTGCTCCACTAGAACGGATTCGTCGATGTAATAGCACCATTCTTCTTTAATAAAGAGGCAGGTTCCACCTTTTTCCACTGTTAATAGGTCCAAGGCTCTTCAATTCTGTATACTAACTTGGGCTAAAGAGGTTAGTTGCAGTTGGAGGGAGACCAGGGAATCCGTGGTGGTCTCAAGAGCTACTTCTAAGTGGGTTTGGAAATCCTGGGCTGATATTATGCTGTGACCCAAAGTCCCTCCTGCTAGTCTAGTTGCAGTGAAAGCAGAGGCCTAAGGGGACTCTAACCCCAGAGACTGCAGGCTAGGGGAATTGAGAGGGGTTGAGGAGTCTTTAGAGGGGCCTTGAATAGGAGTTTCATGAGTTAGGAGAATTCAGGTGGTATTTCAAGTAAAGCAGAGAGAGAGAGATGCACACACAGGAGCACAGGTAAAAGAAAGCTTGGATATAGGGAACCTCTGGCCATTTGTCTGTGCAGTGGTAGAAATTATCGAGATCAGTGAGGATATTAAAATTGAAAGTTCCTTGCTCAGGCCATCGCGTATTATCATCTAATGGGTATTGAGGCCAAGCAGTAGTACAATAGAAAATTAGGCATTTAGAACGTAAGTCCTGAGCCATCCCCAGGGTGCCAAGACTGAGTAAAAGACACCCCAGAGAAGTAGTAGGGTCTGGTTTAGAATTCTGGTTACCCATGATCCCTTAAGTCCCTATGGAAAGATTCTGTCAAAGGACCAGCATTCCAGTTGTTTTGCCAGAATCCTGGAAATGGAGACTGGAAGAAAACAGTAGATGTCTCTGCTGTAGTTTTCAGTCTGGAACAGCTATGCCATGGAAAGACAGGGAACCCAGGGCGTCCCCAGGGTACCTCAGCCTTTGGAATGGGAGACACTCTGACGTGAGCTCACAGTTTATGGACAGAGGCTCTGAAAATGGAAACAGGACTTGGGGACCTGAGTGCCCAGAGTGGGGGACTTAACGGTGTTGAGTGCTGGAGGCCAGAGATTCCTGGTCCGTTGAGTAGGAGAGAAGGAAGAAGGAGGAGAAGGGAAGGGGGGTGTGGCAGAGATTACCAGCACCACAGCTCCCTTCCTCCTCCCGGGTTTCGGCACCAGATGTAAGGTTGCAGTGAAGAAGAGAAGAGGCACAAAGAGCAGGATGAAGGAAAGTTTTATTCTGTGCTCCTGGGCAAGGTTCACGGGTCCCTGAGAGGGGCCCGGGAAGTCGCACTGCCCTGGGTTAAAGAAGGGGGTTTTATAATGATATTTTCCCCTCTCCTTAGTGGACTGGATTGAGGACAGGGGATGTGTTGTAGGAACCAATGAGGTTAAAGCACCTCATTAGCATGGGGGCAGGAAGTAGAGCTGAAACACTTCATTAGCATGTTATTTTTTTTGTTATGTCCCATCGAGTCAGACCCAACTCATAGCGACCCCCCAAGCATAGTGAGCAAGAAATAGTTGGGGGCTTTTGTAAGGAAGGGTCAGGTACTGGGGTTTGGTATGGGGTGTGGCCAGCCACTCCCTTTCTTGACCAGTTCTTGTAATTCTTTCCAGCTTAATCATTTACCTGCCTGGCCTGCCATGTTCCCACCTGACAGTAAGGATTTTAGATTTACTATAAAATATACTAAAAAACCACCAGGGAATTCTGTGCAGTGAAATGTGATAAACTGACTTACATTTTAACAGAGTCATTCAAACTCCTATTTAAAATAGTATCTAGAGGGGAAGGCAAGTATAGAATTAAGAAGAGGCTATAGTAAAAATTCTGAGAGAGAATGGTGTCTTGGATGAAGGCTTAATAGTAAACTCTAAGATATAACTAGATTATGGATAATTTTTTTTTCAGACTTTAAAATTGTATTTATTTTGTTGCTTTTGTTGAGAATGTGACATATATAGGAACACTTATAGCTTACTAGTTTTCAAGGGTTTAGTGGGATTGTGAGAGACAGAGAGACCTCAAGAGTAATTCCTATGTTTTAGGATTGAACCTAGAAGAATGGAATTTCCACTAAGTGATGAGAGGAAGATGGTGGATAAGCACATTTTGATGGGGATGGGGTTAAAGAGTTTATCTTTGGGTGTTAAGAGAAAAAATGCTAATTAGACTTCTAAGTGGAGATGTCAGTTTGGAATCTAAGAATAAAAGCATGAAATCAAGGGAGAAGACAGTGCTGGAAATATGACTGTTGGAGTCAAGCTATAGAGGAAGTTTGTAGTCATATAACATGTGCAGGAGTAAGGAAGAGAAAAAGAGAATGGGTCTCAGGAGGAGTCCTTGGCACTCTAAAATTTAGAGGTCAGGAAAATTGAAGAAGTTACAGTAATTTAGAAAATTGAGGGAAGTACAGTCAATTTAGAGCTATGAACTAGCACTCTTGGGCCTAGCTTATGTGTCTAAATAAAGACATGTCCTGAAAAATTGAGTTCTGAATCTGTTCACCATGGTAACATAGACCATTATGAATCTCCCTGGGAGAAGTCTCCTCTCTCAAGGAACCTCCACCATTATGGCAAATCTGTTTTATTTTAATTCTTACACATAAGTTAAGGGGTGCTGGTGGTTCAGTGGGGAGCTCTAAGTAGTAGTGCCTAAGGCATTTGATCAGAAGGCTGGTGGTTCAAACCCACCAGCCACTCCTTGGAAAGACAATTGAGCAAACTACTTCCCTAGTGATACCTCCTCCAAAACCCAAACAAAGAGGGTTCGCTATGAGTCAGAGCTGACTGGATGCCAGTGAGTTTTTTTTTTTTTTTTTTTTTTGGTGGTTCAGCCGTAGAATGCTCAGGCTTTACATGGAGGTAACTGGTGCTCAAGTTCCACCCAATGAACCTCAAAAGAAACTACTATTTATCTGTTCATGGAGGGTTGCATGTTGCCATGAAGTTGAACAGGTTTCACTGGAGCTTCCAGACTAAGATGGACAAGGAAGAAAGCCCTGGCAAACTACTTCCAAAAATCAACCAATGAAAATCCTATGGATCACAATGGTCCAGTTCTCAACTGGTCATAGGAATGGTGTAAGTCTTCTTTGTTGTTGTTGTTGTTATTTGCCGTCGAGTCGGCCGCGACTCATAGCGACCCCTCCTTGGGTTTCCGAGGCAGTATCACTACGGAAGTAGGTTGCCCAACCTTCCTTCCGAGGAGTGGCTGGTGGGTTTGAACCGCCAGCCTTCTGGTTAGCAGTCTTCTAAAAACAAGCAAACAAACAAAAAAACGTTGCCGTCAAGTCTGATCCTACTCATAGTGACCCCTCCTTGGGTTTCCAAGGCAGTATCACTATGGAAGTAGATTGTCCAATCTTCCTTCCAAGAAGTGGCTCTAGGCAGCATTTATTTCCATCATGCTGTGTTGTTGTTGTTGTTATGTGCCGTCGAGTTGGTCCCGACTCATAGAGACCCCTCCTTTGGTTTCTGAGGTGGTATCACTACAGAAGTAGATTGCCCCAAATTTGGGGGCCGACTTAGCAGCTAACAAGAGTAACACAGGTTAACTCATTAACCTTGATGTCAATTCTGAAAGTAATTATTATTACATCAATTTTGTAGTGGAGAAAACAGGTGTATGTCATAGGAAGAACATACTCAGAAAACAAGGTAAAATTCTTAAGATTAGTGACTTTTTAAAACTTATGGAGGTTAGGCTTGGATTTCTGGCTGTTAGACTCCAAGGGGCAAAGAAGTTAAATAATTAATGTCACATGGTAAAATACCAGAAAAGCTGGAATTATATCTTTTATAATTTATCTAGATTATGTTAGGTCTTTTTTCCATGAGAAATGTAATAATAACTGGAAGATTCTCATTGTTTATCATTTGCTGAAAATCCTTTTATTGCTGATGAGCTAGATGTTGAAGCAGAAGCCAGGATATGTCCCCCTGTATGAGTAAGATTATATATTTCTGCCTTGACTTTGTGTCCATATTGAGGATATCTGGAATAGAGAGATAAGAATTAGTTAACATAAAGTAAAAAATTAAAAGACAAGTAAATATTATAATGCAAAATAAATAAATGTAGATATAATTTTTTAAATATAAAGTCAATTTGGAATGGAGGAAAACCTTACCACATCTACATAACAAGATATAATTCAACAGAAAGCAGGCATAATATTTTCAGAGTTGCCATTTGGTATTTGACTTTCATGTTCATCTTAGTCTTCGTGTCAAGTATGATAACTTAAAATTCTTAGTGTTTTCAGCATTATTTGTTTTGTTTAAATTTCTCTTAAGAGACAACTATGGCAATGTTTC
The DNA here is from genome assembly GCF_000298275.1 of Orycteropus afer afer. Lineage (NCBI taxonomy): Eukaryota > Metazoa > Chordata > Mammalia > Tubulidentata > Orycteropodidae > Orycteropus > Orycteropus afer. The sequence goes on along the minus strand of NW_006921746.1, from coordinate 4,445,650 downwards.
TGATGACATTGAAAAACTGGAAACCACAAATAACTGTAAACAGTAAAATGGAAAAATAAATTGTGGTATATTCATATAGCAGAATACTGTACAGTGCAAGTAAATGCAACAATATGGATGGTCACACAAACATAATGTTGGACAAATGAAGGAAGACACAAAAGATTACACAATGTATGACCAAGTTTATGTAAAATGCAAAACATCTAAAATACAAAAGCAATAGAAACTCATCTATTCTATTGGAAATTAGAAAATCAGTTTTTTTTTGGGGAAAGTGGGCAATGTTGAAGCATGTCCAAGAAACTTCTGGAGCATTATAGTGTTGTTTTTTCATCTGGATGCTTGTTACTAACACACACTGTCAATTAAAATTTTTCAGTTTATTAACTATACACTTATGTGTAATTTTTCATGTTAAACACATTTCAAAAGAAAAGAAAATATATTGTGACTATAGTGCATAGTAGACAGGTATACCATATTGCTACTGGAATTATTGCACAAAGCATAAAATGTAAAAAAGCAAAGACAATAAAGGAAGTTTGACTTCTTCAGTGAGTGGCAAGGATTTCAATATAGTTGAAACATAGGAAAGCTGAGATATGGTTTATTCTGAAGGCATGGTAGAAATAGTAAATGATTTAAGAAGAAGTTTGATGGAATCACATTAATACCAAAGACAGATGATTCTGACTCTAGCAGTGGTATAGGGCAAAACACTAAAGACATAAAAAACAGTAAGAATATTGTAGAAATCTAAGTTAGAAAGAATAAATCTGAAGTGAAACATTGACTGTAGATATGGAAATATGGGTGCTCAATTGAGAGATATTTAGGAAGTAGAACTGTATGGACAAAGCAGAGGAAGAGGAGAATAAAGAAGAATGAAACAGGAGGCCCAGGAGATTTATTGTATCATGGAAGAAAAGATAGAAAAAGTTTAATTATATAAAGGGAATAACAATTATATAATAAAGTAAGAAATGAAATCTGCTCAGTGGATTTGCATTTTGGTCTCAATAAGAGCACTTTATTACTTAGGGGTAATGACTAAAGTCAAGATCAATAAATCATCAAAAAATAAAACAAAATAAATGCATTGAATACACACACATGCACACAAACATCAACACTCATATTAATCCAAATCTGTCATTTTGAAGCTCATATACTGTTACAAATTTCACTTTATTATATGAATATTTGTTTTTTTTAATTGGTATCATAGCCAAGCAGGTCCCTGGGTGGTGCAAAAGGTTTGTGCTCGACTACTGACCTAAAGTTTAATGTTTGAAACTTATCCAGGTGCACCACAGAAGAAAGATCTGGCAATCTGCTTCCAAAAAGATCACGTCCAAGAAAACTCTATGAAATAGTTTTAATATATAACTTATGGGGTTGCCATGAAGCCTAAGGCACTTGACTGCTAACGAGAAGGCTGACAGTTCAAACGCACCAGCTACTCCTCAGAAGGAAGATTGGGCAATCTACTTCCGTAGTGATATTGCCTCAGAAATCCATTGAGTAGTCCCTAAGAATCGGGTCCCACACGACATAACATAACAACAACAACACGGGTCAGAGTGGCATAATGGCGATGGATGTGGATTTTTTGGTTTATAGTAGCCAAGATGACCTTGAATCTTCCTCTACCTATTTCCTTGTATAGTTCACTCCAACTTTGTACCAGAATTGGTCCATCTGACAAATATGAATTCAGAAGAAATGATGGTCTGTGGCTTCCGAGATTGATAATCAAAGACACTATGTCTTCCTTGTTCCTTGTGCTCTCTCTCTCTCTCTTACATACCTCCTGGGGAAATCATCCATGTTGTATACAGTTCTATCAAAGGTTCACATCACATGCAACTGAAGCCTTCTTCCAAAAGCCATGTGAGTGATCTGAGAAGTTCCAGCCATAATGAAGTCCTCAGATAAATGGAACTCTGGATAACAGCTTAACATTGACCTAATGGGACATCCTAAGCCAGACCATACAGCTTATTGGTGATAGGTTTTTGACCCTCAGAAACTATGTGAGAGCAGTGGTGAGAGAGTAAATATTTTTGGCTTCAAGATGCTAAATTTTGGAGAAATTTCTGATGCAGCAATAAATAGCTAAGTCACAGGCAAAAGTGAAGATTAACGGAAATATAGGTATTGTGTGCATTTCATTGTTAACCAGAAGGTTGGTGGTTCAAATCCACCAGCCACTCCTTGGAAGGAAGGTTGGGCAATCTACTTCCATAGGGATATCACCTCGGAAACCCAAGGAGGGGTCGCTATGAGTCAGATCTGACTCCACAGCAGTGAGCTTGGTTTTCTGGTTTGTGTGACAGGTATGTAAAATAGCTGAATGATTCAAACTATGGTTGTGATTGTTGTTAGATGCTGTCCAGTTGATTCTGATTCATAGCAAACCAGTGCACAATGGAACAAAATACTGTCCTGTCCTACATCATCCTCACATCCTCACTACATTTAAGCCCATCTCTGTAGTCATTGTGCCAATCCATTTCATTGAGGGTCTTCCCTGTGGCTTGGGTCAGGTGCACTTTAGCCTTCAAATTGACATATTTGCTCATTAACACTTTAAAGAAGTCTTTTGTAGCAGATTTTCCCAGGGCACTATGATGTCTGATCTCTTGAATGCTGGTCCCTTGGGTGTTGGTAGTGGATCCAAGTAAAATGAAGTCTTTGACAACTTTGATCTTTTTCTGCTTTTCATGATGTTGCTTATTGTTACAGTTGTGAGGATTTTCATTTTCTTTATGTTGAGGTATAATCCATATTGAAAATGGTAGACTTTGATTTTCATCAGTTAGTGCTTCAAGACATCATCACTTACAGCAAGCAAGATTGTGTCATCTGCGTATGACAGGTTGTTGATGAGTTTTTCTCCAATCTTGATGCCATGTTTTTCTTCATATAGTCCAGCTTCTCTGATTATTGGCTCAGCATACAGAATGAATAAGTATGGTGAAAGAATACAACCTTGACTCATAGACTTCCTGACTTTAAACTATTCAGTATTCCCTTGTTCTGTTCAAAAGACAGCCTCTTGGTCTATTTACAGGTTACTCATGAACACAGTTAAGTGTTCTGGAATTCCCATTCTTCGCAATGTATCCATAATTTATTATGATCCACAGAGTTGAATACCTTTGCATAGTCAATAAAACACAGGAAACATCTTTCTGCTATTGTTTGCCTTCAGCTAAGATCATCTGATATCAGCAATAATACCTCTTGTTCCAAGTCCTTTTCTGAATCCAGCTTGCATTTCTGGCAGTTCACTTTCAATATAGTGCTGCAACCATTGGTGAATTATCTTCAGTAAAATTTTACCTGTGTGTGATATTAACAATATTTTTGATAATTTCCATATTCTTTTGGATCACCTTTCTTTGGAATGGGCACAAATATGGATTCTCCAGTAAGTTTATGCCAAATTTCCTGGCATAAACAAGTAAGTGCCTCCAGCACTGCATCCATTTGTTAACACACCTCAATTGTTATTAAGTCAATTGCTGGAGATTTGTTTTTTGCCAATTCCTACAGTGAAGCTTGGACTTCTTCTTTCAATATCATTGGCTCTTGTTCACATGCTACCTCCTGAAATAACTGAATGTTGACCAAATATTTTTGGTACAGTGACTCTGTGTATTCCTTCTATCTTCTTTTGATGCTTCCTATATTATTCAGTATTTTGCCAATAGAATCCTTCAATATTGCAATTCAAGTCTTGATTTTTTTTTCTTCAATTCTTTCAGCTTGAAAAATGTCAAGTGTGATCTTTCCTTTCAACTTTCAAGTCCCAGGTCCTTGAACATTCCAATATAATACTTTAGTTTGTCTTCTTGAGCTGCCCTTTGAAATCTGTTCAGCTCTTTCATTTCAACATTTCTTCCTTTCACTTTAGCTACTCCCAGTTCAAGAGGAAGTTTCAGAGTCTCTTCTGACATTCATTTTGGTCTTTTCTTTTTTTTTCTATATCCTTAATGACCTTTTCTTTCTTCATGTATGATGTTCTTGATTTCATCAAACTCCTCTGGTCTTCGGTTACTGGTACTAATTGTGTCAAATCTATTCTTCAGATGGTCTCTAAATTGAGGTGGGATATAATAAAAGTCATATTTTGGCACTTGTGGACTTGTTTTAATTGTATTCAGCTTCACCTTGAACTTGTCTATGAGCAATTTATGGGCTGTTCAACAGTCAGTTCCTGTCCTTGTATGAACTGATGATACTGAGATTCTCATCATCTCTTTCAACAGATATAATTATTTTATTTTTGTGTATTCCATCTAGTGAAGTCCATAAGTACAGTCACCAATTATATTGTTGAAGAAAGGTATTTGCAATGAATAAGTCATTGTTTTTCCAAAATTCTATTTTGCAATCTCCAGCAGCATTTCTATCACTAAGTTCATATTTTCCAACTACTGATGTTCCTTTGTTTCCAACTTTCTCATTCTAATCATCAGTAATTATGAATACATATTGATTGTAATTCATTGCACTGTTTTTGTTGTCAGATACCATCAAGTAAGATCCAACTCATAACAACACCCTATGTACTATAGAATAAAAAACTGTCTGGCTCTTTACTAGCTTCACAATCCTTGTTAAGCCTGAGCCAATCATTGTAACCACTGTATCAGTCCATTTTGTTAAGGGCCTTTCCTTTTTTTGTTGACCCTGCACTTTACTGAACATGATATCCTTCTCCAGAGAATGGTTCCTTCTGACAATGTGACCAAAGTTGGTTAGATGATGCTTCTGAGGGGCATTCCAGCTGCACTTCTTCCAGGACAGATTTGTTAGTTCCTCTGGAAGTCCATGGTACTTTCAGTATTCTTCACCAACTCCAAAACTCAAAAGCATCAACTGGTCTTAGGTCTTCTTTATTCACTGTCCAGCATTCACATGCACATGAGATGCCTGAAAATACCATGGCTTGGATTAGGCACACTTAAGTCTTCAAAGAGATATTTTTGCTCTTCAACACTTTAAAGAGGGTTCCCCCCACCCCAACAGATTTGCCCAGTGCAATACAGAGTCTGATTTCCTAACTGCTGTATCATTCATGGGGTGTTGATTGTGGATCTGTGGTGTAGTAAATTACCAAGTATGGCTTTTCTAGCCATAAGTCTTTGTAAACTCTCTGGTGGAATTTGCTATGAGCAACTGAGGAGCTCCTGATTATCCACCTGGGGTATTTCTGTTGGGCAAAACACAAAGCAATGTTCTGGGAGGTTCCTGCTCTCTCTCAGGTGCTGAGAATTCTGATGTTATGATTGGTGAGTTTGACCACTCTGCCAGGCTCAAAAGGAGGCCTCCTAGAGGCAAAAGAAGGCTCTCTCTGACTACTGGTTGAGGAAGACGTACTGCTGAAAGAGACACGTGCTCCTGAAAGAGACACGTGCTGCTGGGAAAGAGACGCAAGAGACTCGCATTGCTGAGTGAGACACCGAGGGACACTCACTGTTGGGAGAGAGACTGTGATAGACTGTTAGGAGAGAAAATTTGGACTGGGAGAGAGACTGAGCATTTTTCCTGAACTTGAATTGTAGCCTAGTGCTTCCCTAATAAACCTCATAATCTGTGAGTTCTGTGTGGCCATTGCAGTGAATTATAGATCCCAGGAGAGAAAAGGGCTGGAGGGAAGCAGCATGTCTGGCCTTGCAGTAATAGGCTTTGGGCTACTGATGGTGATCCTGTCTTCCTCTTGTGGGGTTAGAGGAGGTCAGGAGATGTGGCCTTCTTGCCGTTTTTGCAGGATCCAAGTACTATGAAATCTTTGACAAGTTCAATCTTTTCTCCATTTATTGTGATGCTGCTCATTGGTCCAGAAGTGTAAATTTTCATTTATTTTTTTTTTATGTTGAGGAGCAATCCATACTGTATACTGTAGTCTTTAATCTGTATCAGTAAGTGCTTCCAATCATCTTCATTTTCAGAAAGCAGAGTTGTGTCATCTGCATATCACAGATTGTTAATGAGTTTTCCTCCAATCCTGATTCCATGTTCTTCTTCATATAGTCTACCTTCTCAGATCATATGCTAAGCATACAGATTGAATAAATATAGTGAAAGGATATAACCCTGACACACTCCCTTTCTAATTTTAAACCATGCAGTATCCCCTTGTTCTATTCCAACATTAGCCTCCTGGTCTATGTACAGGTTCCTTGTGAGTAAAATTAAGTGTTCCAGAATTCCCATTCTTCTAAATGTTATCCATAATTTGTTATGATCCACAAAGTCAAAAGCTTTTGCATAGTCAATGAAACACAAGTAAGTATCTTTCTAGTATTCTTTGTTTTCATCTAAAATCCATCTGATATCATATTACATATACTTATATATAGGAGATCTGGTAGCATAGTGCCTAAGGCACTTGACTGCTAACCAGGAGGCTGGCAGTTCAAACCCACCAGCCACTCCTCGGAAGGAAGATTGGGCAATCCTACTTCCATAGTGATAACTGCCTCAGAAACCCAAGGAGGGGTCGCTATGAGTCAGGGCTGACTCGACAGCAAATAACAACAACAACAACAGTACTTACATATACCATTGTTGTTGT
>NW_006921746.1:4436279-4438698 GCF_000298275.1 Orycteropus afer afer | reverse complement strand
AGAGAGAGAGAGAGAGAGAGAGAGAGAGTGACCTCTGTTAGCACAGTGCCTAAGGCACTTGACTGCTAACAGAAGGCTGGCGGTTCAAACCCAACAGCCACTCCTCAGTGTGGCTCAGCCAATCTACTTCCATAATGATGTTGCCTCAGAAACCCAAGGAGGGGTTGCTATGAGTCTGGTCTGACTCGACGGACCTCCTCTTCTTTAGTCTTCCTTATTCATTGTCCATTTCTCACATGCATATGAGGTGATTGAAAATGTCATAGCTTGGGTCAGGCACATCTTAGTCTTCAAGGGGACATCTTTGTTCTTCAGCACTTGAAAGAGATCTTTTGCAACAGATGTGCCCAATGCAATATGTTTTTTGATGTCTTGAGTAATGCTTCCATTGGTGTTGATTGTAGAACCAAACAATATGAAGTCTTCGACAACTTCAATCTTTTTCTCCATCTGTTGTGATGGTCCAGTTGTGAAGATTTTTGATTTCTTTATATTGAGCAGTAATCCATACTCCAGACTGCAGTCTTTAATCTTCATCAGTAAGAGGTCCAAGTCATTCTCACTTTTAGCAAGCAAAGTTATACCTTCTTCATATTTCAGGTTGTTGATGAGCCATCCTCCAATCCTGATGCCATGTTCTTCTTCTTATAGTCCAGCTTCTCAGATTATTGCTCAGCAATAAAGATTTAATAAGTATGGTAAAAGGATACAAGCCTGACACACTCCCTTCCTGATTTTAAACCATGCAGTATCACCTTGCTCTGCTTGAACCACAGCCTCCTGATCTATGTACAGATTCTTCATGAGTACAATTAAATGTTTCAGAATTCTCATTCTTCTCATTGTTATCTAAATTTTTTTTTTATGATCCACACAATCGAATCTTTTTGCATAGTCAATAAAACACAAGTAAATATCTTCTGGTATCTTTGCTTTGAGCCAAGATCCATCTAACTTCAGCTATGATATCCCTCACTGCATGTCTCTGTTAATATACTTCTACAATTGTTTCTAAATTATCTTCAGTAAGATTTTACTTGTGTGTGATATCAATGATATTGTTCAATAATTTCCACATTCTGTTGGGCCACTTTTCTTTGGAATGAGTAAAAATATGGATCTCTTCCAGTCGGCTGGCCAGGTAGCTGTCTTACAAATTTCTTGGCATAGCTAAGTGAGTGTCTCCAGTGCAGTGATTGTTTGTTGAAACATCTAAATGGGTATTCTGTCAATTCCCAGAGACTTGTTTATCACCAGTTCCTTCAGTGAAATTTCAACTTCTTTCTTCACCAGAATTTAAAGACTATTAAAATAACAGATTTGATACATTGATACATTAAACACCAATGACTTAAAAACAGGGAAATTGCGGGATGACATAAATAACATCATCCATAAAGAAAGAGAAAAGCTGAAGATGGAGGAATAGGCAGACAAGTGACACAGACCCTCTTCAACAAATAAAAGTAAAACCAATTGGCAGAAATACAGAAGATAATCCTGGAGCCCTGAACTTTGAAAGGAACTGTGCAGAAGTGGATTAGGCACCAATTAGTGGAAAATCCTGAATGAAAACAGTGAGTACAGAGATGGTCAGAGCTGCAGACTGTCAGCTACTCTGATGGGACCAACAGCCTGAATATTTCCAAGTGGTGTTGGGACCTAAGAATTTACCTAAAGATCAACCCTGGTCATCAAGGGCTGCAGGGATGACTGCACTGGTGGGCTATGACTAGGGAGGGAAACAGCAAGGTCAGAGACAACCTGTTGTTGACTTTCTGCTGTCCAGAGGGTGCAGCCATTTTGATTGTTTACAAGTGGTGGCCATTTTGGATATTTAAAGTGACCGAGGGCACAGCCATTTTGAATCTTTACAATTGGTGACCATATTGGATTTTAAAGTGATAGCATTCTTATTTGGATTCCAGACAACTAAGAATAGGCTCTGTTTGCCAAGGTCAGCAGGGACATGAGAGAGGCTGACAACAGGAAAGATGACAGGTGGTGAGTGTTAAGTGCTGTCAACTAGCGAATAGAGAAGCACAGTACCCTGCTTGCATAGATAACATACAAACAAAACAAAGAAAATGAAAATCGTGGGCAAGTCACTCCAACATACAATCACCAATGAAATATAAACACAAAAACATCACAATGCCTCAGAGACAACAGAGCATCACAGTCCACACAAAGAAGCAAGATAAAGTAGAAGAAACAGGGTACCAGGATATAGACCCAAATCACATCCCTGAGGAAGATACAGCATTGGAACTCCTTGATAAGGAATTCAAAGAATTATATTTAGGTATCTTCAAATAATTGAGAGATAGATCAAGGAAAACACAGAGAAAACCCTAAAATAATTTCTAAAGATGATACAAGAACAAAATGACAAAATAAATGAAAAATTAGAAATGAT
>NW_006921746.1:4434887-4435742 GCF_000298275.1 Orycteropus afer afer | reverse complement strand
ATGATGGTGAAATTAAGACATTTCCAGATAAGCAGAAAATAAGGAAATTTGTTAAAACCAGACCAACCTTACCAGAGATGCTAAAGGGAGTCCTTTGGACAGAGAAACAACATCAACCAACAACAACTGACCATTAACACACATGATATAACCCAGAAACCAACCCAGCTATGGAAGTATCCAAAGTAAATAAGCCTGTTGTTGTTGTGTGCCATCGAGAAGCCTACAAGATTGTAAACAGGGAACCAGAGACATCAATTGACAAATGAGGACAACTACAAACCAAAAAGAGGAAAAATCTGTGTTGTTACAGAACTTCTAGGTGGTAGGGAAGTCAAGACAATGACAAGATAGAACGGACTGTTCTAAACTTGAAAAGAAATCTATAAATCATAGGGTAACCTCAAAAAAAAAAAGAGAAAAAATGATAAACCTTCACATCAAAAGAGAGGACCAGCATAAATATTCAGCAAATATTAAAGCAATAGAAATGAAGGAAATGATAACATAATTCATAAAGCAAACAAGCTCAGCATAGAAAATTATATGGAACAAAGAAATTGACACAACAAAAAAGCACATAACAAAAAATGACAGCAACAACTTCATATTTGCCGATAAATTACATATCTGGCAAGCGACTTATCTCTAAGATTTATCGCGGAAGAGTGGATGACCAAACTATGGTACATATACATAATGGAATGTTATGCAGAACTAAAGAATAATGTAGAGTCTGCAAAACACCACATAATATGGATGAACCTAGAGGATATTATGCTGAGTGACATGTCAATCACAGGAGGACAAATATAATATTAGTTCATTGTTGTGGAGGGTCAAGGAAAGGTTTAT
>NW_006921746.1:4415968-4433292 GCF_000298275.1 Orycteropus afer afer | reverse complement strand
ACACACACACATGCATAATACATGCATATATACATATACACACATATATACATACATATGATATATGTGTGTATTGTTGTTGTTGTTATGTGCCATCGAGTCGGACCGGACTCATAGCGACCCCTCCTTAGGTTTCCGAGGCAGTATCACTATGGGGGGAGCTCTGGTAGCATAGTGCCTAAGGCACTTAACTGCTAACCAGAAGGCTGGCGGTTCCAACCCACCAGCCATTCCCCGGAAGGAAGATTGGGCAATCTACTTCCGTAGTGATACTGCCTTGGAAACCCAAGGAGGGGTCGCTATGAGTCAGGTCCGACTCGACGGCACATAACAACAACAACAACATCACTATGGGAGTAGATTGTCCAACTTTCCTTCCAAGGAGTGGCTGATGGATTTGAACCGCCAGCCTCCTGGTTAGCAGTCAAGTGCCTTAGGCACTATGCTACCAGAGCTCCTTATATGTATATATATTTATACATATATTCATACATATATGTAGATATGTTGTTGTTTTAGGTGCTCTTGAGTCAGCTCTGAGTCACAGAGACACTATGTATAACAGAATGAAACACTGTTGGTCCTGCACCATTTTCATGATCATCACTATGGTTTGATCCATGTGTCAGTCTCTCTCATTGAGAGTTTTCCCCTTTTTCTCTAACTCTCCACATTTGTTGTTGTTGTTATGTGCCATCGAGTCGGACCCGACTCATAACGACCCCTCCTTGGGTTTCTGAGGCAGAATCGCTATGGAAGTATATTGCCCCATCTTCTGTCCCAGGAGTGGCTGGTGAGTTTGAACCGCATTACCAAACATGATACCCTTCTCCAGGGAATGGTCCCTTTTTACAACATGACCAAAGTAGGTGAGAGGAAGTCTGGCCATTCTTGCTTCTAAAGAGCATTCTGGTTTCACTTCTTCCAGGACAGATGTGTTCTTCTGGCAATCCACGGTATTTTCATTTTTATTTCTCAACACCATAATTCAAAGGCATCAGTTCTTCTTAGGTCTTCCTTATTCATTGTCCAGCTTCCACATGCATATGAGGCGATTGAATATACCTGGGCTTGGGTTAGGTGCACCTTGGTCTTCAGTGACATCTTTCCTCTTTAACACTTTAAAGAGGTCTTTTCAGCAGAATTGCCCAAAGCAATATGATGTACATATCTACATAAGAAACTTGGTGGCACAATGTTTAAATGCTCAGCTGCTAACTGAAACGTTGGAGGTCACAAACCCCCAGTGGCTTCAGGAAAGAAAGTTTTGGCAATCTACTCCTGTAAAGATTAAAGCCTAGGAAAATCTATGGGGCAGTTCTACTTTGCCCTATAGGTTCATTATGTGTTGGAATTGACTGGACAATACACAACAACAACAACAATAACTATTTTTTTATCTATATTATTACATGTAAGCATATTTTGTTATAATAAGAATGTAAGGAGAGAGGTTTTATGAAAAAAGTGCACGAAGGATGTAGAAAGGAGAAAATTTTAAAAATGCTCTCTGAGTTATGTGTTCTTCAAACTTTCGCAACAGAAGGTAAAGGATAATTAATTGTTGCTTAACAGAAGGAAAAGGATAATTAATTGTTGCTTAATAAAATAATAGAATAATTATGGAGATGCTAAGGATTACTCTACATGAAAACACCAGAACTTTATATTCATTTTTAGGCAGGTGATTAAGTGCATTAACTATAATGAAGTATCAGCAAGAGTAAACATCTACTCAAAAGCAAAATCCATATCAGATGAAATTTTAATATACTTGTACCATTCTTACTTTGAGAGCTTTAGAATAGTGCTGCATAGAGTACAGGAGGAGGAGATGAAATAACTCTGAATGCTCAGACCATTCATCTGATGGGCTGTAATCACTACTCTGAGCCATCATAAATGGAAGTCCTTAAAATTCAGGTTTAGAAAGAAATTAAATTACAAAATAAGGAAGTATCCAAAATTTTAATGTACAGAATACAAAGATTATGCTATGCATAAAAAAAAGATATTTTAATTACATTGTTATAATGTAATTTGGAAGGTTCATATAATATAAATTGTCTGACGTGTCTACATCAGTAATGAAATAATGTGATTATGTAGCAAATATGGATATCCAATTGAAACAGTCTCCTACAAATCATGGCTATGGGGAAAGGGATGCAGAGAGGAACAGGAGGCATACCTTGTAATTCAAAAATGCTCCTAGTAGAACTTTTTTCTTTGTTTTTCAGTTATCTTCCTGCATATACTTTCAGAGTCTATGCTTTCAGTATACTTCTGTGCTGCCAGTCAGCACTTGTGCACGGTTCCCCACCCCCTTAAATATCTTTACCAGTGTAAGAACTGAGTCATGATGGACAGGATTATGAGAATATAATTAAAAATTAAAAAAAAAAAAAAAAAACCTCACTGCTATCGAGTCCATTCCCACTCATAGAGACACTCATTGGGTTTCTGAGGCTGTAAATCTTTACAGAAGTACATCGCCCCACCTTCCTTCTGCAGAGCAGCTGGTGGGTTTGCACCACTGACCTTCTGGTTAGCTTCCAAATGCCTTATACACTACACCACCAGAGCTCCTTATAAGTATTACTTATATTACTTATGAATATAAAACCAAAAAAGAAAAAAAAAACAAACACACACTTACTGCCATTGAGTCGATTTCAACTCACAGTGACTCCCTTTGGGTTTCCGAGGCAGTAAATCTTTACAGAAGTAGATTACCCAGTCTTCCTTCTGCAGAGTAGCTGGTGGCTTTGAACCTCCAACTCTGGTTAGCAATCATATGCCTGAGGTACTATGCCACCAGCGCTCCTTAGCAAACAATAATAATAATAATTTTATATATCTTATCTCATTTAACAGGTACCCTTGTGTTCATTTTTAGAATTTAACATGTTTTTTCTCTCCTAGCAAGACTGAAATAGATGTTGTTATTCTCATTTCACAAATGTTAAAAGTGAAACAGAAAGGTTAAGTAACTTTCCCTTGGTCACATAGTTTTACTTTATGCACTTTTTCATCCTTCATTTTATCCCCCTAAAGTCATCCAATACCACCCAGTGGATTTTCCAGTGTATCCTGGTATCTCTGAGGTATCCCTTAATATTTTTAGGATCAGTAAGCAATATTGTCAGCTCTAGTATATCTTCATATGTGAATTCCTCTGATATTCACAGTCAGTTATAGATTACCAATAATTGTAGTAGGACAACGGAAGAAAACTTCCCTCATTTTTTTTTTTTTTTTGAATTGTAGAGAGAAAAAGAAAAAAAAAAAAACAACAAAATAGGCAAAAAAAGCAAAATGAGATCCAAACCCCAAACTTCATAGGAATTGATAGTCAAAATGATAGAAAATTTTCCTACGTACGTCTCAACACATTTAATTAAAATTGGTCTTTTCTTTGAAATTGTCTTAAAACAGAAAAAAAAAAAAGGAATATTCCTATTCATTGATCAAAAGTTATATTATGTTGGTAGATCCTTAAAGCAATCTCATTTTACACATGAAGTCAATGAGATCCAGAGGGTTTGTGGATTGCTTAAAATAATACCATGTGGACTAGAACATAGATCTCTTTTTCCTATTAAATAATTTCTTTCATTCACTGGAAGCTGTATAAATGTTTATCTCTGAAGCTTCTTGTTCACTGATGCTGTGTAAATATATTAAGTCATAAATTCCTATTCTCAGCAATTTTCTTACATAACTTGATGAAGACTTAGCTATGAATTATAAGTTTGATAGAACCTTTCATATTACATTAGGCTTTATTAGAAGAAGTCCTAGAATCAACTTCTTAGGATATAACCATATATTAATTGTTCAAGGACTAATGAATGGGATTTCTAGGCCATTGACACTTAACCTGATTTTCTCAGATAAAGTAAGCATATACCTACAGAAGCATATTCATTCACATGCATACCAATACACAAAACCTATTTCAAACAATGTCATGGAATTTCAGATTTCCCCAAAATCCAAGAGCCATGAGCCTATTTCTAGTTCATTATTGAAACATTGTATACTACTGAAAGTTTGTAGAAATAGTGCTATCTTTTGTCAGGTTGGTGATTGGCCTGATTGGTAGTTGTGGAGAGGTTCTCAAAATGAAAGAAGCAACACTATTTATTTATATTAAATTTAGGAATTTTTTAGGTCCTTCATTTACCCATGCCATCCTTATTACGCGTTTGCGTGAATAACTGACATTTGGCTAAATTCACTATGATATAAAGAAAGAATATTTTCAGTTGTGGAGGTTATGCTCTTTATAATTGCATTCTACGTAACTAATTTACTGAATCTTAATTTTGAGAGTCTACAAACCATTAACAATTAAGTGAGATATAAATGGAAGTCTTCAGGAAAAACTCACAGCAATCACTTTTTATTATTATTTTTTTAAATAGTGAACAAAGCAAGGCATTCCTGGGCTGAGAATACTCATGTCTTTTTGCCCTAAAGGAAATATTTTAATTCTAAATAGAAATATCCTAACGTAAGAGTCTGTAACGGAAGGGCTGACAAATAGTTACCTTCAGAGTTGCTATTGGGTGCCACTATAATACAATTCATACTTCTTCCTGAAAGAAGGCAAAGTAGCAACTATAAAGCTAAGCTTTATAATGTTGAAATTTTCTCTATATATGTATTTATTTAACCTCCTGGGAGAAAACAATTAAAGAAAGACAAACTAGCTAAATAGACTGGGAAACAACCCTGCTGCATCTATGCTTCAGTACCCTCCTCCTTTCTCCTCTCACATTTTCCACAAATGGCTTGATTATATATTTACCTGATGTCCTCATACTTCCTTGCTGACTGGTTGTGGATGCTTTGAAGCCAAGATAAACAAAGTCTTCTACAAGCATTTATACTTCTTCTAAAGAGACCAGTCTTTGTGAATACAAAGGACAATATGTGCATGACTATAGTTTCCCAGAATTAGAAAGCACTTTCTGAAACTAACCTGATAAAATAGATAGCCAGTGGAAGCAAGATTGGTCTGGGAGCAAATGCTTCACATTAGCTAAACAAATGCAGAGTCAGAGGTTAGGAATTCTTGCCATGAATAAGAAGCATACCCCCCCCCCAACAAAGGTTGATCAAATGCTGAACTCTTTTAAACTTTTAGAAGTCAGGCCTTTAGAAACATGGCTGCCATACTTTGTTGCCCTTTAGCCCCACATTCAGTAGGATAAATGGCCTCTAACTGTTGCACGGAAATAGAATGCTTTTTCTAAGATGAAGTTCTTTGCAAGCACAGTCTGTGATGAGAGCTGAAGAGAAATAAGATGCAGCAAAGCTGATTTTCCTGAGCTCTCTTTATGGACTCAGCCATAAATCTAAAACGATGTGTAGGCTTCAGAGATTTCCTAGTTGCCCACATAAGAAATAGATATCATTCTATTTTCTGACAGTTCAGGTGCTAGAAGTAGGCACATTTTCCCTATAGTCACCAGGCTATGAATCTGAGTAACTAATCTACTGATAATTAGATGTGATGCCTCAAATTAGAAACCAATATTCACGTGTGAATTAATGGCATTTTGTTATATATAGCTGTCTCCATTAATAAACTGTGACTACATTAAGATTTGCAGCTCTGAGATAACTCAAGAGAGTTCTGTTCAAGTCCAGTTCCAATCAAGGGCTGTACGAGATGATGAATGTAGGAACCAAAATACACTAAATAAGTCTTAGAGGCTAAACCACCTAGAGCTTCCCAGTGAGTCAAATCCCTCTCATTCTGGAGAAAGCAAAACATTGCTTCAGAAAAAGTAAATGGGAATTTAAAATCCAGAACAACTCACAGTCTTCACAAAAGATTACACAAGCCATATTTATCGATTTTTAGTGAGATTGGTCACAAACGGACCCAGTTTATTGAGTAGAAGAAACTTGGTCTTGACCCATGATCCCTAAATCACTAAAACCCAAGCTTTGTTTAGCAAGTGATAAAACTGAATTGAAAGCAGAAGCTGAATTTAATAGGCACCCCTCTGATTCTCCTCTCTCATTTGCAACCTCCAGCTTCACTTGCTTGTTACAGCTGAATAGGCAGCATTTATTCAGTGAATCAAAAGGCTACCTCCCTACTTCTTCACCTCTCTTCTCAAGTGATGCAGTATTCCCAAACTCAGCCTGCTATTATAAATGAAAAGAAATTCTGTAGCCCTATTTTTGAATTAGTTAAGAAGTACAGAGAACAATTTAGGTAAGCTCAAAAGGATAAACAAGGAGAATCCCTTTTTTTCTCTCTCTTTCCTTACCAAGGGCTGGCATTGGCCTGTCACTTCCAAGCAAAATGCCTGTGTTGGGGGTGAATGCAATAAAGATGTTATTTTCCTACTGGAAACTGTACAACCCTTGTGTCTAAAGTTGAGAAAGCAACTCATTTTTCAGATTTGTAAGATCCCATTTCCAAAAGATTTTACTATTGTCAAATTAAGTAATATTCATATAAATGCATGCATTTAGCATCATACATATTTTTCTTCATATCTAAGTTAGGTAATGAAATAAAAGATGAAATTTTTGCTGTATTCTATACCTTTAAATTACTCTTTTCTTTCACAATTATCACTCTATCAATCTAACTTTTCTTTCTCTATCTCTTCTTCATATATGTGTGGTACAATATATACCCACTCACTGTAGTTGAGTTGATTGTAACTCACAGTGATAGAGTAGAAGTGTCCCACAGGGTTTCCAAGGCTGTTAACAACTCTAGTGGTGCAGTGGTTAAAACATACAGCTACTAACCAAAAGGTCAGCAGTTGGAACTTACCAGCCACTCTATGGGAGAAAGATAAAGAAATTTATGTATGTTTAAAAATATATTTGTTATATGTTATCTATAATATAAAGTACTAAATATAACAGTTTTAAATATTGTATTGTATTTTCTATTGCAACATACATCATAATTCTAGGCACTAACTAGCTATTTAGTTGAACTTGAAAATAAGTAGTGGATCTTAAGGTTGCACTTGGTTGAGATATTGGATGCTTCATTCTTTCAATTTTCTGAAACATTTGTAGTCACGGATGATGTGAATTCACAGATTTCTCTTCTAAAAAACAAATATTCTTATTTTTAATTTTGCCAATGCTTCTGTAAATGTTAATCTTTAATTTAGTCAAATTTATAACCAAATAATCTCTCCCCTCTTCTCTATTAATTCAAAACTTGAAAAGATTTTCTCTAAAGTGTTTTTTTTTTTAAATCTACTCTTAATCAATAATGTTTTTCCATCATAATCCCTAAATGGCATGCAGTTTTTCCCTGCCAGAATCTAGGTGATGACATTGAAGTCCCTAATCTTCCATTAGTTTCTATCCACTCCAGTAAAAATCACCTTCAGCAAGCTCTCTTTCAGAAGAAAAAAATTCCTTGAAATTGTGTCTAAAATTAAATTGTTAGTCAAGAGATCCACTGGTGTCTGTTAATTACTAGGTTCAACAAAACAGGAAAGGAAGAGGAAAATTAAATTTGTCCAGCACCTACTCTGTGTCTTGCATTTTAAATGCATCATCTCATTTTCAATGTAGAATAAACTTGAGGTGCAGGAAGTATTATTCCCTTGGACAAATGAAGAAAGTGAGACTAAACATACCAAGTAATTTTTCTAAATTCCTAAAGTAGATAAGCTGTAAACTCCACTTCTCTCATCTATTTTTATTCTAAGAGATGGGAAATATGGACAAGGAGGAGAACAGAAATGAACCTGTGTCGCTGTGAAGAAACAAGGATGCCATTGCTGAATATGACGGAGAATCTACTCTTAATCAATAATGTTTTGTATGTAATATATACCAATTTCCTAAGGCTGTCTTAAATTATCACAAACTAGGTAACTTATCATAACAGATATTTATCTCTCATGGCTAGTAAATAGAATTCAGGGTGTCTCACCAAAAAAAAACCTCTAGGGAAAAAAATCTCTTTTTTTTTTCCCCCTCTCCTGGCTTCTGGTAGCCCAGACATTCCTTTGCTGGCAATTCTAGCATAATTTATTGGACCTGTCACATGGTCATCTTCCTTCTATATCTTTGTGCTTTTCTCCTCCTTAATGGGAAAACAGCCATGTAGAATTAGAACCCAGCCTACTACAGTGGGAAGCTCTGGTAGCATAGTGCCTAAGGCACTTGACTGCTAACCAGAAGGTTGGAGGTTCAAACCACCAGCCATTCCTCAGAAGGAAGGTTGGGCAATCTACTTCCATAGTGATACTGCCTCAGAAATCCAAGCAGGGGTCGCTAAGAGTCAAGTCTAACTCAGTGGCACATAACAACAACAACTACTACAGTGAGGCCTCATGTGTTCTGGTTACCTAGTGCCACTCTGACGAGAATATATACCACAAATAGGATGGCCTTCAAAAACAGGAGTTTATTCTTACAATTTGTAGGCTTTAAGTCAGAGTTCAAAGTGTCAGGCTCTAGGCTGGGTGAAAACCCCTCAACCTTGGGGTCTAGCTCTGTCTTTTGCTCCCAGCCCACTGGAGCTAGAGGCATTTCTTCACTCAGACAGCTGCTAGTTGCTGAGGCTGACAAACCCAAGGTTTACAAGTAAAAAGGCACTGTCCTGATGTTACCAAACCACACGGCTGGCCATTAATTTAAGACCATTTTAAGTCCCAAGGTCAGCAGAGCATGGCAGGCTGCTGAACAATGACACGGCTAATGTAGGGTCCAAGCATGCCATAAGCTAGAGACCATTCCCAAGGCTTCTCCTTATATACAGGAAGCAGACCACATCCCAAAGGCAGCTACTCAGCTGCTTGTGATAGCTCCCACCATGGAGTTGATTGCCAGTCTCATCATGGGGAATAATTACCACCAGCTTCCAAGCCACTCAACAAGTGCCAGCTAAGTTGACACACAAACATAGCCACCACACTTGTGTTAAATTAACTGTTACCATTTTCAATTACCTATTTCTAAATATCACATTCACAGTTTCCTAAAGTCAGGGCTTCAGTATAACTTTTTGGGGCATGTAGTTCAATCTATAACAGATGATAGCAGTGGTCTGCTTATTTCATTAACTTGCCCATGTATAATCTCTGAATATTTCCCTCAATATTTGCTTGAGACAATTTGAGAGCACTTGAGGTGTAAAAAGAGAGCTCTGGTAGCACAGTGGCTAAAAGCACTCAGCAGTAAACTGAAAGTTTGGCTGTTTGAAATCATTAGATGCTCCTTAGGAGAAAGATGTGGCTGTCTGCTGCCATAAAGATTACAGCCTTAGAAACTCTATAGGGCAGTTCTACAATGTCCCACAGGGTCACTATTAGTTGGAATCAACTTGATGGTAACATATTAGGGTTTTTTGTTGGGGGGGGGGGAGGTTAGAGGTATAAAAGAATATGTCAGAAGGAAATATTGGCCAAATAACTCATTCTTCAGAGTATATACTGATTGTCTATGTATATTTATTGAAAAGAACACATAAATGATAGCACATCACATCAAAATTTAATAACACAAAGAGACCTGGTTAAAAATCACTGAAATTAGAAACTGCACCATCATGATTATGCATATCTTGCTGCAAACTTTAATTTTTCAAAATATTTGTTGATTCAAATTAAAGTATGTATCACACGGATTATGGATGGTTCATTTTAGGGGTAATTTGCAATAACAGTGTGAAACAATATGCAACTCATATAAGAACTAGGAAAATAAAAGCAGTAAAAATACGATGAATTAGTTTTAAGTTCAGAAAATTGCATGTTTGTTTTACACCCCTCCTCCCCAATCACTAAGAAAAAGCAGTAGAAAACATTACTTGCTGCTATATTAAGAGTTCTTGAGTATGGCTTATAGACAATAAAAATGCCATCATGTTAATTCTTTAATCTGCATAAATATTCCAAATATTGTATGTTCTTATCTATGAATATCATAAGAATGGTTGAAGATCTCATAAAATATACAAAAATAATAAAATGTTGAGATTTAGAAAACAAAAGAGTACCTAGCAAATGGGCTTTAGTACTATCACTTGTAGGTAAGTATGTTTGGTATAAATATTGGAGATTATAGGAGACATTAGCAAATTTGGCATGTACTAAGAGCAACCCTTAATGTTCTCGTAGCACCTGGAGTCCTTTAACATTAGCAGGAGAAAGAATAACCATCATCACAAAGCTGATTCCTATAAGAGAGGTTCAGACATATCTCTATTCTCCAACCATCTTGATCAAATCCTTCCCACAGCACTTTCTACTTCTCTTCTGTGTTTGACAATTCATGGTAATGGGAACACAGAACTTACAGACCATGCTTATGATTCGCAGTTTATTAAGGAAGTAACAGGGCACAACTGAGGGTCAGAATCAACAAGCTACAACTTGGGGTCAGGATCAGGAAGCATGCAGGCAAAGTCCAGAAGGCTCCCCTGAAGTGCAGAGAACATCCCTCCCTTCTTCAGTGCAGGACAGCTCTCTTAGATCCTCTGGGCTCCCTCATGACAGGCCCCTTGGCCCTGCTTCCTCTTCTCAGCTGTGCAAGCCTCTACTTATACCCCTCAGGACAGGCTTCCTCTCAGACCCCACAGATCCGCGGATCCCCTTTTGGCCATGTGTGTCTTCTTTTAGCTGTGCAGGCCTCTCTGCCTTCAGCCTTCTTGTTGTCAGACTCTCCACTACTAACTGACCCAGCTTATCATCAGTGCAGCAGCATTGTTCAGTGCTTAGCTGAGTTCCTAGCAGGAGGTTTCTGCTGTCACTACCAACTCTGTTACAGGGTCCCTTCCAGACCTTTTGCTGCCAGCTCTGTCACAGGACCCCTTCTTTTTCTCACTGCCTTCAGTGTTACAATTCTTGAAACTTATTACAGCTCTTATAGGACAGCTGTAATAAGGTTCCTCTCTCTTTGCTTCTTTCTTCTCTCTTCCTGCCTTTCTTGACCATTCTCCTTTCCTTCTTTCCGAAACGTCTGTTGGATTAGCTACATGCATAAGCAAACTCCCTGTCAAATTTAAACCATAGTCCTTCTACCTGGGTCAAAAACTGACTATTCCTCTAGGTGGGCCATAGTCATTTCACTTGTGTAGTTCATTGTGACTTCATTTGCATAGTCTATAGTATATCTATCAATCCTTGTAAAGTGAAGATAATACACCAATCACAGGGAAGGCTTCAGCCCAGGCCAGACAAAAAGTATCAAACCATCAAGTTGCTTATATTTACCCAGGAAATGTCAATAAACCTGGACATAAGTAGCAAATACTTTGGAGCAGAAATCTAGGGCAAATATAACTTCTCTGGGTTTAGGGGAAAAATCACACCAGCTGTTTTTCCACAAAACCAGGCATAAGGCCACATAAAGGAACTCATTTGACAACAAACCCCTATACATCACTAGAATGAGTAAGATACTGGCTGATTTCCTAGCACTCATATCCAGGTAGTCCTTAGAGCCTCTGGTGTGTGCTTGTTACTACTACACAGTAACTTGTTACTACTATGCAGTAATATTGTCGCCTTCACGGATTAAGTGGGATCAGATAACTGGTGGAGTTAAGTTCCAAGGATTTTCACTTAGTCATACCACTTAAGCAATAGCCTGGATGGTTTGACAAGTGCAATAACTTTCAAATAGTCATGCTTTCAATTTATGTTTTATTAGCCGTTGGTGAGAACAGTTGTCTTCTCTGAATTTCAACTCAATGTGTGTCTACTCTAAAGTGTGGGCCTGATGGAGGGCATCAGAAAGGAAGTAACAGCCATGATGGCATTCATTGTCATAGAACACAAAAGGTGGTTTTGGTGTATCTTTTTTTTTTTTTCTTTGGTAACTTTTGCCTCCAGGTAGGAAGGAAATAAAGAAAACATGCATTTTGTAATTATTACCATCAAAGGAAATTAAATTACTAATTTAAGGAAAGAAATAAAGCCCCTTGCATTTGAAAGATAATTAACTTTTGCATAAGAGATTACTTTAAATTAGAAAGGAGCATAAAAGAAAGAAATAACAAGAGAAATTAAGTGAAAACCTTGATTTTAAGTTATAAAATTGAAATATAATATTTATTAAAAATGCCAATAATTATAATACTAACAAAGATTTACTGAGTGCCTACCATGTGTTAGACAGTTTTAAACAGTCTAAATAATTGACATGTTTCATCTTATTTATCCTTAAGACACCAGAAAAAGAAAGGTCATATTCATTGTTAGCATTTTACAGATGAGTAGCTGAGGCACAGAGAGGTTAAATAACTTGTTTGAGGTTACAGTTAGTAAGTTTCAGAGAAGAGAGTTGAAATGATATTATGACCACGTAGTTAAGTGATATTAACTACCCACCTGTATTGAATAGTAATTGAAATAATTAGAGGTAACGAGCATTAAGTGCACAGGACTTCATTTCTAGCACTTTATAGCTGAGGAAACTAAGGCTTAGAGATGTTAGATGAGTTCTTCACAGTCACTCATCTAGTTAAGTATTGCAGCTGACATTCAAACCCACCTACTTTAAAACTTGATTTTTTTTTCTCACTTAATCATTACTCTATGCAATCTTATATTTTCCAATGTAACAGATTATGTTATATACAATACAAAGATGCACACACAAACACATGCACACACATCATTTATCAGTTATTTTGTCATGGACTATTAAAAATACTAGTACATGTAACAAACTAATTTTCTAATAGATCACTTGCCTTCCACCTACTCCAGAGAAAGATTCAAAACTTCATGTTGCAAGAAAATAGGCTGTTAGAAGTTGTAGCCTTTTGACCCATCATTCTTCCTCAAGATATTTAGTGTGGAAAATTGAATGACAAAAATAGACTCCTATATGAAATATATTGCTCTAGAATTTGCCCCTGACAGAACAGATTCTATACAATATAAACATATATAATTTAAACAATTCAGAATAGCTAGAGGGATTAAAATAACAAACAAACAAACAAACAAACAAAAAAAAACGAGGTAGTTAGTCTTTTGAAATAGTTGCTAGAGCATGATTTTTTTTTTTTTTTTTAAAGAAAGCCAGTATTGCTCATATAGGAGACCCCAGGTTACAAACGCCCAATTTATGGAAAACTTATACTTGCCCTTTAATGTTCTCACTTTGAAAGGATTGAACCAACCCCTACTAGCAACAAATTCTTCATCACTATCACCTTCACTCACTGCATTTGCAGTGTTTAAATTGTTGAAAAGGCTTTGAGACTTTTCTTTCACTAAAATAAGGCTAAAGAAGTATGCATCTATTCCATCTTACTTACAAAATTTGAGTCAGAGACACACTTAAGAACAGATCTTGTTCATAACTTTGGGACTGCCTATACTTATTTCTTCTTTCTTGTTTTGTCATCTTCAAGACCTTATTCAAGGGAACAATTCTTTAGCTTCTTATTTATTTATACAACGTAATTCTGGCATATACCACTGTCCTCAACAAATGACACAATACAGCAAATAAAACCATGTTCCCTTTATTAAGTCTCCAGAATAGTTCTGTTCCGTTTACTGTGCAACTAATTACTGGAAATAATATATTTTTATGATAAGTAGCCTGGCTATCTTTAGAACTTAAAAAAAGGTGGAAGCGTAGATATAATCTTCAAAATATGGAAAGCATTTATGTGGCTCTCACTGGGCATCTTTCTGACTTCTGTCTCAGCCACTATTGGATCAAGGCTTGGAGCAACTTAATTGATTATTCCAATCCACCAAAAAGGTTGCATGTGTCTCAGATGACCACATTCTTATATGCAACAATTTATTGTATCAAAATTGTGAAGGACACTTCATGTAGAGTATTTGTTCTGCTGTTTGCCCTAGTCCCTCTCACTCCCTATTACTTATTGCTTTCATTGAACTTCTTTGATTTCTTTTCCCCCTGTCTGGCACTTGAGTTTCAATACACGTAAAACATGCACATACCAAATAACCCTTTTGACTTTTAAATCATCCATTAAGTCAAGCTATTTAGTCAAAATGACTGAATCACTTATGAATGGGAATCACCAAACAATGATATATGTATCTTACAGTAAGATTGATCCATTGCTTGCCAAATTTCCATGTATGTACATTCTTTTCAATTAATAGTAAATTTTGCTCTCCTGGATCAAAAATATTAAGAGATGAAGGAGCAGAGGAATTGCTTACATAAAGTGAAACTGATTAGCTAGCTCTCTCAAGTACAAGAGCATAAGAATATTTTGGTTAGGTAAAGAAAATTTTAAAAATTTAAACTACCTTACAAACTTAAATGAGTAACTGTCTTTAGTTATGGGAAGTCTACACCAAGTATGGTTAGCTGTCAACCCGACCTTTAAGCTAAATAATCTTGGCTTACTTGCAAAAATTAAAAATATGCCAAGTGGTGGTTATTGGACTAGATTTTGTTTTATATCCCTAAATATTACTCCACAAAACCTCTAGCCAAAACGCAAATCTATTTTTGCTAATCAGGCAAGCCTGATGTGTTTCTCCTATAATTTTTGCATTATTGAAAAAGGAGTTCAGATGGGTTAATCATCACATTAATTACCTAATGTTTATTTTATTGAGTCTATTCCATTCTTTTCAGAAATTAGTTGAGATAAAATATAAACAAAAATGGAAATGCAGCAATCACAATGGCTTGTCTCTAAAGCAAACAAACAAACAAACAAAACAATAACACTACCATTCCAACTCATAGAGACCCTAAAGGACAGAGTAGTAGAATTGAGAACTGCCACATAGGGTTTCTAAGGCTATAAATCTTTACAGAAGCAAACTGCCTCATGGTTCTCCTGTACAGTAAGTAGCTGGTGGGTTTCAACCTCTGATCTTTTGGTTAGCAGCCAATACTTTCACCACTATGCCACCAGAGCTCCTTGGCTTATGTCTATAATTAAATATATAACAACTTGAAAATAATTAGCCCATTTACTTTCATCTTTCTTTTTGTTGTTTTTCTTTATAAAGAAATCCAAAAGAAGAGCTCAAATAAGGAAAAGTTGTGCAGTGTTAAATTTTCAGCAGTTGTTAAAAGATAAGGAAATACAAACAATGTTGTGTATCTAAGATTCTACTTATTTTGGTTGAAATATATTTTACATAAAAATTAGATGGTAAAACATCTTTATTTTAAACAAAAAAAAAGAATCTGTTAATATTTAAAAAGAAAATATTTTTAAAAAATTAATTATAACCTCATTTTTGTCAAATACAGGTATCTCATTCATACAAATTTAAATGTTCTTAGATTAATAAATGGCTTTATAACAAACTGTAGACAAAAGGATGACAGTTTGTAAAATAGAAAATCTGACACAGTGCTTAGTACCAAGATTTAGGAACAAAAACTTTTGTTTTCAGGTCTTCATTTCTTTAGACAGTGCCCTTTTAGCACAGAAATTCTGATATGGATTACTTTAATTATAGTATGTATTTTTAAAAAGATATTTTTTTAAAAAAATAATTCAATTCCCTTTAAAAGATGATGTAATAATAATTCTTATAACTGTTATAAATATTCTGTCTTCTTCCCTACATAATGCCTTGGAGGAACACAATCGAAGATGAACACTTATTTTGTTATTTGCTGTCAGCCATGCTGTTTTGAATTATTGCTCTCAAGGTGTGTACAACGTATTTGTATCAAGTTGCCACAATGTCTGTGCTATTTCATAAGCATAGAGGCCAATAAAGTAAAAGGGAGGGGGAGAAGAAGATGAAAGAAAGAAAAAGAAATTGTAAATATGAAGTAGAAAACATGGAAATAGGAAAAGAAAATTATCACAATATTGAGATGATAGAATTGAGTACCTGGAAAGAGAAGAAAAATAACTACATTTTTTTTAATATACTCTAAGAGAAGGTACAAAGGTAGATGATAACAAAATAAATTTTTTAAAAACAACAGTTTTCCCCTTATATTGAGAAGAAAAACCCATGGGATATCAGTTAAAGAATTCACTTATTAGAGGGGGAAAAAAAAAGATAAAATATTAAGGAACAAATTTAAAGAAATAAGGAAGTACTCTGTGAAGAAAAATTTAGAATATAACTGAAGAACATAAGGGGGAAAAAAAAAAAAAAGACTTAAACAAATTGTGGTAAATATACAAAGCCACCAGCCACTCCATGGAAGGAAGACTGGGCAATCTATTCCTGTAAAGACTTACCACCTTGGAAACCCAAGTGGGTCACTGTGAATCAGGATCAACTTGATGATGGCAGTGAGTTTGGTTTTGGCTTTGGAGTTAGGACAAGGTATTAATTCAATGAGAGCTTAAATAGAAAACACATCATAATCACAGTGACATGCCATTTTTTCCCAACAGAAGATAGATAACCTGATTCTAAACTAAATTCTAAAAATAAAGTGAGCAATATAATTTAGCATCTGCACATATATGGTCTCAGAGATCAATGGAAAAGATACAGTCAGATGGTGGGCATGATTAAAATAATTATCAATGTGAAGGAAAAATACTTTCTAAACTCCATTTAATCTTAATTTACTCTTTTAACTTCCCATGGAAGTATAGGATACTCACAAATAAATGCACTAATTATAAGTTATTCAGCTCAGGGATATTTTAGAAAATGAATACTATCATATGGCCCAATGATACTAAGATAAAGACCAGAATACAGAATATTACCATTATCCCAGAAATATGTGTTTTTTTTTTTTTTTTAACCTCTCCTAGTTATTACCACTAAGAGCTATGAGTCAGGGCCGACTCGACAGCACATAACAACAACAACAACACAGTTATTACCACAACTCAAAGAAAAGCACTGCGTTGATTTCTATCATCATGCATTTGTTTTGTCTGTGGTTGAGCTTTATAAAACTAAAATAAAATATTATTAATAAATTCACGTCTGGTTTCTTTCACTAAACATTATGTTAGCAAAATCTATCATATTATTACATACCTTCTATCATTGTTGGACATTTTTTGTTGTTCAATGTTTTCTGAAAAACCGCTATAATCATTTGTTAACAAGTCTCCTACATATAATAGATCAGCTCAGCTTTAAAAAAAGCATTGGAAAAGTGTTTTCTAAAGAACTTGTACAAATTTGTTTTCCCAAAAGTAGTGTATGAGCATAGTATTTGCTCCATATTATCATCAACTCTTGTAATCACTGGATTTTCTTTCTTTCCTCACTTTGATGGTAGACCACAGTGGTATTTAAATGTGGACTTATTGTTCCATATGTCTGATGATTATTGATATTGAAATCCTTTACATATATTGTGTTGGATTGGGTTCTCTAGAGAAACACAAAAACCAGCAAAGTATATATATATAT
>NW_006921746.1:4395828-4410093 GCF_000298275.1 Orycteropus afer afer | reverse complement strand
ATAGTATTACAGGTAGGCCACACCCCTGGGGAAACTCCCCCTAGACTGACCGGCCGCTTAGGACTCAGTCATGTGATCCATCATGGGAACTACCACTCACAACTGGAGTCCAGCCAAGTTGACACATCTTCAACTATCACATATATATATGGTCATTTTGCCACCATGCACCTCTCAGTTTGTCATATTGTGGTGGCTTGCATGTTGCTATGATGCTGAAACTATGTCACTGGTATTTCAAAAGGCAGCATAGTGCACAGGCTTTAGCAGAGCTTCCAAATGAAGAAAGACTAGAAAATAGGAAGTGGCAGCTTACTTCAGAAAAAAATTGACTACTTATGAGTAGTACTGGACCACTGTCTGATAGAATGCTGGAAGATGAGTCCCTCAGGTTGGAGGACACCCAAGATACAACTGGAAAAGAGCTTTCTCCTCAAAATACTGTCGATCTTAATAACATGGATGGAGTAAAGCTTTAGGGACCTTCATTTGCTGATGTAACATGACTCAAAATGAGAAGAAACAGCTGCAAACATCCATTAATAATTAGAACACTGAATGTGGGAAGTTTGAATCTAAGAAAATGGGAAATTGTCAGAAATGAAAAAGAATGCTTGAAGATAAATATCTTAGGCATTAGTAAACTGGATTAGACTAGAATGGGCCAATTTGAATTAGACAATCTACTGTCTACTATGCTGTGAATGATGAATTGGAAAGGAATGGCTTCATATTTCAAGATCTATCCTGAAGTACAGTGTTGTCAGTGATATGACAGTATTCATATGCATACAGGGAAAATCAGTTAATACAATTATTATTCAAATTTCTGTACCAACTCCTAAAGCCAAAGATGAAGAGCTTGAAGATTTTTATCAAGTTCTGCAGTCTGGAAGTGACTAAACATGCAATCAAGATGCATTGATAATTACTGGTGACTGGAGTGGAAAGTTTTGAAATAAAGAAGAACCACTAGCTGGAAAATATGGCCTTGGTGATAAAAAGTACATGGAGATCACATGGCAGAATTTGGCAAGACCAATGACCTATTCATTGCAAATATCTTTTTTCAACCACAAAAACAGCTACTACACATGTGGAGCTCACCAGACAGAATACACAGGAATCATATTAACTACATGAAAAAGCTCAATATCATCAGTCAGAACAAGGCCAGAGGCCAACTGTAGAACAGACCATCAATTGTTCAAATAAGAGTACAAATTGTAGCAGAAGAAAATTTAAAAAAAATCCACAGGAGACAAAATATGAACTCCATTATGTCTCACCTGAATTTAGAGACCATCTGAAGAACAGATTTGATGGCTTGAATACCAATGACTCAAGATCAGACAAGTTGGGGGCTAACATCAATAACAACATACATGAGGAAATCAAATGGTCTTTAAAAAGACTGGAAAGAAAAGACCAAAATGGATATAAGAAGAGACTCTGAAACTGCTTTGAATGGAGAGTAGCTAAAGAAAATTGAAGAAATGATTAAATAAAAGAACTGAACAGAAGATTTCAAAGGGTAGCTCAAGAAGACAAAGTAAAGTATTGTTACAAAATATGCAAAGACCTGGAGTTAGAAAAGCAAATGAGATGGACACATTTGGTATTTCTCAAGCTGAAATAACTGAAGAAAATTCAAGGCTAATGTTGAAATATTGAAAGATTCTAAGGGATAAATACTGAATGATATTGGAAACATCAAACAATTTTTGGGGCTTAAGAATAAATTGAGTATTTAAAATACTCATATTGCAAAAAGAAATCTTTAAATGTTTCCACTGGTGCATGGGATTGCCAATAAAGAAGGATATAAGCAAACCTTATCTCAATCTCACATTAATTAAAGGTGACCTGCCAGAAGAAAACATATTTTTAGGAAAAAAAAAAGTTACAATTAACAATATCAAGGAGTTCTGGTAAGATGGCAGAACAGGCAGGCAAACTGCACAGACCCTCTTCAACAAAGAAAACAGAAACCAACTGATACAGATACAGAAGATAATTCTGGAGCCCTGAGCTTTGAAAGGAAGGATACATATGTGGACTAAACTCCAATTAGTAGAAGAATTTGCATAAAAATAGTGAATAGAAAGACAAACTAAGCTGTGGACTATCAGCAGTCCTGATGACACGGACAGCTTGGATAATTCCAAGTGGTGTTAGGACCTGAGAATTAACCTAAAAATTGGCCCTGCTCACCAAGGGCTGCAAGTAGGACTACACTTGTTGTTGTTGTCATGTGCCGTCAAGTCAGCCCCAACTCATAGCGACCCCTCCTTGGGTTTCTGAGGCAGTATCACTACGGAAGTAGGATTGCCCAACCTTCCTTCCGAGGAGTGACTGGTGGGTTTGAACCACCAGCCTTCTGGTTAGCAGTCAAGTGCTTTAGCCACTATGCTACCAGAGCTCCTACACTGGTGGCTGATAACTGAAAAGGGAAACAGCAAAGAAGGAGATAGACTGAGCTGTGGACTTGACAATGTCTGGAGGACACAGCTGTTTTGAATATTTACAAGTGCTTAGACCATTTTGGATATTTAAAGCGACAGCATTCTCTCAGATTCCAGGGACCTAAGAAAAGGCTCCTCTTAACTGAGTACAGTACAGACATATCAGAGGCTGAGGGCTGGAAAGGTGTGATATTCCTCTTGTCACTCATATCCCACAGCCTCTTGGTGAACAGAGGTGTGACCATCCTTCACCCCCCACCTACCTTTTGGGACAGCAGAAATTCCATCCCAGTCTGTGTACTCTGACAGGGTCTGGGTGACCTGACCTAAATCCATCCACCCCCGATTTCTTTTTGTTTCTTGTTTCCTTTTGCTTTTTGTTTAAAATTCTTCTCTTTTTTTTTCTTCCTTTTTATTTTTATTCTTTCTTCTTTCCTTTCCAGGTTCTAGTTTTTGACTTTTTCTCTCTTCTCTTTTCATTGCTCCTAATGTTTTCTTTCATGTGCTTCTCCTCATCCTCTGTTTTTCTTTTTGCATCTTTCCCATTTTTTCCTTCATTATTTTCTTACTCTACCTCTTTTATCTTATTTCCCAATCCCCAGATGTTATGGCGTTTTATTATCTTTTTCTATTCAAATTTATTTTGTCTTATTAAAGTATTTCTTTAAATATTTCATCTCATTTATTGACTTTCCTATTTTTATTTATTTTGTTTTCCCCTTCTCACTTTGGTGATTGTTCCTGTATGTTTATGCGGTGTGTTTTTGCTCTCTTGCTTTAAATTTTTTGGTGGTTATTCAATTGTTGTTTTTGTCTAACTGAGTGGTAGACAGCAACCATGCCCATACAAGCTAATCATACCCATACCTCATACAGCCCCACTTACTGATTGAGGGTTACCACTTGCTTCTGTACCAACTGACCAATGATACAGGACAGCCAATACAAAACTAATGCACCCCTAACTGCTCTTCACAAACAGTTAACAGAGATCTGTGCACCCATTCTCATTATCTATCATACCTTCCAGGAGATAGGTGGTTAGTGCATAAGTGATGCCAACTAGCAAATAGAGGAGCACTGTACCCTACTGACAAAGGCACATCCAAACAAAACAGGGAAAACAAAAATCTTGGGCAAATCACTTCAACATACAAACACTAATTAAATATAAATACAACAATGTCACAGTGTCTTGGAGACAACAGACCATCACAATCCACACAAAGATGCAAGATAAAGAAGTAGAAACAAGGGAGCAGGATACAGACCCAGAACACATCCCTGAGGAAGAAGCAGCACTGGAACTCCTTGAGAAGGAATTCAAAAGAATTATGTTTAGATACCTGCAACAGATTTAGAAATAGATTTAAAAAAAAAAAAAAAACACTGACATAACTTAAGGAAAGAAAGACAAAACCCTAGGACAATTTTGGAAGACAATACCAGAACAAAATGACAAAATAAATGAAAAATTAGAAATGATACAAAATCTACAGATAGAAATCCAGGATATTAATACTAAATTTTCAGAAATAGATAACATATGGAAAGAGCAAAGGAATATAATTGAATCAATGGAAGACATAATTAGTGGGACTGAAGACAAATAACTGGCTATTTCTTTGGAAAAGAATCAATCATAATAAAGATCAAAATAAAATGAAGAAAGCCTAAGATTCAGGTGGGATACCATCAAAAGGAATAGCATAGTACCTAAGGCACCTGATAGCTAACCAGAAGGCTAGTGGTTCAAACCCACCAGCCACTCCTTGGAAGGAAGGTTGGACAATCTACTTCTGTAATAATACTGCCTCAGAAAACCAAGGAGGGGTTGCTATGAGTTGGGAAGACTCAATGGCACATAACAAAAACAACAATCAGAATTCCAGAACAGGAGGAGACAAACAAAACCACAGAGAAAATAGTGCAAGATTTGGTGGGAGAGAATTTCCCTGATGTGATGAAAGATGAGAATATATCCATTCAGGAATTCCAATGAACCCAAAACAGGATAGACCTCAAAAGAAAATCACCAATACATCATAATCAAACTCAGCAAAACCAAAGTCAAAGAAAGAATCCTGAAAGCAGCACGAGGAAAAAAAAAAAAAAAAGCTACATACAAAGGGCAACCAATAAGACTAAGCCCTGATTTCTCAGCAGAAACCTTGCAGGCAAGAAGGCAATGGGATGTATATATAAAACCCTGAGAGGGAAAAACTTCCAACTGAGAATTATATACATAGCAAATATGTGCCTCAAATAGGATGGTGAAATTAGGACATTTCCAGATAAGCAGAAATTGAGGGAATTTCTTAAAACCAGACCAACCTTATAAGAGATGCTAAAAGGACTCCTTTGGATAGAGAACCAATAACAGCAAACAACAACCCACCCTTAGCACATATGATGACATAACCCAGAAACCAAACTAGTTATGGAAGTATCCAAAGTAAATAAACTTACAGGATAGTAAACAGGGAATCAGAGACATAAATTGGTAAATGAGGACAAATAGAAACTGAAAAGAGGGGGAAAAAAATTGTGTAGTTACAGTACTTCTAAATGGTGAAGAAGTTAAGATAATTGCAAGAACAAACAGAACTTGGGAAGAAAATTACAAATTATAGGGTAACCTCAAAGAAAAATGATAAGCCTCCACATAACAATAAAAAAGAGGGCAAACACAAATATGTAGCCAATACTAGAACAACAGCAACAAAGGAAATGATAATACGATTCATTAAAAAAAAAAAAAAAAAAAAACTGAGCTTAGCACAGAAAATTGTATGGAACAAATAACTCAGCAACATCATGAAAAAACACATAAAAAATAACAGCAATAAATTCATTCTTGTCGATAATTACACTGACTGTAAGTAGATTAAAAGCACCCCTCAAGAAACTCAGAGTTGCAAACTGGATAAGAAAACATAACCCATCAATATGCTATCTACAAGAGACACACCTAAGAGACAAAGAAAAAACTAGACTAAAAATCAAAGGTTGAGAAATGATATATCAAGCAAAGAGCAATCAAAAATAAGCAGGAGGGACAATAGTAATTACTGATAAAATTGACTTTAAGACAAAAACCACCATAAAAGACAAGGAAAGGCATTGTATAAAGATTAAAGGATCAGTTTAACAAGAGGACATCATCATAATAAATATCTATGCACCCAGTGAAAGAACCCCAAAACATATAAATCAGACTTTAAAAGAATTGAAAGGATAAATAGATGACTCCACAATCATAGCAGCAGACTTTAATACACCACTTTCAATAAAAGATAGAACAACTGGAAAGAAACTCAACAAAGAAGCAGAAGAACTAATCAACACAATCCACCAAGTTATAAACATCTACAAAGCACTTCGCCCAACAAGGGCACAATATACATTCTTTTCCAGTGCATATCGAACATTTTCCATGATATACCATATATTAGTCCAGAAATCAAGCCTTCTTTTCTTCTGGTGACTGTAGGCTTCCTTTTCTGCTCTTTTCTAATTGTTGGAGATTTGGAGTTAATGTGTTGATTTTGGCTCTCTCTTCTTTTTTTATATGTGTACTTATTGCTTTAAATTGGCCTTTGATCACTGCTTTTGCTGTGGTCCAAAGAAATAATAAAGATTTTAGCAGAAATAAATGAAACAGAAAATAGAGAGACAATAGAAAAAAATCAACAAGACTGGAAGATAGTTTCTTTAAAAGATTGATCAAATGACCAAACCACTGGGAAATTTAACAAAGGAAAACAGGGAAAAATACAAACAACACCAACAAGAAATGAATTGGGCAACATCACAACAGAACCAACTGAAATAAAAAGGATAATATCAGGATACCATGAATAATGTTGCTCCAACACATTTGAAAATGTAGGAGAAATGGAAAGATTTCTAGAAACTTAGACTACTTATCTAAACTAACACAGACTGAGGTGGAAAAGGTGAACAGACACATAATAAAATAAGAAATGAAACAGGTCATTAAAAAAAAAAAAATTACCAACAACAACAACAACAAAAAAAAAAACACTGGCCCAGATGGTTTCATGGGAGAATTCTACTAAATGTCCAGGGAAGATTGACACCAATCCTACTCAAACTATTCCAAAACATAGAAAAGGATGGAAACCTCCCAAATTCATTTTATGAAGCAAGTATAAACTTGATACAAAAACCAGGCAAAGGCATCACAATAAAGGAAAACTACAGACCAATATCCATTAAAATATAGATGCAAAAATCTTCAACAAAATCTTAGCCAACAAACAACAACATATCAAAAAAATAACACATTATGACCAAATAGGGTTCATACCATGTATGCAAATATAGTTCAACATTAGAAAAACTATGAACATTATACATCATATAAATACAATAAAGGATAAAAAAATGATCATATCAATTGCAGAAAAGGCATTTGATAAAATCCAACACCCATTCTTGATCAAAACTCTCAGCAAAATAGGGATAGAAGGGACATTCCTCAACATAATAAAGAGCATATATTCAAAATCAACAGCCAAAATTATTCTCAATGGAGAGAGTCTGAAACCATTCACCTTGTGAACAGGAACACAACAAGAATGTCCTCTATCACCACTTCTATTTAACATTGTATTGGAAGTCCTAGCCATTGCAATAAGGCAAGAAAGGGAAATCAAAGGCATCCAAATTGGTAAGGAAGAAGTCAAATTATCCCTATTTGCTGGTGATATGATCCCATACCTAGAAAACCCAAAAGACTCAACATAAAAACTATTGGAACTTATTGCAAGTTTTAACATAGTGACAGCACTGAAAAAGAAAGAAGGAAATCAATACCGTTTACAATATTTACCAAAGAAATAAAATACTTGGGAAAAAAATCTTACCAGAGACACAAAAGACCTGTACAAAGAAAACTATAAAAGACTACTTCAAGAAATCATAAAAGGTCTACATAAATGGAAGAACATACCATGCTAGTGGATAGGAAGATTGAACATTGTGAAAAGGTCAGTACTATCCAAAGCAATCTTCACATTCAATGCGATCCCAATCCAGATACCAACAGCATTCTTTAAGGATATGGAAAAATGAATCACTGATTTTATATGGAAAGGAAAGAGACCTCAAATAAGCAAAGCACTTATTTAACAAGAAGAACAAAGAAGGTTTCACACTCATGGATATCAAAACCTACAATACAGCCACAGTAGTCATAACTGCCTGATACTGTTAAAATGACAGATACATAGACCACTGGAATGGAATTAAGAACTCAGAAATAGATTCATCGGTAAGGCCACAGTAAGGAGAAAAGGATGCACAAAAATGAGGTTAAAGAGAAGTTTTTATTCTGAGTTTCTGGGGGAGGTTTACGGGCCCCCGAGAGGGGCCCGGGCGAGGTTCACCGGTCCCTGAGAGGGGCCCGGGAAGTTGCACTGCTTGGCTGGGGAGGGGAGAATTTATAGTCTTGTCGAGGACCTAAGTGGGGCACTAAGGAAATAGTGGGGTCCAATTAGCTATTAGCATGGGTCTGCACTTAATTAGCATGAGGGGGCTTCACAAGAGGAAGCTTGCCACTGCATGGGACTTTCCAGTCTGGGCGGGTTCTGTTACTTCGGTTGTCTTATCAGGCTGTCTCATCAGGGCTTGACACCTGGAGGAAGCTGCTAACTGAAATGTTGGTGGCTTGGGTTTGCTTCGACCTAACATCATCAATCTATAGTCAGCTGATTTTTGACAAAGGGCTGAAATCCATTAAATGTGGAAGAGTTTGTCTGTTTAACAAATGGTGCTGGCAAAACTGGATATCCATTTGCAGAACAATGAAACAAGATCCATACCTCACACCATGCACAAAAACTAACTCCAGATGGATAAAAGACTTAAATATGAAACCTAAAACTATAAAGTTCCTCAAGGAAAAAAGTTGGGGCAAATTTAGGAGCTCTTGTATATGACATAATAGACTATCAAGCATAACCCAAAATGCACAAACAACAGAAGATAAAATAGATGAATTGGATCATCTAAAAATTAAATTTTTTATGTGCTTCCAAAGACTTCTCCAAAAGAGTCAAAAGAGAACCCACAGGTTGTTAAAAATATTTGGCAATGACATATCTGACAAGGGATTTATTCTCTAAAATTTACAGAAAACTCTAACATCTCAAGAACAAAAAGACAAAAATCCAATTAAAAAATGGTTAGAAAACATGAATAGATACTTCATCAAAGAGGATATTCAGGCTAATAAACACATGAAGAAATGTTCATGATCAATTGCCATTAGAGAGATGCAAATCAAAACAATAATGAGATACCATCTTGCCCCAGCACTAGTGACAGTTCAACCAGACAGAAAACAATAAATACTGGCAAGGATGTGGAGAGATTAGGACTCTCATACAGTGCTAGTGGGGCTATAAAATGATACAACCACTTTGGGAAACAATATGGCAATTCCTTAAAAAGATGGAATTAGGAATACCATTTGATCCAACAATCCTATTACTAGGAATGTATCCTAAAGTGAGAGCCAGGACAAGAACAGATATATGCACACCCATATTCATTGCAGCACTATTTACAATAGCAAAAAGATGGAAACAACCTAGGTACCCATCAACAGAAGAATGGATAAGCAAACTATGGTACATACACACAATGGAATACTATGCAACCCTAAAGAATAACATAGAATCTGCAAAACACCACATAACATGGGTGAACTTGGAGGATATTATGCTGAGTGAAATAAGTCAATCACAGAAGACAAATATTGCATTAGTCTGCTATTGTGAAAAGTCAAGGAAAGGTTTTTATATATGGAAGAAAACTTTCTTTGTTGGTTACCAGGAATGAGAAGGGAGGGGAGGGACCACTGCTGGATAGGTAGAGACAAGTGTTGCTTTGGGTGAAGGAAAGGGCAATGCACCAAATGTGAGTGATCAACACAGTGGCCTTGAGGAAGAGGAAGACATACAGAGGTATATGGGAGATACAGACAATAAAGATGAACCCTTTTGCCCATATAGCACTGCGCTGTCAGTGATGGCAAACACTGATCTATAAGTAGATAGATGGATGAGTGATTGTGTAAGTCTAAGCAGCAGGGAGTGTGCCTATGACCATGTATAGGGTTGGCAGATGATTTTTCCAAAAGTATATTTGTATGTTCTGTAAGAATGTCCATATACATAGTAAAGGTGACAAAGGACAAGACTGTGGTGACTTCTTGGCCACAGACAGATACCCAGAGGGAGCGAGTAGTTGGACCTGTGGGCTCAGGACCATGGTCCCAGGGAATATCAAGCTAAGTTGACATAACATACCACACAAAAATATTGTTCCACACCCTACTTTGGGGAGTAGTGACGAGGATCTGAAACACTTGCAAGTGGCCATCTAGATGGAATGATGGGTCTTTCCTGGTCCAGAGCAAGGAAGAATGAAAAAAAAGCAAAAACCCATGGAAACAATTACTCCAAGGGACTAGTAGACCATGTGATTCTCAGCCTATATGATATTGAGACGAGAAGAACTAGGTGGTACCCAGCTACCACTGTCAACCACTTGGAGGGGGATCTATGTAGGATATCCTGGATAGAGTGGGAGAAGAATGTGGAACAAACTCCAAAATAATAAAAAGTGGGGGTAGGTTTGCTAGTCTGATAGAGCCTTGTGAAACTCCTGAGACTATGGCCCCTAGCTGCCCTTCACGTCTTAAATTGAACCCACTTCTGTGGATTCTAGCCAAATAAAAAACAGGCATATGATCTGAACATCTACATCAGGTAGATACACTCCTTGGAAAGATCAATCATGGGAGAACAGAGGGGCAGTGTATGCACAGAGAGTATGCTTGGAGGCAGGAATTCATGGGAGGGAATGACACAGGGAAGAGGTAACTATGGGGAGGAAGTGCGAATGGATCTGTTATATTGTAGGAAATTGCAGTCAATGTCATGAGACAAAATGTGTATGAGAAATGAATTTGCTCTGTAGACTTTCACCCAAATCACAATAAAGTTAAAAATAAATAAAAATATCAAAAGCCTCTATTAATATATGCAAATAATATTAATTTTTGTTATTGTTGTTGTTATGTGCTGTGGAGTCGGACGCAACTCATAGAGACCCCATCTTGGGTTTCCGAGGCAGTATCTCTACGGAAGTACATTGTCCCGTATTAATATGAACAGTTAATTGCTTAGATGCTAACTGGAAGTTTGAAGATTCAAGTTTCTCCGGAGACATTTCATTATAAAGACCTGGTGATCTATTTCCAAAAGAGGAGCCATTGAAAATCCATAGCTCACAGTTCTACTTCACCTAACTTCTGACATACATGGAGCCACCATGAGTCAGAATCAATGAGAGGGCACTTTTTTTCTTTTTTTTTTTTGCCTACTAATATTAAGAGAGTAAAAGCTAATGACCATATCTATCTATCTAGATGGATAGATAGATAGATCTAGATATCTATATAGATATCTAGATAGCTCTAGACATATATAGACATATATAGATATATATGGGAGCTCTGGTAGCATAGTGGCTAAGACACTTGCCTGCTAACCAGACAGCTGGCGGTTCAAACCCACCAGCCACTCCTCGGAAGGAAGGTTGGGCAATCCTACTTCCATAGTGATACTGCTTCGGAAACCCAAGGAGGGGTTGCTATGAGTCGGGTTTGACTCAACGGCACATAACAACAACAACATATAGATATATATGAGAAAAATATACAAAATGGAAGGAATACACAGTGTCAGTGTACCAAAATAATTGGTAGGTGTTCAAATATTTCAGGAAGTAGCATATAGCAAGACCTGATGGTACTGAAAGAAGAAGGCCAAGCTGCACTGAAGGATTTGGTTAAAAAAAGAAGAAGAAGAAGAAGAAAAACAAGGCTCCAGGAATTGATGAAATATCCATTGAGGTGTTTCAACAAATGAATGCATCACTGAAGATGCTCACTTGCTTTTGTCAAGAAATTTGAAAGACAGCTACTTGACCAGTTGATTGCCAGAGATCTATATCTGTACCTATTCAAAAGAAAGGTGATACAACAGAATGTGGAAATCATCGAACAACATCACATACAAGTAAATTTTGCTGAAAATAATTCAAAAATAGTTGCACCAGTTCACAGACAGGGAACTGCCAGAAATTCTAGCCAGATTGAGAAGAGGATGTGGAACAAGGTATATCATTGCTGACATCAGATAGACCTTGGATGAAAGCAGCAAATACCAGAAAGATGTTTACTTGTGTTTTGTTGACTATGCAAAGACATTAAACAAATTAGGATAATATTGTGAAGAATAAGATTTCCAGGACATTGAATTGTGCTCACAGGGAACCTGTGCCTAGACTATGAGGCTGTTCGAGAAGAAAAAGGGGATACTGTCTTGTTTAAAATCAGGAAGGATGTGCATGAAGGTTGTATCCCTTTACCATGCTTATTCAATCTGTATAATGAACACATTATCTGAGAAGCTGGACTGTGTGAAGAACAATATGGTATCAAGATTGGAGGAAGACTCACTAACAACCTCTGATATACAGATGAAACAACCTTGCTTGCTGAAAATGAAGAGGACTTGAAGAACCTATTGATGGAGTTCAAAGACTATAGTCTTCAGTATGGCTTAAACCTCAACATAAAGAAAACAGAAATCCTCACCACTGGACCAATAAGCAACATCATGATAAATGGAGAAAAGATTGAAAAGGTCAAAGATTTCATTTTACTTGGATCCACAGTCAACACTCAGGGAAGCTGCAGTCAAGAAATCAGATGTTCATTTGGAAGAAAAAAAGAAAAGAGCAGACCAGTTTTGCTGGTCTGATAGAGTGTGGTGGAACCACTGAGACTATGGCACTAGCTGCCCTTCAGATCTGAAAATGAACCCACACCTGTGGCTTCCAGCCAAACAAAAGACAGGCATGTGAGTTTTACATTTACCTGAGGTAGATATACTCCTTGGAGAGAACAATCATGGAAGAAAAAAGGGCTGTTTATGCACAGGGAGACAGCTCAGGGGGCAGGAGTGCATGGAGGGAGGGACACAGGGAAGAGGTAACTATTGGGAGGAAGTGGGAGGGAAGCTGTTGCATTGTGGTAAATTGCAGTCAATGCCATGAGACAAAGTGTGTGTGAACTGCTGTATGGAAAGTGAATTTGCTCTGTAAATTTTCACCCAAATCACACACACACACACACACCCCAAAAAAAAAAAAAAATCAGATGTTATATTGTACTGGGAAAATCTATTGCAAAGACCTCTTTAAACTGTTGAACAACAAAGATATCACTTTGAAGACTAAGGTACACCTAATCCTAGCCATGGTATTTTCAATTGCCTCATGTGGATGTGAAAGCTGGACATTGAACAAAGAAGACTGAAGAAAAGTTGATGCCTTTGAATTGTAGTGTTGGCAAAAATACTGTAAATACAATGGACTGCAAGAAGAGCAAACAAATCTATTTTGGAAGAAATGCAGCTCGAATGCCCCTTAGAAAGCAGAATGGCTAGACTTTGCCTCACCTACTTTGGTCATGTGATCATGCTTGGTGAGATGGAGGATCAACAAAAAAGGAGAAGATCACCAGTGAGATGAATTGACACAGTGGTTGCAAAGACGGGCTCAAGCATAGGGAAGATTGTGAGGCTGGCACTAGCCAGGGTATTGTTTTGTTTTCTTGTACATATGATTACTATGTGTTAGAATTAACTTGACAGCACGTAACAGCAACAACTTTGGTCATTTTGTTGGGGGGACCAGTGCTTGGAGAAAGATGTCATGGTTGGTGAAGTGGATGGTCAGAAAAAAAGGAAGACTCTCAGTGAGATGGATTGTCACAGTGGCTGCAATGATGAGCTCAAGGATATCAACAATTGTGAGGATGGTGCAAGACCAGGAAGTGCTTTTTACAGTGTCACTGTGAGTTGGAACTGACTCAATAACACCTAACAACAACATGGTCATTTGTATATCATGTTTTGTGAGGTCCACACCTTACCTATTTTATAATCTTTGAGTTGTCTTTTTTCTTCTTAATATTTAGGAATTTTTTGTTCATTCTGAATATAAGCTCATTGATATATATAAACATATCTTTCATCACTCTGAGGCTTTTTCACTACTGTTCATAAGGTTTTCAGTGGCCAATTGTTTCAGAAGTGGATGGCCCTATCCTTCTTTCCCATCTTTCTTAGTTCAGAAGCTCTGCTGAAACCTGTCCACCATGGGTGACCCTGCTGGTATTTGAAATACCAGTGGCATAGCTTCCAGCATCACAGCAGCACAGAAGCTACTATCATACAACAAATGGAGAGAAGAATGATAGTAGACGAGGCCCTCTACAGGACGGATTGACAAACTGGCTGGAGCAATGTGCTCAAGCATACCACATATTGTGAGGGTGGCACAGGACTAGGCAGTTTCTCATTCTGTTGTGGCCTGGCTTTTCTCCCTAATAATGATTTCTTTTGGTGAATCAAAGTATATAGTTTTAATGGAATATAATTATCTATCTTTTTAATTACTTCTTCTTCTTGCATCCCATTTATGAATTCCCCAAAGTCATAAAGGTATATATTTCATTCTTTGAGCATTATTGCGTAACCTTTTAAATAGATTTAAAGCCTTTGGGAATTGATTGTGTATGATGTGAAATGTTGTTGTTGTTATGTGCCGTCGAGTCGGCCCTGACTCATAGCGACCCCTCCTTGGGTTTCCGAGGCAGTATCACTAAGGAAGTAGGATTGCCCAACCTTCCTTC
>NW_006921746.1:4392989-4395728 GCF_000298275.1 Orycteropus afer afer | reverse complement strand
TTCTGGTTGGTAAAGTGCCTTAGGCACTACGCTACCAGAGCTCCTAGAATCATAATACATACTGTTTTATTACATGCTTTTTTTTTTTTTTCCTTCCAAGGAGTGGCTGGTGGGTTTCAACCGCCAGCCTTCTGGTTAGCAGTCAAGTGCTTTAGCCACTATGCTACCAGAGCTCCTAAAATGTGAAATAGGTAGATTTATATTTTTTTTACACATATATACATTGTTGTTGTTGTTGTTAAGCCACTGATTTATTGAAAAGAACATCCTTCTGCACTGCACTGCAAAAGCATCTTTGTGTTAAATAAGACCTATTTTTAGTTTATTTTCTTTATTCCATTAATCTATTCTTAAGTAAATACAATGCTGTTTTAATGACTATGACATTACCATAAGTCCTGAGAACAACTGTCTCTTCCAATAGTGTTGTTTTCCATAAGATTTTCTTCACTAATCTTGGTTCTCCCATTTTGCATAAATTGAAATTAGTTCATTATAACTTCTCAGATTTTTATTGAGGTTGCTTTGAATCTATAGTTCTGCTTATGAAGAAGTGACAAGTTTTATTACATGGAGCCTTCTTACTTTGCTAATATTCCTGAGTTTCTTTCAGAATGTTTTGTATAAGGTCTTGCATTTGTTTTACTGTTTTATTTTTATAGAAATGATACTTTTTTCCCCCACAATTTTTGTGTTTATAATAAAGATGTTGTTGTTGTTGTTATGTGCCGTCGAGTCGGCCCCGACTCATAGTGACCCCTGCTTGGGTTTCCGAGGCAGTATCACTACGGAAGTAGGATTGCCCAACCTTCCTTCCGAGGAGTGGCTGGTGGGTCAGCCATCTGGTTAGCAGGCAAGTGTCTTAGCCACTATGCTAGATACAACTGATTTATGTTAACATTTAAACCTGTCACTTTACTAAATTCACATAATTAATTCTAATTTCTTTCTAATATTGTTTTGGATTTCCTCTGTACCATATTGGGGCATGGTGATTGTGACAGTTGGAGCTGTGTGTCAACTTGGCTGGACTACAATTCTGTGTGGTTTAAGCTGTTGTGATGTGGTTATTCCCACCCATGATGGGATCAGATGATTATATTTTGAGCAGGCAATCTGTTGAAAGGGAGTTTCCCTAGGAGTGTGGCCTGCTTCCAGTATATCCAAGGACATCCTGGGAAGAGAGGCATTCTTCTGTGGATTGGAATTATGTTGTGCTGCCTACACTCTCCATGAGTGAATAGTCCACCATTCGGCCTGGAGATCTTGGATTCGTCATTCATTGGAGTCAACAGCCAGTGTACTGCTTGCCAGCCTTGACCTCCTCAGCCCCTGTGGTTGCAAGAGTTGGGAAAAGCCTCCAGTTTGACATTTGATCCAGGAACTTTGGACTTTCCAGCTTCTATAAGTATGTGGACCATTTTCCTAAGATAAATTTCTCTCTCTCTCTCTCTCTCTCTCTCTCTCTCTATATATATATATATATATATATAAGCTTTACTGGCTTTTGTTTCTCTAGAGAACCCAGCCTAACACAGTGATTCAGTGGTAGAACTTTCTTCTTCCATATTGGTGCACTGAGCTCGACTCAAGCCAATGAATCTCATGCACAGTCACTACCTGTGTGTCACTGGGGGCTTATTGATTGCTATGATGCTGAACAAATTTCAGTGGAGTTTCCAGTCTAAGATGGACAAGAAATAACCATCTAGTGATCTCCTTCTAAAAGTTGGCCAATGACAACCCTATGGACCACAGTAGTCTGGTCTGAAACCAATGATGGGGATACAGAGGATCAGGCAATGTTTCCTTCCATTGTACATGAAACCTCCATGAATAGAGGAGAGTTGACCAGCAGCTGATCTTGTACCACATAATGTTAATATATATAATGTTAATATAATATAATGTGGCTCTCTGGTATCATAGTGCCTAAGGCACTTGACTGCTAACCAGGGGGTTGATGGTTCAAACCCACCAGCCACACCTTGGAAGGAAGATTGGGCAATCTACTTCTGTAGTGATACCACTTTGGAAACCCAAGGAGGGGTCGCTATGAGTCGGGTCCCATTCAATGGCACATAACAACAACAACATGTTATAATGTACCATAAAATGTTAGTCTTATAGCATGTAATGTTATCTTCAAATAATAGCAGTGCTATTTCTTCCTTCTCAATCTTCATATCTTTTTCTTTATCCTTTTTCTTCAATACGGAGCTGCCGTCAGTGAAATATCAAACAGAAGTGATCTTAGAATCCCTATTTCATTCCCAGTTTTACAGGGAAATCTTACAATGTGTTACTATTAAAAATGATGTTTTCTATAGAATTTTTGTTACACAAAGTAAGCTCCTTTATTGTATTTATTAAGCACCTTTCTATTACTTGTTTGCTATTTTTTTTACACCAAGAATATTTTGTGAATTTTATTAAATAATTGCTCTGCCTCTGTTTGAATGATCATATAATTTTTCTCCTATTCCTTATTTATGTAAAGAATTACATTAACTTAGTTTTAAGTATTAAGGCTATCATTAATTTTTGGAATAAGGCAACACTATCTTGATGTCATTTTGTTGTTGTCATGTGCCATCAAGTCAGACCTGACTCATAGCAACCCCTCCTTGGGTTTCCAAGGCAGTATCATTATGGAAGTAGATTGCCCAACCTTCCTTCTGAGGAGTGGCTGGTGGGTTTGAACTGCCAGCCTTCTGGTTAGCAGTCAAATGCCTTAGG
>NW_006921746.1:4379287-4392889 GCF_000298275.1 Orycteropus afer afer | reverse complement strand
AGTGGCTGGTGGGTTTGAACTGCCAGCCTTCTGGTTAGCAGTCAAATGCCTTAGGCACTATACTACCAGAGCTCCTCCTTGATATCATTTTTATATATCACTAAATTATTAATTTTTAAATGATTTTAGTGGCATTGTTTATGAGACTATGCCATCTGGAGCACCATTTACCTGAATATGAAAATTTTCTTCCAGAAACCTTATGTTACTATGACTTTTTCTGTATTTTCAATTATTATTTTTTCTGTGAGTTTCAGTTTGGTATTTTCTACTGAACCATATTCCATTTCACTCTTGCTTTTTTTCTGCTCTGTTTGTATTTTCTGTTGTTAGGTTCCATCAAGTCAGTTTTGACTCACAGTGACCCTGTGTTCAATGAAACACTGCCCAATCTTATGCCAGCTTCACAATCCTTGCTATGCCTGAGACTGCTGTTGCAGCCAC
This sequence comes from Orycteropus afer afer, assembly GCF_000298275.1. NCBI lineage: Eukaryota > Metazoa > Chordata > Mammalia > Tubulidentata > Orycteropodidae > Orycteropus > Orycteropus afer. The sequence goes on along the minus strand of NW_006921746.1, from coordinate 4,392,445 downwards.
TGTGTCAATTTATGTTGTTGAGAGCCTCCCTCTTTTTCATTGACCCTGCTCTTACCAAGCATGATATCCTTCTCCAGGGAATGGTTCCTTCTGACAACATAACCAAAATAGGTGAGATGAAGTCTGGCCATTGTCGCTTCCAAGGAACATTCCAGTTGTACTTCTTCCAGGACAGATTTGTTAGTTTTCCTGGCAGTCTATGGTATTTTCATTATTCTTCCCCAACCCAACAACTCAAAAGCATCAATTCTTCAATCTTCCTTATTCGTTGTCCAGTTTTCACATGCATATGAGGCAATTGAAAATACCATGGCTTGAGTTAGGTGCACCTTAGTCTTCAAAGACATCTTTGCTCTTCAATACTTTAAACAGGTCTTTTTTAACAGATTTATTTTCCCAGTGTAATACATCATGAGATGTCTTGACCGCTGCTTCCATTGGTATTGATTGTGGAACTAAGTAATATGAAATCTGTGACAACTTCAATCTTACCTCCATTGATCATGACGCTGCTTATTGGTCCAGTTGTGAGGATTTTCATATTCTTTTTGTTAACATGTAATCCATATTGCATACTGTAGTCTTTAATCTTCATTAGTAAGTGCTTCAAGTCATCCCCACTTTCAGCAAGAAAAGTTGTGTCGTCTGCATATCACAGGTTGTTAAGGAGTCTTTCTCCAATCCTAATGCTGCTTTCTTCTTCATATCGTCCAGCTTCTTGGATTATTTGTTCAGCACACAGATTGAATAAATATGATGAAAGGATACAACCCTGATGCACTCCCTTCCAGATTTAAAACCATGCAGTATCCCCTTGTTCTTTTTGAGCCACAGCCTCCTGGTCTATGTACAGGCTCCTCATGAGCATAAGCAAGTGTCCTGGAATTCCCATTCTTCTCAATATTGTCCATAATTTGTTTATGATGCACACAATCTAATGCTTTTGCATAGTCAATAAAACACAAATAAACATCTTTCTGGTATTCTTTGCTTTGAGCCAAGATTTATCTGACATCAGCAATGATATCCCTCATTCCACATGCTCTTCTGAATCCAGATTGCATTTCTGGAAGTTTTCTGTCAATAGACTCTTGCAACTGTTTTTGAATTATCTTCAGCAAGATTTTACTTGACTGTGATATTAATGATGTTGTTATGTTGTTATGTGCCGTCGAGTCGGCCCCGACTCATAGCGACCCCTCCTTGGGTTTCCGAGGCAGTATCACTACGGAAGTAGGATTGCCCAACCTTCCTTCCGAGGAGTGGCTGGTGGGTTTGAACCGCCAGCCGTCTGGTTAGCAGGCAAGTGTCTTAGCCACTATGCTACCAGAGCTCCCGATATTAATGATATCATTCTATAATTTCCACATTCTGTGGTATCACCTTTCTTTGTGATGGGTACAAATATGAATCTCTTCCAGCCAGTTAGTTGTCTTCCAAATTTCTTGGCATAGACAAGTGAATTCCTCCAGTGTGGCACCCATTTGTTGAAACATCTCAATGTGTATTCTGTCAATTCCTGGAACATGGTTCTTTGCCAATTCCTTCAATGTAGCTCCAACTTCTTCCTTCAGTACCATTGGTTATTGATCATATCCCAACTCCTGACATGGATTAACATCAAACAATTCTTTTTAGTATAGTGACTCTGTGTATTCCTTCCATCTTCTTTTGATGTTTCCTGCATCATTCAATATTTTGCCCAAAAAGCTTTCAATATTGCAAGTCAGGGCTTGATTTTTTTCTGCAGTTCTTTCAACATGAGAAAAGCCAAGTGTGTACTTCCCTTTTGGTTTTCTAATGCCAGACCTTTACATATTTCATTATAATAATTGTCTCTGTCTTCTCGAGCTGCTCTTTGAAATGTTGTGTTCAGCTCCTTAATCTTATCATTTCTTCTATTTGCTTTAGCTACTCTTCACTCAAGGACAAATTTCAGATCTGTTCTGACATTCATTGTGGTCTTTTCTTCCTTTCTTGTCTTTTTAATGACCTATGGCTTTCTTCATGGATGATATTCTTGATGTCATCCCACAATTCCTCTGGTTTTCAGTCATTGGTGTGAAATGCAACAAATCTACTCTTCAGATGGTCTTTAAACTCAGGAAGGATATACTCAAGGTCATACTTTAGCTCTCATGGACTTGTTTTAATTATCCTCAGCTTCAACTTCAAGTTGCATATGAGCAGTTGATGGTCTTTTCCACAGACCAACTACCAAAGCCAAAGAAGAAGAAATTGAAGATTTTTACCAACTTCTTCACTCTGAAATTGACCAAACATACAATCAAGATGTATTGATTATCACTGTGATTGGAATGCAGACGTTGGAAACAAAGAAGAATCACTGGTACTTGGAATATACACCTATTGTGATAGAAATAACACTGAGATTGCATGATAGAACTTTGTGAGACCAACAACTTATTCATTGCAAATACCTTTTTTCAACAACATAAATGGCAGCTATACATGTGGACTTCACCATAGGAAGTACAGAGGAATCAGATCAACTACATCTGTGGAAAGAGGTGATGGGGAAGCTCAATATCTTCAGCTAAAACAAGGTCAAGAGCAACTCTGTCTAGTGTACTGGTAAAACCTATTGAATTTTAATTTGGTATTTTATTTTTCTGTTTTGAGTATCCATCTGATTCTTCTTTGCAGATTTTAACTCTCTGATGAAATTGTCCACCTTTTCTTTCTTTTGATTCTAATGATCAAAACTATTTTAAAAGCCATATCTATGTACCACAACAAATGAGTCTATTTCTATTTTCTCTAATTTTCAGTCATTACATATTAATATAATTAATAGAATCTTAACATTAATAGGCAAAATAAAGCTTTTCATTTCTTTGATTCTGACTCATGGAGGCCCCATGTGTGTCAGAAGTTATGTGAAGTATCACTGTGTGCCACTGGATTTTCAATGGCTCATCTTTTGGAAGTAGATCATCAGGCTTTTCCTATGAGATGTCTCCAGATGGACTAGAATCTCCAAACTTCCAGTTAGTAGCTGAACACTTAACTGTTTTCATATTAAGGCTATTTGCATATATTAGTAGAACCTCTTGATATTCTTAATTATGACTTTTTTTCCTAAAATAGGCTTTCTTGTGGCAGGTAGTCAATACTACCTGTAATTAATGTGGAATTGAGATAAGATTTGACTATATCTTTCTTTACTGGCAGTCCCAAGCATTAGTGGAAACATTCAAAGATTGCCGTTTGTAACCTGTATATTTCAAAGATTCAATTTCTTTTTAAGTCCAAAAATCTTGTCACTCCAAAGCCTGGCAGAGCCTTATTCAACTGTTCAAGTGAAAAAGCAATCCTTGTGAATTAGGTTAGTTTTGGCAAACATTTATCTTTTTCAAAACACTGAACAATATTTAGATTAATATTTCTTTAAATGTACTACTGAAATTAACTTTTCATTTCAACATTTTGCTGGGAACTCTTCTTCCACTAAGATATCAGAATCCTGTATTAATTCAAAGATGTAAGTGTTCTTTGTCCAATCTTTCATACATGATCTTCCCTTAAAAAATGTCAATCTTTTATTTAAAAACATCATTTTATAAAATTATCCAGATATTTCTTTTAATTAAATTTCCAAATATTTTTGATACCAACACGTCTCTGTGAAAAAATTAGTGTCTTATTGCAATGTCAATATTTTCTTTCATAGCAAGAAGTCAAACCTCTTATGCAGTCAACTGGTGGGATAACATTAATAAAGAAGCCAACACAATTCCTCTTGGATAGGACTTTCTAGGTATTAAAAATAAAATAAAATAAACATATCTTGTCCTTTTTTTTTTTTTTTTTTAATTCAGACAGCACTTTTGAAAGAGAAAAAAATCATTCATGGGTTTGCCAGTATTTAAAAATTTTATAAATGCTAGAGCTTTACTTTAAATTGTGAAATCTATTTACTCATCAACATAAAAGGAGAAGTCATTGTTTTGCCATTTATTATTGTCAAATCTCTTTAGTTTTAAGTGATTTGTCTTCAACATTTCAACTTATGATATTGCTGAAGAATGGAGTCTTCCATTAATCCAGTTGCCTTTTGACCTAGCATTTTATCATTGCAACTTTACTTGCTGGCATCATTCTCTTCTCACCAAAAATGTATTACTTTTTTTTTCTCTGTTTTCTAGACAGTACATTCTGTTACTAAATAACTTGATTTTTGAGTGTTTGAAGTAAATTCACATGCATATATATATACTTAACACAAGCTTTTGAGTCTGTTGTGACATTCTAACAACAATTTAAAATAGCTAGCACTTTTATTTATCGAAGGAGTTTTGTTGGTGCAATGGTTGAGCACTTGTCTGCTAACTGAAGGATTGAGATTTGGAACCCAATAGCCAATCTGTGAAAGAAGATGTGGCAATCTGCTTTCATAAAGTTTACAGCCTTGGAAACTCTCAGAGGAACTTCTGTCATATAGGGTGAGACAGAATTGAGTGCATGGCAACAGTAGTTTTCATTTGTCAAATGCCTATAGCTTGTAGTTGTGTCTTTTCAATTTTGCTGGAAGCATTTTTGTTTTCAACTACACAACTTGGATTATCAGCCTATATAAGTCTCACTAATAATTAGTTTTCATAATAAAGATAGACACGTTATGTTATCGCTGTTGTGCTTGTTTATTTCCTTTGTTGCCCTCATTCAATGAACATACTTTGAATATTGGAATTTATTGTTATCATCTTTATCAGAAATATCAAGTCTACAATCATTCTCTTCTGTCTCACATCGGAAAACCCTATATAGGACCATCAAAAAGGTTTAAAATAGAAATAGTATATTATATAAAAGAACTGAAGGATAAATAACTAAACAGGAAAATTACACAAAATTAAAAACAAAAACAAAAACAAATTTTTAACTTATACTTCAATCCCTTATTACCTAAACAATTTACATTTGGAAAATTATAATTATAACAAAGTGACAGGAGGGCATATGAGTCAAGGTGCAAAAATTGTTATATTTAGAATAAGGCATGTTATCTGATTTTCTATTAAACTAGTAAGGTTTATGTTATTCAATAGGTTGTGCTTAAGAAGAGTTTTAGGGAAGTCATTTGATAGTGAGGAGCTGACATCACTGGCCTGCTGTCCCCTCTTTCTCAGTACTGCACTCATGAATTACCAAGTCCTCCCATTCCCTATAGGATGGGAAAACATGAGGACAGACTCAAAAGACTCAATTAAATGAATACAATGTCCTACTGTGAACATCCATATAGTAATGAAAGATCATTAATGAAATTGGAAAAGATTCTATCTATCACTCTGAACTCTATCCTTGTATACCATCAAAGTTCAAAGCCATTTTTTGTCAATATCTCGTTCTGAATACCTAATGATAACTTGTAAAAGGCATCTCTTATCTGTGAATAACTGGTTAAAAAGCCCTTAAGTTCATTCTCTCCACTGTAGGAAACTTAATTGTTGAAAAAATGAAGATATTTCATTTAGATTTATATCGATGTAACTATCTTCAAAATCTTACATTAATTGTCCAGAAAGAAACAATATATCTTTTTGTTTTATAAAATCTAGTAATATCAAAGACTATATAAATTTTACATATATGTAAAATAATGGAAAACATGTTGTTGTTGTTGTTGTTATGTGCCGTCGAGTCGGCCCCGACTCATAGCGACCCCTCCTTGGGTTTCCGAGGCAGTATCACTACGGAAGTAGGATTGCCCAACCTTCCTTCCGAGGAGTGGCTGGTGGGTTTGAACCGCCAGCCGTCTGGTTAGCAGGCAAGTGTCTTAGCCACTATGCTACCAGAGCTCCTTGGAAAACATGATAGGACTAAATTTTAAAAAATAGCATAATTTTTTACACACATATCTGGGCTTATAACCAATTCACTAAACCTCTGCCATTTTGTCATACTGTGGTGGCTTGCATGTTACTGTGAGGCTGGAGGCAATGCCACCAGTATTACAAGTAACAGCAGGGGCACCCATGGTGGAAAAGTTTCAGTGGAATGTCTAGACTAAGACAGACTCATCCACTTCTCAAAGAATTTTCCAGTTAAAACCTTATGAATAGCAGTGAAGCACTGTCTCATACAGAAAAATTTATGAATAGCCATGAAACATCATGTGATGTAATCCCAGAAGATGAGCCCCTCAGGATGGAAGGAATTAAAAAAGAGACTGAAGAACAGTTACCTCCTTAGAGTAGAGTTCATCTTATTGATGTTAATGGAGTAAAATTTGGGGGACTCAATTTACTGATGGGGCAAAATGGGAAAACAGTACAAATATCCATTAATAATTAGAAAATTGTATGTTGTCATAAATGAAATGGAATGCATCAAGATCAATATTCTAGGAATTAGTAAGCTAAAATGGACTAATTTTGGCTATTTTGAATCAGACAACCTTATGATCTATTATGATGGGAATGACAAAGTGAAGAGGAATGGCATGACATTCATTATTACATAAAAAATGTAGTGAAATCTATCTTGAACACAATGCTGTTAGTGATAGGATAATAACTATAGGCCTACAAGGAAGACCAGTTAATATGACTATTATTCAAATTTACACACCAAATACCAAAGCCAAAGGTGAGAAAATTGAAGATTTTTACCAACTTCTGCAGTCAGAAATTGACCGAACATGCAATCGAGACGTGTTGGTTATTACTGGTGATTGAAATGTGAAAGTCAGAAACAAAGAAGAATCACCAGTATTTGGAAAATATAGCTTTGGTGATAGAATTGACTCCAGACATTGCATAATAGAATTTGACAAGCCCAATGACTTACTCATTGCATATACCTTTTTTTTTTCAACAACATAAATGGCAGCTATACACGTGGAATTTGCCAGATGAAATACACAGGAATCAGATGATCTACATCTGTGGAAAGAGGAGAAGGAAAAGCTCAATATCTTCAGCCAAAACAAGACCGGTAGTTGATGTGGAACAAATCATCAACTGCTCATATGGAAGTTCAAGTTGAAGCTAAAGACAATTAATACAAGTCTACAAGAGCTGACATAGGACCTTGATTATATCCCACCTGAATTTAGGGTCAATTTGAAGAACAGATTTGTCGCTTTGAACACAAATTATGGAGAAATAGATGAATTGTGGGATAAAATCAAGAATATCATCCATGAAGAAAACAAAAGATCATTAAAAAGAAAGGAAAGTAAGAAAAGACTATGATGGATGTCAGAACAGACTCTGAATATTGCCCTTGAATGGACAGTAGTTAAATCAAATGGAAGAAATGACAAGATAAAAGAGCTGAATAGAATATTTCAAGGCCACATGAGAAGAAGTCAATTATTATAATTATTATAGTAAAGTGTCCAAAGACCTGGAGTTAGGAATCAAAAGGGGAAGAACACACATGACATTTCTCATGCTGAAATAACTGAGGAATAAATTCAAGCCTCAAGTTACAATTTTGAAAGATTCTATGTGCAAAATATTGAATGATGTAGGAAACATCAAAAGAACATAGAAGGAATACACAGAGTTAGTGTACCAAAATAAATTGTTTGATGGTCATCCATTTCAGGAGGTGACATATGATCAAGAATCAATGGCATTGAAGGAAGAAGTTGAAGCTATACTGAAGGAATTGGCAAATAAACAAGGCTCCAGGAATTGATGGAACACCCACTGAGATGTTTCAACAAAGGGATGCCACACTGGAGGCTCTTACTCATCTATGCCAAGAAATTTGGATGACAGCTATTTGGCAACTGACTGGAAGAGATCCATATTTGTACCCATTCCAAAGAAAGGCAATCCCACGGAGATGGAAACTGTCAAACAATATCATTAACATCACATCCAAGTAAAATTTCACTGTAGATAATTCAAAAATGGTTGCTGCAGTGTATTGATAGAGAACTTCCAGAAGTGCAAGCTGGATTCAGAATGTTGTTGCTGATGTCAGATGGATCTTAGCTGAAAGCAAAGAATACCAGAAAGATGTTTACTTGTGTTTTGTTGACTATGCAAAAGCATTTAATTTTGTGGATCATGACAAATTATGGATAACATTGAGGAGAACAGGAATTCCAGAACACTTAACTGTGTTAAGTGAGGAAGCTGTGCATAGGCCAGGAGCCTGTCTTTCAAACAGAACAAGGGTATACTGTGTGGTTTAAATCAGGAAGGGAGTGTGTCAGGGTTGTATCTTTGGCCATACTTATACAATCTATATGCAGAGCAAATAATCTGAGAAACTGGACTATATGAAGAAGAACACTGCATAAGCATTGGAGGAAGACTCATTAACAACCTGTGGTATTCAGACAACACAACTTTGGTTGCTGAAAGTGAGGATGACTTGAAGCACTTACTGGTAAAGATTAAAGACTACAGTCGGCAGTAGAGATTGCACACAAACATAAAGAAAACAGAAATCCTCACAGCTGGACCAATAAGCAGCACCACAATAAATGGAGAGAAGATCGAAGTTGTCAGATTTCATATTACTTGAATGCACAATCAACTCCAATGGAAGAAGCAGTCAAGAAATGAAATATCGTATTTATTGCACTGGACAAATCTGCTGCAAAAGAGCTCTTTGATGTACTGAAGAGGGAAGGTGTTTCTTTGAAAACTAAGGTTTGCCTAATCCAACCCATAGTATTTTCAATAGTTTCATATACATGTGGAAGCTGGACAAAGAATGAGAAAGACTGAAGAAGAGTTAATGCTTTTGTGTTGTGGTGTTGACAAAGAATACTGAAGGTACCATGGATTGCCAGAAGAACAAACAAATCTGTCCTGGGAGAAGTGCAGCTGGAATGCTTTTTGAAAGCAACAATATAAGATTTTGTCTCACCTACTTTGTTCATGTTGTCTGAAGGGACCATTTGCTGGAGAAAGATATCATGCTTGGAAATGTGGAGGGTCAGCGGAAAAGTGGAAGGTCCTCAACAAGATGGATTGACACAGTGGCTGCAATGACGAGCTTAGGTATAACAAGGATTGTGAGGCTGGCATAGGACTGGGTAGTGTTTCGTTCTGTGTACATAGTGTCTTTATGAGTTAAAGCTGACTTGACAGCGCCTAACAACAACATACTTTAGGTAATTCTTGTTTTCTATTCCAGTATATAGAACCCTATTGGCAGAGTACTTAAAGCATTGCACTAATAACCAAACTGTTAGTGGTTCAAACCCACAGCTGCTCTGTGGGAGATAGAGAGGCAATCTGCTTCTGTAAAGATTTACAACCTTGAAAATCTCTTGGGGCAGTTCTACTCTGTTCTCTAGGGTTTCTATGAGTCAGAATCAACTCAATGAAAATAGGGTTGCTTTTGGTTTTGGTACTGCAATATACCTAAGGAAAATAACAATCTCTTTAGTAAAAATATCAGAGTCACACTAATTTTCTTAGCAATAATGAAGAGTCTCTCTTCAAAGGCAATCTCTGAAATCCCAAAAGGGCATGAATAGTTTGGAAAAATGAGATAAAAAATATTAATTCCATTCCTGACCCTTGTACCCCTCAACATAATCCTGTTTCAAAATAGAGATTTTTTAATTTTATTTTATTAATGAGGTCATACCAATATAGAGTGGCTCCTAAACCTGATCACTTCTGAGTCATAAAGTTCTAAATAAACAGAGAGAAAGGTACAGGGGGAAAGAGATGCCTTGGAACATCAAGGAACCCCAAGGATCACTGGCTGCTACTCAATGCTGAACTAAATGAAGAAGGACATTTTCAATAGCCATGCTCTGAATTCAGACTTCTAGCCATCAGAACTATAAGAAAATAAATTTTATCTTTTAACCACCCATTAGTTATATTTCTATCACAGCAGCATTGGGTAACATCTGATTACTCCTTTTTTTTTTTTTTTTTTAATTGTGATTTGGGTGAAAATTTACAGAGCAAATTCACTTCCCATACAGCAATTCTCACATACTTTGTCTCATGATATTTACTACAATTTACCACAATGCAACAGCTCCCTTCCCACTTCCTCCTTATAGTTACCTCTTCCCTGTGTCCATCCCTCCTTGCACTTCTGCCCCCTGAGCTATCTTCCTGTACATAAACACATCTGATTTCTTGAATGCTTCTTCCATAGGTATTGATTGTGCATCCAGGAGACAATGGCAGGACAAGTGTAATGTAACAGCCATCATCATTTCTCAAAGCAAGAGCTTGGAATAAATAAAGGGATTACTGACTCCAAGCAAGTTCATAATATAGCAGGGAAAATTCTATTTGGTTTCAAGGCATAAAAATAATCCCCTTGATTTGAAGCTCCACCCTCTGTTCTCACCCTTCCTCTGGCCTCTACACTGGTGTTCCTAACATTCATCCACATTACCCCTGCACCCTAAAACCTCTAAGCTCTGCCCTCTAGCCTGAGACTCTGCTCTTTATGTCATTCTTCCTTTCTTAAAGGATAGCATATATTTGTAATTGAATAGTTCCATCAGCCTTTTTTCTGCCTAAGGCATTCAATTGCTAACCAGAAGGCTGGTATTTCAAACCCACCAGCCAGTTCTCAGAAGGAAGGTTGAACAAATTACTTCCACAGAGATACCACCTCTGAAACCCAGGGAAAGGTCACAATGAGTCGCAAATGACTCAAAGGCAGTGAGTTTAGTTTGATAGTTTTTGTTATTCGTTGAGCCAATTTTCAACTCACCGTAAACCAATGTGATAGAGTGTTGTTGTTGTTGTTATGAGCCCTTGATTCAGACCTGACTCATAGCGACCCCTCCTTGGGTTTCTGAGGCAGTTATCACTACAGAAGTACAATGTCCAACCTTCCTTCCGAGGAGTGGCTGGTGGATGATAGAACAGAGCTTTCCAACAGGGTTTTCTGGCTATAATCTTTACAGGAGCAGGTCAACAATTCTTTCTCTTGTGAAGTTGCTGAGTGAGTTTAAACTGCCAACATTCAGTAAGCAATTGAGTGCCTTCTCCTTTTCTGCTTCTAGAATCCTGGAAATAAGACATAACTTCCTTCATTTTATCTTGCCACTTTCTCTTTTGGTGCAAAATAACTTGTTTCTGCCAATATAACATTCTATTATATGCCTCCCGTACATGACATGGAATTCACACCATTAGACAAGAGGATCCTCTAAGGTCCTTCCTGCAAAATCTCAACTCTATACTTATGATGTTACTACTCATTTGTCAATTTGTCATACTATGGTGCCTTGTGTGTTGTAAGGCTGGAGGCTATGCCACTGATGTTTCATAGATCAGCAGAGTGGCACATGGTGGTCAGGTTTCAGTGGAACTTCCAGACTAAGACAGACTGGGAAGAAAGATGAGGGGATACCCTATAGTTGAAAATCAGGAAGGGTGTGTGTCAGGATTCTATCTTGTCACCATACTTATTTGATCTGTATGCTGAGCAAATAATCCAAGAAGCTGGATTATCTGATTACATGGTGTGATAATTGGAGCTGTGTGTCAACTTGGCTGAACCACAATTCTGTGTGGTTTAAGCTGTTGTGATGTGGTTATTCCCATGATGGGATCAGATGATGATGATTTGAGCAGGCAATCTGTTGAAAGGGTGTTTCCCTAGGGGTGTGGCCTGCTTCCAGTGTATCTATGGACATCCTGGGAAAAGAGACATTCTTCTGTGGATTAGGATTTGGTTGTGCTGCCTACAACTGTCTGTGAGTGAACAATCCACCATTCAGCCTGCAGATCTTGGATTTGTCATTCGTTGGAGTCAACAGCTGGTGTGTACTGCCTGCCAGCCTTGCACTCCTCAGCCCCTGCAACTGCAAGAGTCAGGAAAAGCATCCAGCTTGACGTTTGACCCAGGAACTTTGGATTCACCAGCTTCTATAAGCGTGTGAGCCATTTTTCTAAGATTATTGTTGTTAAGTGCCATCAAGTCGTTTCCGACTCATAGCAACCCCATGCACAGCAAAATGAAACACTGCCCAATCCCGCACCAGCCCCACAATCCCTGCTATACTTGAGCCCATCATCGCAGGCACCGTATCAATCCATCTCCTTGAAGACCTCCCCCTCCTTCATCAGCCCTCCACCCTACCAAGCATGACATCCTTCTCCAGGGAATGGTCCCTTCTTACAACGTGACCAAAATAGGTGAGACAAAGTCTGGGCATTCTTGCTTCCAAGGAGCATTCCGGCTGCACTTCCTCCATATTTATAAGCTTTACAGGTTTGTTTATCTAGAGCACCCAGTCTAACACATTTAGTACCGAGAGTGGTTCTAGAGAGACAAAATCATAAGGATGGGCTTCCTAAATTTGTTCTCCAGTTTGATTAATTTTAAAGACACTAGTGACCCTGTCTCTGTTAGTAAAGAGGGCCCTGCTAATCCGTGGCATGTGGTGACATCATTAATATGCAAAATAGCACCACCAATAGATAAAGAACTTGTGAGAAGTGATGCTCTGGGTGATCGGATATTTCATACTTTTCTGCAATTTTGTCAGAATGAAGAGTATAAGGAAGCTGGTTGGTTGGTCCTTCTTACACTAGACAAAGTGGTCAAAGAGCAAGGTGAGCTCAGAGCTGCTGAGTCTCAGCTTAAGTGTCACATAAAAGACCTCAGGGCTTCCCATTATACTCTGAAAGAATGCCTTATATCTTCTAGTAACAGAGCTGATATTGCTGAAAACCAAACCAAGAGTCTTATTGTAAGTGTGGATGAATTACAATGTCAATAAATTGCCAACCTAGAATGGTGTCTGATGTTAAAGTGAGGGCATTGATTGGGAAAAAATGGGATCCTGAAACCTGGAATGGGGACATATAGACAGTCAGGAAGATCAGGATATGGAGCCTGTAAATTCTGTTGAATCCCTCCCCTCTGAAGGGATTACTGTAAAACCATTATCCCCTCCACCTCAGTTTGATGGGACTAGCCAAACTAGTCCTGCTGGGTCATTGCCTGAGGCAGAGGCCATGGGAGACATTCCCAAATGCTCTCAGGAACTGCCTAAACCACCCATTGTTGATGTTAGACCTATAACTAAAGTTAAGTCCAAGCGAGCCCCAAAAGGTAAAAGAGAAAGTGTGACTGAGGAGGTGGTACGTTATACCTGAAAAGACTTACTTGATTTTGCTAACATATACAGACAGAAACTTGGAGAATATGTATGGGAATGGCTACTAA
>NW_006921746.1:4376624-4378967 GCF_000298275.1 Orycteropus afer afer | reverse complement strand
CAAGGAGATGGATTGATACGGTGGCTGCTATGATGGGCTCAAGTATAGCAGGGATTGTGGGGCTGGCGCGGGATCGGGCAGTGTTTCGTTTTGCTGTGCATGGGGTCGCTATGAGTCGGAAACAACTCGACGGCACTTAACAACAACAACAACAACAAAAGTACGGATTCTTCATTCAATGTTTTTGCTCGAGAGGTTAGGAAAGGATCTAATAGTTTATTTGGTTGGATTATTGAGGCATGGATTATGCAATGGCCTACATTAAGTCAAGTTGAAGTACCAGACCTGCCTTGGTATAATGTAGGAAAAGGTATCCAGAGGCTTAGGAAAATTGGCCTCTTAGAATGGATTTATCAGATTAGATCCCTAGAGCCAGAAATGGAGAGTCCAGAAGACACGCCTTTCACCTGTATGGTGAAGAATAAATTTGTGAAGGGAGCTTCAGCATCCTTGAAGATGGCTGAGATTGCTATTTTTTATAAACCTGACTTGACAGTTGGAACTGCCCTAATTGACTAAAACACATAACTATGATGGGGCTGATTGGACCTTGTGGTAGTAGGAGCCAAGTGGCAGCAGTTAATAGACAAAGGCAAGGTGGGCATGGTTACCATAATGGACAGCAGATTCAGAACAGTAATCAGAATAGTCTGACTCATGTGGCATTATGGCAATGGCTACTTGCTCATGGTGTTCCTAGTAGTGAAATACATGACAAGCCTACTAAATATTTACTTGATCTGTATAGACAGAAGACTTCTAGGTCATGTGAATAGCAACCTAGATTGAATCGCCAGAATGCAGAGTCACAACCTCTCAATCAATTCCCAGACTTGAGTCAGTTTACAGACCCACAACCCCTTGAATGAAGGGGAGGCCAGGTAACTTTGTGGAAGGACCTCACTACATTGCCAAAAATCTTTCTTCTAGCCTTCCCTAAGAGGATTTGAGGCCTTTTATGATAATGACTGTTCACTGGGAAAAGGAAATAATCACACCTTTCGGGGATTACTGGACACTGGCTCTGAATTGACACTAATTCCAGGAGACCCAAAGCATCATTGTGGCCCACCAGTCCGAGTGGGGGCATACGGAGGTCAAGTTATTGATGGAGTCTTAGCTAAAGTGCATCTCACAGTGGACCCAGTGGGTCCCCAAACTCATCCCGTAGTGATTTCCCCAGTGCCAGAATGCATAATTGGAATAGATATACTCAGCAATTGGCAGAATTCCCACACTGGGACCCTGACATGTGGAAGAAGGGTTATTATGGTAGGAAAAAGCCAAGTGGAAGCCATTAGAACTGCCTCTACCTACAAAAATAGTAAATCAAAAGCAGTACTGCATCCCTGGAGAGATTGCAGAGATTACTGCCACCATCAAGGACTTGAAGGATGCAGAGGTGGTGATCTCCACCACATCCCCATTTAATTCACCTATTTGGCCTGTGCAAAAAAAAAAAAAAAAAAAAACAGATGGATCTTGGAGAGTGACAGTAGATTATCGTAAACTTAATCAGGTGGTGACTTCAATTGCAGCTGCTGTTCCTGACGTGGTTTCATTGCTTTAGCAAATTAGTACACCTCCTGGTACGTGGTATGAAGCTATTGATCTGGCCAATGCCTTTTTCTTGATACCAATTTCAAAAGACCATCAGAAGTAGGTTGTCTTCATCTGGCAAGGCCAATAGTACACTGATAAAGTCTTTCTTTAGGAGTATATCAACTCCCTGGCACTATGTCATAATTTAGTCTGTAGGGATCTTGATCGCCTTTCACTTCCATAAGCCATCACACCGGTCTATTATATTGATGACATTATGCTGATTGGACCTAGTAAAGAAGAAGTATATATGACACTAGACTTACTGGTGATAAATATGCATACTAGAAGTTGGGAAATTAACCCAACAAAAATTCAGGCACCTTCCAACTCAGTGAAATTTCTAGGAGTCCAATGGTGTGGGACATGTCGAGATATTCCTACTAAAGTGAAGGATAAGTTATTGTACCTGGCTTCCCCACAAGTAAAAAGGAGGCAAAATGTCTTGTGGGCCTCTTTGGATTTTGGAGGCAACATATTCCTCATTTGGCTGTGTTGTGGTGGCCTATTTCTCAAGTGACTAGGAAAGCTGCCAGTTTTGAGTGGAGCCCAGAACAACAGAAGGCTCTGCAACAGGTTCAGGCTGCCGTGCAGGCTGCTTTTCCACTTGGGCCATATGATCCGGCTGATCCAGTGGTGTTTGAAGTGTCTGTAGTAGGTAGAGATGCTGTTTGGAGTCTTTGGCAGGTCCTTATT
Source organism: Orycteropus afer afer (assembly GCF_000298275.1). Lineage (NCBI taxonomy): Eukaryota > Metazoa > Chordata > Mammalia > Tubulidentata > Orycteropodidae > Orycteropus > Orycteropus afer. The sequence continues at coordinate 4,376,669 of NW_006921746.1, read as the reverse complement.
TGTGAATCGCAATGCAGACCCTTGGGGTTTTGGAGCAAAGCCCTG
>NW_006921746.1:4373543-4375700 GCF_000298275.1 Orycteropus afer afer | reverse complement strand
TATGGGGTCAGCAACATGGACTCCCGCTTACCAAGGCTGATTTGTCTACTGCCACTGCTGAGTGCCCAATCTGCCAGCAGCAGAGACTAACACTGAGTCTGTGATATGGAACCATTCCTTGGAGTGATCAGCCAGCAACATGGTGGCAGGTTGATTACATTGGACTACTTCCATCATGGAAAGGACAGCGTTTTGTTCTTACTGGAATAGACACTAATTCTGAATATGGATTTGCCTTCCCTGCTCGCAATGCTTCTACTAAAACTACCATTGGTGGACTTACAGAATGCCTTATCCACTGTCATGGTATCCCACACAGCATTGCTTCAGATCAAGGGACTCATTTCACAGCAAATGAAGTGTGGCAATGGGCTTATGCTCATGGAATTCCCTGGTCTTACCATGTTCCTCATCATCCTGAAGCAGCTGGCTTGATACAATGATGGAATGTTCTCTTGAAAGCACAAATACAGCACCAGCTAGGTGGCAATACCTTGAAGGTTTGGGGCAATGTTCTCCAAGAGGCTGTATATGCTCTAAACCAATGTCCAACATATGGTCCTGTTTCTCTAATAGCCAGGATTCACGGGTCCAGGAACCAAGGGGTGGAAACAGGAGTGGTACCACTCACTATTACCCCTAGTGACCCACTCAAAAAATGTTTGCTTCCTGTCCCTGCTACCCTATGGTCTGCAGGTCTGGAGATCTTAGTCCCAAAGGGAGGAACACTCCCACCTGGAGACACAATATTGATTGCATTGAACTGGAAATTAAGAATGCTACCCGGCCATTTTGGCTTCCTCATGCCTCTGGATCAACAAAGAAGTGCACTACTCTACTATCTAGTGTGATAGATCCTGATTACCAAGGGGAAATTGGATTGGCTTTACATAATGGAGTTAAAGAAGAATATGTCTGGAATATAGGAGATTCTTTAGGATGTCTCTTAGTACTGTGATTAAAGTCAATGGAAAATTATAGCAACCCAATTCTGATATTACTGCTAATGTCTGAGACCCTTTAGGAATGAAGGTTTGGGTCACCCCACCAGGCAAAGAACCACGACCAGCTGAGGTGCTTGCTGAGGGCAAGGGAAATACAGAATGGGTGGTGGAAGAAGGTAGTTCTGAATATCAGCTATGACCACGTGACCAGCTGCAGAAACGAGGACTGTGATTGTTACATTTCTTCATTGTATATGTGCATCAAATATTTTTGTTTCCTTCTGCTATGAAGTGTGAAATGTAAATAAGGTTAATGTGTTTTGGTTGTACGTGTGTTAGCATATCATGTTAGGTGCAAACATGACTTTATAATTGTCCTTATTTAGAGATTATATATGGTTAAGAAGATGTGTACAACTGCCAAGTTGACAAGGAGTGAACTGTGATAGTTGGAGCTGTGTGTCAACTTGGCTGGACTACAATTCTGTGTGGTTTAAGCTGTTGTGATGTGGTTATTCCCATGATGGGATCAGATGATGATGTTTTGAGCAGGCAATCTGTTGAAAGGGAGTTTCCCTAGGAGTGTGGCCTGCTTCCAGTATATCTATGGACATCCTGGGAAAAGAGACGTTCTTCTGTGGATCGGGATTCTGTTGTGTTGCCTACAACTGTCCATAAGTGAAAAATCCACCATTCGGCCTGCAGATCTTGGATTCATCGTCGTTGGTGTCAATAGATAGTGTACTGCCTGCCAGCCTTGAGTCCCTCAGCCCCTGTACCTGAAAGAGTCAGGAAAAGCCTTCAGCTTGACATGGAAAAGCCTCTATCTTGATGTTTGATCCAGGAACTTTGGACTTGCCAAAAGTTTGGACTTGATATTCAGAACTACCTTCTTCCACCACTCATTCTGTATTTCCCTTGCCCTCAGCAAGCACTTCAGCTGGTCGTGGTTCTTTGCCTGGTGGGGTGACCCAAACCTTCATTCCTGAAGGGTCTGGGCCATTAGCAGTAATATCAGTATTGTGTTGCTGTAATTTTCCATTGACTTTAATCACAGGGCATGGTAGTACTAAGAGACATCCTAAAGAATCTCCTGTATTCCAGACATATTCTTCTTTACCTCCATTATGTAAACTTTGGGACTTCTATAAGTGTGTGAGTCATTTTCCTAAGATAAATCTCTCTGTCTCTCTCTCTCTCTCTCTCTCTCTCT
>NW_006921746.1:4369362-4373443 GCF_000298275.1 Orycteropus afer afer | reverse complement strand
TCTCTCTCTCTCTCTCTCTCTCTCTCTATATATATATATATATATATATAAGCTTTACTGGTTTTGTTTCTCTAGAGAACCCTTTCTAACACACATGGCATCAGGATTGGAGGAAGACTCATTAACTACCTGAAATTTGTAGACAACACAATCTTGCTTGCTGAAAGTTAAGATGACTTGAAGCACTTACAGATTACTGTGTGTCTAACCCAGCCCAGGGTATTTTCAATAGCCTCATACGCATGAGAAAGCTGGAAAATAAATAAGGAAACCAAAGGAGAGCCAATACCTTTATATGGTGGTGTTTGCAAAGAATACTGAAAATATCATAGATTGCCAGAGGTACTAACAAATCTGTCCTGGAAGAAATGCAGCCAGAATACTCCTTGAAGGTGAGAATGGCCAGGCTTTATCTCACCTATTTTGGTCAGTTGTCAGAAGGGACCAGTCCCTGGAGAAGGATATAATTCTTGGTAAATTAGAATATCAGCAAAAAAGGGGAAGACACTCAAAAAGATGGTTTGACACAGTGGCTGCAATGATGGGCTCAAGTACAGCAAGGAATGTGAGGATGGCAGAGGATCAAGCACTATTTTATTCTGTTATATGTAGGGTTGCTATGAGTAAGAGCTCTCTCAAAGGCACCACACAACAACAGACCTAACATGGTTGACTGGATACTTTAGTCACACACCTAATATCTTTGGGAAAAACTTATCTGTCTAACCATCCATGGCCTTCTTTCCAGAGTATGTTTTCCTAATAACGAATCTCCTAATTTTAATATTTTTTGCAATATGGATAATTTCCTTTTTCTTTTGAATATATTGAAAGGAGCAAGGAAAAAAAAAAAAGGCTGCATCTTTAGCACATTAGAAAATTCCTTACTTACCTATACAAATTCATCAGCTACAAGTTTTGCTTTCCACACAACTACAGAATGTAATTCAGCAAGTTTTATTCCACAATATAACAATAATCTTTTCCTCCAATCTCTAGTCATATGTTCCTAACTTCCTGCTTAGCCTTCACCAAAAGCACCACTAACATTTATATTTCTACTAACATTCTGTTCATGAAAACATATAACATATATATTCTCCAATGCAACAGAAACTTTCTTTACCATGCTGCTCACTTCTTTTGAAGAGCTCCATATTTCTATCAATATTTTGTCTAATGAAGTCTGTGCTTTTTCCATACTGTACTTTAAAATTCCTCTAGTATCTACTATTACTCAATTTCAACTCTACTTCCACATTTTTAGGATAGGCAGGGTCAAAATTCTGGGGAAAGAGCTGATGCTGCAATTCACAGATTTTTTTCCTCTCAGTGAAACTTTACCTCTGCTCTTAAAGCCTTTCAATTGATTAGGCCAGTCACATCCAGAATATCAATAATAATTTCCTTTAAAGAGAGAACCAATTGTAGATGTTAATCACATATAAAAACAGCTTCATAGTAATACCTAGAGTAATGTTTGGTTGATAACTGGGTACTATAGACTTATCACAGGAGCTCTGCTGGCTCAGGGAGTATGACATTTGGCTCCTAATCAGAAGGTTATTGGTTCAAACCCACCAGCTGCTGCGCAGGGGGAAGATTAGGCAATCTACTTCTGCAAAGATTTATAGCCTTGGAAACTCTATGAGGATCACTATGTGTCAGAAACAATTCAATAGCAGTGGCTTTGTAGTCTTAATCAAATTAATACATAAAACTAACCTTCACATTCTATAGGTAGTCTCAGATTTATGGAAGGCTTCAATTCAGGACTCTGTTAGAAGTAGATTCTGACATAAGTCAAATCCTGTTTTTTGTCTGTTTGTTTGTTTTAGTTTCATTTTTTCAATATCAGTGTCTTTATAAATCATAACATTCAACGTCTGTGAGTGAACATCTGAGAATGATAACATCAGCAAATTATGTGCAGCAACATTGTTTGTAGTATACAATGCTAATGATAAGATTAACAACAAATAGATGGTTGTAAGTATGGTTCACTGTAACTCAAATATGTCATACATCAGACTTCCTGTATATAAACAGTGTTGAAATGATTTTAAAATCAATATAATGCTATAAATTCCAGGTGAAGTACAATTATCTTGAGTTCTCAAACATGAGGTGCTTGACTCATATCAGAATAATTGCCCAGGTTTGAGCCCCAACTTCATCTTAGTTTTTGCTTATTTCCTATGCAACCATCAAAGACTTAGAATGACTCAAGTATATTACAAAGTTTTGCCCTGTAGCTGTCAACCTCTTGTTGCTAATGTCTTTAGGTGCTTTAGAGTTGGTTCCAACCCATACCCACTCTATATACAACAAAACAATACACTATCTGGTCCTGCACAAGCCTCACAATCATCGCCATGTTTGAGTCCACTGCTGCAGCCACTGTGTCAATCTAGATTGTAGAAGAGATTCCTCTTTTTTCGCTGACCCTGTATTTTACCAAGCACGCTATCCCTCACCAGGCACTGTTCATTCTCGATAACATGTCAAGAGTACGTGCCAGGAAATCTCACCATCTGCACTTCCACACCCTTGTTGTTGTTGTTAGGTGTTGTCCAGTTGGTTTCTACTCATAGCCACCCTATGTAAAGCAGAATGAAACATTGCCCTGTCCTGCAACATTCTTACAACATTTGCTACGCTTGAGCTCATTGTTGCAGCCTCTGTGCCAATCCATCTCATTGAGGGTTTTCCCTTTTTCCCCTGACCCTTTCCCTTACCAAGCATGATCTCCTTCTCCAGGGAATGGTTGCTTCTGACAGCATGACCAAAGGAGGTGAGATGAAGTCTGGCCATTCTTGCTTCTAAGGAGAATTCTGGCTGCACTTCTTCCAGTGCAGATCTGTTTGTTCTTCTGACAGTCCATGGTATTTTCAGTATTCTTTGTCAACACAATTCAAAGTCATCAACTGAGGTGCCATGGCTTGGGTCATGCATACCTTAGAACCTTAGTCTCCCAAGTCACATCATTGCTCCTTAACACTTTAAAGAGGTCTTTTGCAGCAGATTTTCCCAGTGTGATATGATTTCTTGACTGCTGTTGCCATAGGTGTTGACTATGGATCCAAGTAAAATGCAATCCCTGACAGCTTCAATCTTTTATAGTTATTGCGATGTTGCTTATTGGTCCAGTTGTGCAGATTTTTGTTTGCTTTATGTTGAGGTGTAATTCATCCTGAAGATTGTAGTCTTTGATCTTCATCAGTAAGTGCTTCAATTCATCTTCATGTTCATAAGCAAGATTGTGTCATTTGCATGAGTTTTCCTCCCATTCTGTTAATGAGTTTTCCTCCTATTCTGAGGCCTTGTTCTTCTTTGCATAGTCCAGCTTCTCTGATAATTTGCTCAATATGTTGAAAGGATATAACCCTGACACACACCCTTCCTAAATTTAAACCATGCAGTATCCCATTGTTCTGTTTGAACAACAGCCTCTTGGTGTATGTACAGGTTCCTCATGAGCACAATTAAGACTTCTGGAATTCCCATTCTTTGAAATTCTATCCACAATTTATTACGATGCACACAGTCAAATGTCTTTGCATAGTCAACAAAATACAAGTAAGTATCTTTCCAGTATTCTTTGTTTTCAGCTAAGATCCATTTGACATTAGCAATGATATCCCTTGTTCCACATCATCTTCTGAATCTAGTTTGAGTTTCTGGAAGTTCCTTGTCAATAATATACTGCTGCAACTAATTCTGACTTCAGCAAAGTTTGCTTGTGTGTGATATTAATGATAGCGTTCAATAAATTCCACATTCTGTTGGATCACCTTTCTTTCAAATGGGCATGAATATGGATCTCTTCCAAATTACATTCAAGTTTCTTGTCAAAAATGAGCACGCACCTACAGAGCTGCATCTGTTTGTTGGAATATCACATTGGGTATTCCATCAATTCCTGGAGCCTTTTTTTTTTAATTGTGATTTGGGTGAAGATTTACAGAGAAAATTCACTTTCCATACAGCAGTTCACGTATACATTGTCTCATATCATTGACCACAGTTTACCACAATGCAACAGCTCCCCTCCCACTTCCTCCCCATAGTTACCTCTTCC
>NW_006921746.1:4363277-4368909 GCF_000298275.1 Orycteropus afer afer | reverse complement strand
ATGTTTTGTATAGTATGCTATGCCAATTGAGCTTGATGTCCCCTGCGACTATGGTCCCAAGCCCACAGGTTCAACTACTTGGTCCCTCTGGGTAGTTGGCTGTGACCAAGCAATGATCACAACCTTGCCCCTTGTCAGCTCTACTATACACCTGGGAATTCTGATCATTCACATAAACTTACAGGGCCATTGTCTGCCAACCCTATATATGTTCTTGGATGCATTCCCCATTTCATACATACCTAATCATTTAGCCTGTCCACCCATCTATCCATCCATATACCCATGTTTGCCTTCACTGACAACGCAGTGCAAAAGGGTTCATATTTGTTGTCTGTACCTCCCATGTACCTCTCTATGTCTTTCTTATCTTCAATGCTGTCATATTGGTCACTCACATTTGGTACATTGCCCTTCTTTTCACAAAAATCAGTACTTATCTCTATCTATCTAACAGCCTTCCCTCCTCTCCCCTCCCATCCCTGGTAACCAACAAAGAAAATTCCCTTCTATAGAAAATTCCTTCTATAAACCTTTCCTTAACTTTTACAATAATGGACTAATGCAATATTTGTCCTTTTGTGATTGACTTATTTCACTCAGCATAATATCCTCCAAGTACATCCACATTATGTGGTGTTTTGCAGATTCTACATTATTCTTTAGCATTGCATAGTATTCCATTGTGTGTACGTACCATAGTTTGGTTATCCATTCCTCAGTTGATGGACATCTAGGTTGTTTCCATCTTTTGGCTATTGTAAATAGTGCTGCGATGAACATGGGTGTGTATATATCTGTTCTTGTCATGACTTTCACTTCTTTAGGGTATATACATAGTAATGGAATGGCTGGGTCAAATGATATTTCTAATTCCAACTTTTGAAGGAATCGCCATACTGCTTTCCACAATGGTTGTACCATTTTACAGTCCCATCAGCAGTGTAGGAGAGTCCCAATCTCTCCACAACCTCATCATCATTTTTTATTTTCTGTCTTGTTGAACTTTGATACTAGTGCTGGAGCAAGATTAGAGCCTTGTTTTTTTTGTCAATTCTTTAATTGAAGTTTGGACTTCTTCCTTTAATATCATTGGTTCTTGATCATATACCGTCTGCTGAAATGGTTAAACTCCATACCCTTAGACAAACTAAGTACATAACAATGGGAACATTTTTCTTTATAGTTAAGCTGAACGTATGGAAAGAATGTTTTTAAGGGAAAGTCTTGACAAAAGATTCTTATGAGAAATCTCCTCAATAGCTGTACCATCTCACCATCCTGTAAACTCCCCCTTTAGTTACATATTTAAAGGAACCAATCCAAATAGTCCACATTTGTGTCTCTAACCAATTACTTCTACTCCTATTTCTAGTTGTCCTGAATCTGGCTTCTCTGATCTTGTAACTGCCAAACAGAATGTCGTACCTTTAGTTACTTATTTTACCTTATAAATATGCCTCTGTTTCTCCAACAGTTTGGAGTGTTTGATTTCACTTTGTGAGATAAGATATATTACCAGTTCTGGATTTGAATCTTGAGTAAACTTCTTTGCTTTTATTGTAACAGAGTATGAATTCTGACTTATTGACAAAAGTTTTGAAGAGCAGACAAGCAATTTTTCATCCATTTATTTCCCTTTTATTTTGTTGAACAAATACTTATGTGCATGTACAGTGTATCATGCATTGGAATAAATACACTAGGGTTCCATGGTCACGTAAGTGGGAGGATGATGAAGAAATTAGACTAGATCCATTAAAATGACAAAGTTAATAGTATGTACCAGATGGAGTTTTTCAGGACTACATTTCACATTCTCGCTCAATATTTCTTTTTTTTTTTTAATTTTTATTTATGGACTACTCATGTGTTATATGCTATTCTAGACACAGTGGTAAGACTGAAAAATATTTAAAATATAGTATTAAACTCCAAAAGGAGCTCTGGTGGTGCAGTGCCTAAGGTGTTTGACTGCTAACCAAAATGTCTGGGTTTTTTTTTTCTTTCTTATTTTTTTTTTATTGTGATTTGAGTGAAAATTTGCAAAGCAAATAGACTTTCCATACATCAGTTCACCTACACTTTGTCTCATGACATTGACCACAATTTAGCACAATGCAATATTTCCCCTCCCACTTCCTCCTGATAGTTACCTCTTCCTTGTGTCCATCTTTCCATACACTCCTACCCCCTGAGCTGTCTCCCTGTGCCTGAGCAGCCCTTCTTTCTCTCATGCTTATTCTCTCCAAGGAGTGTATCTACCTCAGGTAAATGCTTAACTGATATGCTTGTCTATTGTTTGGCTGGAAGCCACAGGTATCTTGCTCAATATTTCTTATAATTATTCTTTTAAATTGTGTATTTCATTTGCCTTAAATTCAAAAAGTTTCTCGAAAATTAGTAACTGAAATTATACAAAGATAAAAAGAACTGATATTGAAAACTGACCTCAGGTCGTGTTTGATATTATAAAGAGGGAAAACAGCAAACAAAGAAGGAGAAGTTTAATTCTATGGAAGATGGTAAGGGTATAGAATGCAAAATTTTTAAATTCTGTAGAAATTATCTAAGTCATGACTCTGATCTGGTGATGCATTCTGACTTTTCAGACATTTGGTCAAAAAATTAATTATTGAACATTATATTTATATGTATATGAATATACATGTAAGTGTTATATATATATAATTATTTAGAAGGGGCTTTGCTTATATAAGAGATTCGTAATAACCAAATATTATATTGTTTTATCATTTTTAATTTTCTTTGTGTAAATAAAACCAAAACCAAACCACTGCTATTGAGTTGATTCTGTCTCATAGTGACACCCATCAGGTTTCCAAAGCAGTAAATCTTTACAGAAGTAGATTGTCCCGTCTTCCTTCTGCAGAGCAGCGGGTGGTTTTGAACTATCAACTTTCTGGTTAGCAGTCACATGCCTTAGGCATTGGATCACCAAAAACTTTTATTCATATAAATATTATCTCTATATTGATTTTAATAATTGTCAAGTAACCACTGTATTTATATTTTTTGGTACATATATCATGTATGTACAAAGGTATGATATCAGCATATGTAAGAATAGAAAATGGAAACCTCTTAATCTAAAATTCAGATTCTGTGTTAATATCTTCGCAAAGAAGTATTAGCTATGGGAGTTACTCATATCTTAATACAGGAAACTAGGTTTATAATCTATTCAAGATACAATAATGGAATAATTTCCTATCTATTTCCTGTGTTTCTGAAAAAATGGACTAAAATATTAAAGATAATAAAATAGGTCACTGAAATTTATATTTATATATATGTGCACATTTACTTAACACTATGATATTGACTGGGAGCTCTGGTGGCATAGTGCCTAAGCCACGTGACTGCTAAGCAGAAGGTTGGCGGTTCAAACCCATCAGCCACTCCTTGGAAGGAAAGTTGGGCAATCTATTTCTGTAGAAATGCTGCCTTGGAAACCCAAGGAGGGGTTGCTATGAGCTGGAGACGACTCGACGGCACATTAACAACAACATGATATTGACCTTACATATTTATTATTTTTGCACAAGTATTTCTTTTTAACAACTTGTGAATAAATTTTCTTTTCATAAAATTCAACATACCAATAGATAAATTCTTATTGACTACTGCTTTCAATATTAGTACATTCCTTATAGAAAACCACTGTTATCAATTTGATTTTAGAAATTAGTCTATACACAATTATGAACAGAAAAATCAAATTTTTATTTTTATTTTTTGTTTTTTGCATAAATCATAATAAACCATCTATTTCTGCAGGACCTCATGCACATTATAGTCTTAGTTCTTTTCAGGTCAGTTCATATATATCTTACATATATTCAATAGTTCCATAGAATTCCTTAAGCAGAGTAAGTCATCTTTTATTTAGCAAGCTCTCTAGTGATGAGCATTTTGTTTGTATACAACTTTTTGTATTATATACAATGTATCACTCCTTGTATGCATATATGAGTGATGTTCTATCACATTTCCAATTTAACAGATTCTGCTAAATAGCCCTAAAAATGTCTTACATGATTATATTCATGAGCTTTGTGTGAGAATAATTATTATTCCACATTTCTGCCAAAACAGGATATTGTTGTTGTTGTTGTTAGGTGCTGTCAAGTCAGCTCCCACTCCTGGTAACCCTATGTACAACAGAAAGAAACATTGCCCAGTGCCCACACTCATAATCCCAGCTGTACTTGAACTCACAGTGGCAGCCACTGTGTCGATTCATATCTTTGATTATTTTCCCCATTTTCTCTAACCCATTACTTCACCAAGCATATCGTTTTCCAGGGACTGCCTTTCTGACAACATGACCAAAGTAGGTGAGACAAATCTGGCCATTCTTTCTTCAAAGGACAATTCTACCTGCATTTCTTCCAGGACAGATTTGTTTGTTCTGCTGGCAGTCCATGATATTTTCAGTGTTCTTCAACAACACCGCAATTCAAAGTCAACAACTCTTTTTTAGTCTTCTTTATTCATTGTCCAGTTTTCACATGCAGATGAGACAATAAATACCAAAAAATACCATGGCTTGTCAGGAACAACTTAGTCTTCAAAGCGATATCTTTGCTCCTTAACACTTTAAAGAGGTCTTTTGCAGCAGATTTGTCCAGTGCAAAACAACATTTGATTTCTTGTCCACTGCTATTATGGGTGTTGATCGTGGATCCCAGGAAAATGAAATCCCTAACAACTTTAATCTTTTTTCAATTTATTGTGATGTTTCTTATTGGTCCAGTTATAAGGATTTATGTTTTCTTTATGTTGAGGTGTAATCCATACTGGAGACTGTATCTTTCATATTCTTCAGTAAGTACTTCAAGTCATCTTCACTTTCAGCAAGCAAGGTTGTGCCACCTGCATATCACAAGTTCTTAATGGTTCTTCCACCAATCCCAATGATGCATTCTTCTTCATATAGTCTAGCTTTCTGGGTGATTTGCTCAGCATACAGATTGAATAAGTATGGTGAAATGTAAAACCCTGACACACACTGTTTGGGTTACATGCTGCTCTAATAGAAAATACTACAAACAGTATGGTTTTAACAAAAGGGATTTTATTCTCTTACAGTTTTAGAAGCTAGAAATCTGCATTCAAAGTGCCAGGCTCTCAGGGCTGGGTGAAATTCCCTCAAACCTGGGCTTCAGGTCTGCTTCCTGCTCCCAGCCCATTGAAGTTGGAGGTTTTTCTTCAGTCAGGCAGCTACTGACTGCTGAGGCTGACAAACCCAAGGTGGACAGGTAAAAAAGACACAGTTCCAATATTATCAAACAACAGGGCAGGCCAGAAAATGTCATGAAATCAGCAGGCTGCTGAACAATGACTTGGCTACGTACAGGGTTCAAGCATACCAAGAAGCTAGAGATTTTTCTCAAAGTTGCTTCTTATATGCTGGAAGTACCCCACATTCCTAAAGCAGCTACTCCAGTAGATTCCACCATGGAGTTAATTACCAATCTGACCATGGAGAATAACTACATCTAGCTGCCCAGCCACTCAAAACCAGGCCCAGTCAAGTTGACAGACAACCTTAACTACAAAACCCACTGATTTAAAATCATTGTTTTTTTTTTTTTTTTTTTTTTTT
>NW_006921746.1:4360441-4363177 GCF_000298275.1 Orycteropus afer afer | reverse complement strand
TTTTTAATTCAAATTGAAGCCTTTTTGTTTATATATAGGTTACTCATGAGCACAATAAATTGTTCTGGAATTCCCATTCTTTGAAATTCTATCCATAATTTTCTATGATGCATGCAGTTGAATGCCTTTCCATAGTCAGTAAAACACAAGCAAACATCTTTAAGACATTGTTAGCTTTCAGCCAAGATCCATCTGACATTGGCAATGGCATCCATCATGCCACAATCTCTTCTAAATCCAAGTATATTTCTGGAAGTTCTTTGTCAATATAATGCTGCAACCACTTTTGAATTATCATCAAGAAAATTTTATTTGTGTGTGATGTTAATGATATTATTCAATAATTCCCACATCCTGTTCAATCAATCACCTTTGTTTGGAATGGACACAAATATCAACTGATATCATCAGTTGGCCAGGTTGGTGTCTTCCAAATTTCTTGCCAGAGATAAGAAAGAGATCCCAGTGCTGCATCTGTTTGTTGAAACATCTCAGTGGATATTCCATCAGTTCCTGGAGCCTTCTTTTGCTTCAATTTGCACCAATTTGTTCTTCATTTAATGTCATTGGTTCTTGATCATTCACTACCTCCTGATATGGTTGAACATCAATCAATTCTTTTTGGTACAGTGACTCTGTACATTCCTTCCAGCTTTTTTTGATCATTCCTGTATCATTCGATGTCTTGTCCATGAAATCATCAATACTGCAATTCAAGGGTTTAATTATTTTGTGCACTTTTTCAGCTTGAGAAATTCTGAGCATGTTCTTCCCTTTTGGTTTTCTAACTTCAGGTCTTTGCACATTTCATTATAATACTTCACTTTCTTGTTTCGAACTGCCCTTTGAACCCTTCTGTTCAACTCTTTTATTTAATCTTTTCTTCCATTTACAAACCCAAACTGGGGTCGCTATGAGTCGGTCTGACTTAATAGCACATAACAACAACAATAACATCTCTATGATGGAACGTCAGCAACCCTAATGTCATTAACACAGTTAGGAGCTCTGGTAGCATAGTGCCTAAGGCACTTGACTGCTAACCAGAAGGCTGGCAGTTCAAACCCACCAGCCACTCCTCGGAAAGAAGATGAGCCAATCTACTTCCGTAGTGATACTGTCTCGGAAACCCAAGGAGGGGTCGCAATGAGTTGGGTCCAACTTGATGGCACGTAACAACAACAACAACAATAAGAGCAAGTTTCAGAGTCTCTTCTGGCATCCATTTTTTTCTTTTTTCTTTCTTTCTTCATGCATGGCATTCTTGCTATTATGGCATAACTCATCTGATCTTTGGTCATTGTTTTTTTATGTGTAAAATTGATTCTTCAGGTGGTCTCTAAGTTCAGGTGGGCTATAATCAAGGTCATATTTTGGCTTTTGTGGTGGACTTGTTTAATTTTCTTCAGCTTCAATTTGAACTTGCATATGAGCAATTGATAGTTGGTTTCATAGTCTGCTCCTGGCCTTGTTCTGAGTGATGATATTGAATATCTCCATCTCCTTTTTCCATAGATATAGTCTATTTTATTCCTGTGTATTTCATCTGGCAAGGTCCATGTGTATAGCTGCTGTTTATGCTGTTATAAAAAGCTATTTGCAATGATCAAGTCCTTTATCTTGTAAAATTCTATCATGAGATTTCTGGCATCATTTCTATCATGAAGGCCATATTGTCCAACTACCGATGTTTATTGTTTCAAACTTTTGCATCCCAATCACCAGTAATTATCAATAAATCTTGATTGGTTTTTGGTCAATTTCAGAATTCAGAAATTGAAAACAACCTTCAATTTCTTCATCTTTGGCTTCATTGTTTGGTGCATGAATTTTAATAATAGTAGTACTAACTAGTCTTCCTTGTAAATATATGGATATTATCCTCTCAATGACAGAATTGTACTTCAAATAGATATTGAAATTTTATGACAATGAAGATAACTCCATTACTCTTTACTTTGTCATTCCTGGTGTAGTAGAACATATGATTGACTCAAAATGGCCAATACCAGGCTATTTCATCTCAGTAATGCTTAGGATATAAATCAATTTATGTTCCATTTTATTTTTGACAACTTCCTAATTTTCCTAGACTCATACATTGTTCATTCCACATTCTGATTATCAGTGGATGTTTGCAGTTGTTTCTTCTCATTTTGGTTTGTGCCAGAACAGGAAATGAAGGTCCCAAAAGCTTTACTCCTTCTATGTTTTTAAGGTTCACTCTATTCTCAGGAAGAAGCTCCTCCCCAGTTGTCTTTTAAGTGTCTTCTAACCTGAGATGTTCATCTTCTGGCATGATATCACACAATGTTTCACTGCTATTCATACAATTTTCCAGTAATATATCAGACAGTGGTTCACTGTTGTTTATAAGGTTTTCTGTGGCTGATGTTTTCAGAAGTGGATGTTCCTGTGCTTCTTCCTTAGTCTGGAATCTCCACTGAAATCTATGCATAATGGGTGATCTTCCTGGTACTTGAAAGACTGGTGGCATAGCTTGCACCTCATGCTATTGTTGTTGTTAGGTGCTGTTGAGTCATTTCCAACTCATACCGACCCTATGCACAGCAGAAAAAACACTGCCTGACCCCGCACCAGCTCCATGATCCTTGCTATACTTGAACCCATTGATGCAGTCACAATGTCAATCCATCTTGTTGAAGGCCTTCTCCTCTTTTGTCAGCCCTCCACCTTACCAAGTATGACATCCTTCTCCAGGGAATGGTCACTTCT
>NW_006921746.1:4329730-4340401 GCF_000298275.1 Orycteropus afer afer | reverse complement strand
ACAGTGGCTCCGATGATGGACTCAAGTATAGCAGGGATTGTGGGGCTGGCGCGGGATCGGGCAGTGTTTCGTTCTGCTGTGCATGGGGTCACTATGAATCGGAAACGACTCGACGGCACTTAACAATAACAACAACATTTAAGAGGAACATATATTCTGATATGATTCTCAAATTTTCAGTGATCATTCTTTGAATCCATAACTTCATCTGCTCTGAGTTCATTAATCTATAATTAGTCACATGTTTTCCAGTTACTTAGGGCATCCCAATTCACTAAATCAGTGGTCTTCAAACTTTAGCATGAATCAGGTTAATAACCAAAGCTTGTTAAATCCCTATGCCTATATCTAATTACTGATTCAGAATGTCTGAGGTTAATCCCAAGAAGTTGCATTCATGACATTTCCCAGGTTCTGATGCTCAGTTTGCTAGCTTAGGGTCTACACTCTGAGAACCACTGTAGTAAGACCTGCTATGCAACCACTGTACTGAGGACGTGCTATGCAATTAAGCAGCAGAATCACTTGGAACTTGTTACAATTACAAATGTTTAGATCCCACCCCAGTCTTAGCAAATAAGAATTTCTGTGCTTTAACATATTCTTTGTGTGATTATTATGTACTGTCAAGTGTGAAGAACACTATTGTAGCTTAGTTACATGTAACTAAGTCTTATGTTTGCACTTGGTGAAATAGTTGCCCTACCCTGTTATTTATATTAACATAAATTACATACCATGATTGGACACCAAAACAATATTTTGTATAGTTCACTTCAATTATTATTATGATGATTATATAAAAATGCAACACACTGCTGGATCCAACACATAGTGACCCCTCCTTGGGTTTATGAGGTGGTATGACTATGGAAGTACATTGCGCAACCTTCCTTCCAAGGAGTAGCTGGTGAGTTGAACTGCCAGCCTTCTGTTTAGCAGTCAAATGCCTTAGGCACTGTGCAACCACAGCTCCTAATATTATGATTAGGCCTATCCAAATAGATTATTACCTCAAGATTATAGGAAAAATTTAATAGATTTAATACATATTAAAATTTATAAATGTGGTGTTAAATACAGCAGCCATTAGCCACATCTATCTATTTAAATTAAATTAAATTTCATTTTAAAAAAATTAAAATTCATTTCCTCAATTGCACACACGATGTTTCAAATACTCAATAACAACTCATAAGTAGTAGCTTCCATATTTGCATCACCAAAGCAAGTTCTGGTGAACAGCACTGTTCCATAGGCATACCAGGGACACAGCATTTTTCAAAATAAATTCAGGTCACTGCATTCAAACCATATTGAATTTGCTACTATGGCAACTGCAAGGCATTTCTTACAATTTTCCTTAGAAATCTACTAAACATTTCTAAAGCATAGAAATATAGAAATAATACTACAATTATATTTTCTTTTAGAACACACATAATATGGTACAATCACAGCTTTGTGCTTGGAGGTTATTAAAATGAGACTTATAATTTATCCAATTCTTTCTCCAAAGGGCTTGCTCCTTAGAGAGATAGTTTCAAACTAATTCCAACTTTCTGGTTTTTATCTATCTTATCCTACTCTCAGTAGTGTTGTAATCAATAGAAACAAGTCTAGCTTACTTGAATTTTCTAGGCTTCTTTTCACTTCGTACCTTAATAATGAACTTTGCTTCTCTGTGCTAGAGTCACTAGAGATGCAGGAGCAAATCAAATGTTTCTTGTGTTAAAAATAGCTTTTACCTTGGATAGAACCAAAATCCTAGGACTGTGATATATTTCTTATAAAATCACGTGGAAGATTTTATTGTGTAAAAAAGAATTTTCTTGTGTTTAGATGTAGCCCAGCAAGTGCATCTATAGGATTCCAGGAGAAGCCAGAGAAGATCAAGACCCATAGAAAGTTAGAATATGTTTATGATACATTATTCACGGCATTAAACTAATAATAAAAATAATAAATTTCTATAATTCAGAAAGATTTTGGTAAGATAGAGAACTAATTTGGTGGCAAAACTTAAACGGAATTGAATAGGGGAGACGGTTATTTTTAGTTATTTCTCTTGCTGAGAATATTATGTTGTAACTTTTTGAATGCAATATTGCCTTACTTGTGTCACAAAAATAAATACATAGATACATACATATTTTATTTTAAAAAAATTTTAGAAATAAAAGAAAGTAATACTTATACCATTCAAAAAGTTCATTTTATCATGATTGAGAAAACAAAATATTAGGAAAAATTTAGATTCACTGAATTTAAGGAAGTAATATGCAAAGAGTTCTAAAATCCAGTTTAGTCTTAGCTGACACCAGTTTAAGGACTATAATAAACTCTCAATAGCCTAGATTCCTCACAAAATCTGGTGTATTTTTTTTTTTTTTTTTACTTTGGTTAATTTTTGCAATTCTCTCCTATAACAATTGAATGACAAAGTCATATATGCTCAATTAAAGTGAGCAATGATATTTGTTGTTGTGCCATGACTTAAAATGTCATGCGAATTATATGCATTTTTAATTTAGGATGAATGAACAAAGCTCTTGAATTTGACTTGTAACATTTTACTTGTATGTTCATTACTAGTAAACAAGCATGGATATTTTCAATGGTAAGAAACAAATATCACTTTCTACCACAGTGCATAATGCATGGGGCAGATCATTTTTTTCAGGAAAGAATAAATGGAAAATAAATAGCTAAATAAAAGACCTCTGTTCTGGTTATCTAGTGCCACTCTGACAAGAATATGCCACAAATGGGATGGCCTTAACAAAAAGAGATTTATTCTTAAAATTTGGAGGCTTTACATTGGAGTTCATAGTGCCAGGCTCTAGGGGCTGTGTGAAAGCCCCTCAACTTTGGGCTTCAGCTTTACCTCTTGCTCCCAGCCCACTGAAGCTAGAGGCATCTCTTCACTTAGGCGGATACTGGCTGCTGAGGCTAACAAGCCCATGGTCAAAAAATAAAATGGCACAGTCCTGATGTTACCAAACCACACATAATTTTGTAACAAAGTTACAACATAATTCAGAAAGATTTTGGTAAGATAGAGAACTAATTTGGTGGCAAAACTTAAACTGAACTGAATAGGGGAGAGAGGGTTATTTTTAGCCTTTTTGCATCCTGTATAGCCTGAATATATATATAATATGCTGAAGAAATGCTAAGGTGTTTCAGTATGGGAAAGGGCAGGCCATTAATTCAAATCCATTGTAAGTCCCAAGGTTGGCAGAGCATGCACGGCAAGCTGCTGAACAACGACACCGCTACGTGCAGGGTCCAAGCATGCCATAAGCTAGAGACCATTCCCAAAGCTGTTTCTTATATACGACAAGCAAATCACATACCCAAAGCAACTACTCAGCTGCTTGTGGTAGATCCCACCATAGAGCTGATTGCCAGTCTCATCATGGGGAATTACTACCACCAGCTGCCCAGCCACTCAACCAGGTCTGGCCAAGTTGACATGCAAACATAACCACCACAACATCCTTTTTAGAGTGATGGCCTATCTTACCATCGTTCCGAGGATTTTGCTATCATAGACCATTTTTATCTCCTATCTCATTTATAAATATTCAAACCTGAATTCACAAAATAGTCTAGAGTCTTCTAACAGCTGCAATGGGTCAGAAGCCACAGCTATAGAATGTGAAAGCACACAGTGTCCAGAGTAGTTGACATTTCAAGTAATGGAGGTCATTCTTTCCAGTTATTCTCCTTTGGGATAAGGAGGAGAGAGGAGAGTATTTGTATTATGAAATTGTCCCTGCTGCAAAGGCACATAATTATGAACTTGTGTTTATCTATCTGTGTACATAATTCTATATTGTGTTTATTTGTATGTACATGATTCTTACTTGTGCATGGATCTATAGTCCATTAAATTCATTCTCACTGGTACATACATTTTCTGATTTAGATTATATCTAATTTTGCAAACACAATGAGAAATATAAATTTTATAAATATATCAGAAAAAAACATTGAATTTAATCCCACTCCAAAAGCAAGGTCAACAACACAGTGATCATTTATAGCTTCCTGTAGATGTAATGGATATTTGTTAAAAGGAAATGAATGAAATTAAAATTTAATATAAATAAGGAAATAATATGTGGACATTTAAAGTTATTGCCTTGAGAATTCATTTTTCCTTAAAATACATGTAATATAATTTATATCATTTTACAACATAAAGAAACATTCAAATTTCAAGAAATCAAGTCATCAATAATGATAATAATTACATAGGACGTTAATTGAAAATCAAACATTTTCTCAGAGATACTCAAAACATGTTACTGATAGCGTATTAATAATCCCCTCCATGTTTCTTCTGTGTTTAAAATTCAAGGGTTTAAAATACATCTCCTCAAGTCTTTTAAAATATAGAAAAATCTTCTAAATGCTCTTGTAAAACCAAACCAAAACCAAACTCACTGCCATCGTGTTGGATCCGACTCATAGTGACACCCCCTTGTGTTTCTGAGGCATTATCACTACAGAAGTAGATTGCCCAATCCTCCTACTGAGGAGTGGCTGGGAGTTTGAACCGTCAGCCTTCTGGTTAGCAGTCAAATGCCTTAGGCACTATGCCACCAGAGCCCCTAATACTAAAAGTAGTAAGTAACATTTAGTGGATTCTTTTCTTTTAAATTCAGTTTAGTAATCTATGTTATAAATATATAATATATAAATATATAACATACATTACTAAACTGAATTTGAATAAAAAGAATCCATTAAATGTTACTACACTTATTAATAACTAAGTCCCTTTCCACCCATCACCATACAGATGGGCCTAAATTTATGTACTTTTAGGAAGTATTCATGCTTTCGTTCTTATTATCCAGTTTCTTTAGGTGGTTTTACAATGTATAATTGTATACATACTGCTCCAAAATTATAATATAGCATAAATGTTTAGAATAAATATACTGATCTAAAAATGTCACACTGTTTTTATGTTAGTTCGTGTTCTTTTTGTCACCATGATTATAATTTCATTTTCAACTGCTTCCAGTGAGCATAAATTATAGGGATGCAATTTTTAGTTCAATAAATGGAACAGTTAGAGATGTCTCCAAATTTCATTGTCAGCATCCTGAGGTAAATGGAAGAATGAAAACCATAAATTTGGAACTGCAAGAAGTCCCAGAGCAACAAATCTTAAACTTTAGCTAGATAAGACTCAATTGACCAAAAAAAATAAAATAAAAAAATAATGCAGATTCCAGCATTTCATCTTCTACAATTCTAATTCAGAAAATTTGGAAAGGAGCTCAGAACTTGAAATTTTTACCAAATATCTATGATTATGCTAATGCAATTGACCAGAGAAACACATCTTTAGTCAAAGATTATTTAGTTAAAAGATCAATTTTCAGATAAGGAAAAGGAATGCAATGGTTCAGTGGGTTTGACATAAGTTACACAATTAGTTACTCACCTGGCCTAGAATTCACATCTGAGTCTTAGTTCAGTATTTTTAAAACAGTCTTCAAATATATTGTGTGTGACATCTTTGTAAAATTCTAGTAATATACATATTTTTTTTTCTTTAATTAGAAAGTTCTAACACATTCTTAGATAAATCTTCAATTGTTTTCACTAAGGTGTTATTCTTATAATAACAAAACCATGCTTGTATTCTGTATGTTTGTATTTCATGTCCACTTCAGAAATTAAACAAATTTATATTTTTTTATAATTTCATTTTTCTTTACTTAAGAAAAGCTTACCAGATATCAGTCACTATTCCAAGAACATTAATAATATATGTTTGTAAATACTAATAAGCAAAATTATGCAACCAATTATTCTCATGTTCGCCATATTAATTTAATATTGTAGATGATATCACTTTGCTGGATTAAGGCTCCTGACATGGATATAGTGGAAATGTTCTTATGCATAGTCTTTAGACTATACTTGCTCTACTAATAGGGATCCCTGGTTAGCACCAATGGTTAAATGGCTAGCCCAAAGATTGGTGGTGGTTCAAGTCTACTGCTAACAGATAAACCATTGAAAACTTTATGTAGCAGAGTTCTACTCTGGTACACATGGTGTCACCACAAGTTGGAATTGACTGCTTTGGTGTGATTTGACTCTACTATTAGTAATAATAATATATGGCTTTTACTGTGTCCAGACACTGTTTAAACACTTCACATTATTAATTCATTTAGAATCCATAGAAATTCTATGATGAATGTACCATTATTATCCTCCATTTATCACTGAGGAAACAGACTGAGAATAGTGAAGTGACTTGCCCTAACTATCAAGAAGAGAAACCTGTCTTCATTTTCAATTTTCTTAATGAATTTTTCTCTATCATCTCTGACTATGGAGTGTCTTGATGTAATTCAAACATTCCACAGCTTTTTATCTAGTTAAGCTACTGTAAAACTATCATTTCTATACGGTGTTTTGATGACATTTAATCTTCAGTTGGTAAAAATTTGCATGTTAATGGTGCCTCAGTCCTCTTCTTGATAGCCCTAGACACTTATAGCAACCCAATTCTCTCTATACATGTACACACACACACACACACACATATGTATACACACACACACACACATAAGGAGCTCTAGTGGTGCACTCTCTAAGGCAAATCATCCCAGAAGCCTTAAATAAACTCCAAATCCAAAATCTTATCTTCTGAATCATCTAAATCTAATATGGATGATATTTTAGGCATATTCCATCCTGGAGCAAAACCCCTCTTCATTTGTGAACTTGCCAAGTGTATATTACAAATGATCTGTTTCCAAAGCACAATGGTGGAACAGGCACAAAGTAGAATTTCCATTACAAATGAAAGAAATTGGAGGGAAAAGAGGGATAACAGGCACCAAGGAAGCCCAAAATTCAGCAGAACAAATTACAGTAGCTCTTAACGCTTGAAAAGCATCTTCCTTTCTGAAGCCACTGACACAATGGTCTTACCCTATACACTCTGTGCTTTCTGGATTCTTGGTAGGGAACCTTGATAAGGAGCTCTACCATTCAGGCCTTCTAGTTTGGCAGATATATCCCCTTGGCTTTAGTCAATTCCATTCTCCTAATCCATCTGAGTGGCAACCCCACCTCCTCAGTCCTAGCAGGTCTCATTTTTCTGTTCCTTGAGCATGGCAGCTCCTCCTCCTGACACACCTTAACACCAGCAGCCCCACACTCTTGGAAACAAATTGGTAAGGATCCAACTCTGAAACTGAGGTGGCTGTGGGCCACCCTTTGAGACCATGATTCCCATACTCCTTCCAACATTTCTACTGATTTCTTAGCTGCTCTGTGAATGACTTTCATTTTCTTGGAAGATAGAAGATGTAGCTCTTTGGCCTGTTTCTTGCCTGTAGAACTCCAAGAGGCAGATGGTATTCTCTCCTTTTGCTCTTTCTCTGTCCCCTTCAATCTAAGCTGATAGGTTTTACGTTATAGTGGTTCAAGCCATTAGTAACAGGCTTAATCTTTTAATAAAAGATTGTTTAGCCATATCCTTTGTGAAAATTCTAGGACACTTGTCCTTAGTTTGCACAACAGAATTTTTTAAATCATTAAAGTTCTGCTTTCATTTTGCACAGTTCATTTTTAAATCTCTTTCCTGTCACATCATCAGCCAGATAGACGTTCATCATTGACATATTCTACCTTTCACCAAACACTTGAACCTAATTACAAGTTCTTTGCCTATATAAAAAGCATTACCCTTCCTCCATTGTTTGATAACATGTTCATTTAAAACCTCATCAGAAGCACACTTAATGTCCATATTTCTAGCAACAGTCTGTTGCTGGAGCCATATGTATTCTTCAAAACAATGGGGGCTTTCTCTACAACTGTCCTAACTGCCTTCTGAGCCCTCACCAGAATTGCCTTTGATGTCCATTGTTCCACCAGCATTCTCCTCAAAGAAATCTAGGCTTTAAAGACACTTTAAAATTCTTCTAGCCCCTGCTCATTACCTAATCCCTAAACCACTTCCACATTATAGGCATCTGTTAGAGCTTTACTCAGTACTGTTAGCACTGTTCCAGTACCAAATTTTGCCATAGTTAGTAGTGCTACTGTAACCAAAATCCCATAGATGGATGGCTTTAAAGAACAAAATTTATTTTCTCACAGTTTGTTGCTGTTGTTGCTGTTATGTGCAGTCGAGTTAACCCCGACTCATAGCGACCCCTCCTTCAGTTGCTGAGGCAGCATCACTACAGAAGTAGATTGCCCAACCCTCCCTCGGAGGAGTGGCTGGTGGGTTTGAATCATTTAGGAGGTAGGAAGTCTGTATTCAGATCTCCAGCTCTAGGGGAAGACTTCTTTCTCTGTCAACTCTGGAAGAAGCTTTTCAGCTTCTTCTCCTGGTTCTTTGGAAATTTCCATGTGTTTTGCCATCCATCTTGCCCTATTCCTCTCTGCTCATTTGTTAAATCTCCTTTATATCTCAAAAAAGATTCAATCAAGGTACAGCCTATGCTAATCTTGCCTCATTAACAAAACAAAGACAAAACCATTCTCAAATTGGATTATAACCACAGGCATAGAGGTTTGAATTTGCAACACATAATTTGTAGGGACTTGATTCAATCCATACCACTATAATTGGAAGATAATTCTGTCTTTAGACTCCTAATGCATTCAGTATCTACAAAATTTACTGGTAATTTTTCATACACTTCCTCATCTGAAAGTTATTTGTACATATATCTGAAAGATTCCAATATATTGTAAACTCCTAGAAAGAGACTGTTTGCTAAAGATTTTTTATTTCTGCTTTCCTGTCAGTGCAGTATTTATCCTGGCACTGTTAATATACACACAAACATGCACTTAGCTGACTATATAAATGAAAAACTGCTAGATAGTTTTACATTTGTCAAGGCTTTTCCTTCTATTTCAAATGTATCTGGAGAAATTCTAGCATCACAGTTGAACCCAGTGTGCAACTTTCTCTCTACCTCTTTCTTTCCACTTTCATCAGTTGCCCATATCAGAAAGGTCAAATCAACTTAAGTATGCATGGAGATAAGTCACTGTATCAGTGAAATGAGAAAGTAGTGCACATTTTTTCTTCAATCCTCTACTGTGTTCATTTCGTTAAGTTTTTCACAAAGAAAATAATTGTAATAGGTGCTTTATAAACATTTCAAAAATAAAATTAAGTAACTTCAGCATTATTATTCCTGATTATTGTACATGAAATAGTGTAAGATGTATCAATAATCAGAAAACAACTAAAAAGATGGAAAAAGATAGACAAAAATGGAACATTTATAAATCAGTAGTTTAGGAGCTAACATTAAACTAGCTTTCAGATTTCTGCTACTGAGGCTTTCTGTAAGTCATTCATTTTTATATGTACAAGTTAGACTCTTACATTGAAGCAAACTCAAATCATTTTTACACCTTGTGCCTCTAGAAAAAGTTTTAAAATAAAAAGGAAAGTGTGCTACAAGGTCTTTATTTTTATGTCCAAACTTGTCTGAGTAGTTTCTTGCTGAACATTTATAAATCAATATAGGTTTCTAAGATGATCTTTAGTGACACTCTTCTAGCTGGTTTCCTCCTGTATCTTTATTTCTTCATTCTAAGAACAGAAGTCAACATAATTCCTTGTTGCTTTGTTAAAGAATGCTAAGACCTAGCAAAAATAACCTAGCTGCTTGGTTTAATAAATACCTGCTTTTGCAAGATAAGTCTGTGAACCAATTAAGCAGTCTTATGGAAACTAGTATCTTGCTCATCAATTGTTTGAAAATCTCCCCTCATTATGGTCACCAATCCAAAAATGTTATGTCATAACCTCTACCCAATCCCAGCCAAGTCCCTGCTTGTCATGATCTGCGTTAAAATTACCCGGTCTAGGCCCTATCAGAAAAAAAAAAACCTGTTGGGGTATTGATGCCAAGTCATGAGGATACCATGTGCTTCTGTAGAACTGCATATAAGGTTTTCAATCACTGTGATCTCTTATAAATGGATTACCAGGACCTTTTTCTGAGAAGCCTCTAGATGGATTCAAAGTGCCAACATTTTGGTTAGTAGCCAAGTACTTAACTATTTGTGCCACCCAAAGAATTCTGCCCTAAAGCCCTTTAAATATTTTCCCTGTGGTATTAAGATTTCATCGAGGTAGTGTTTTATCTTACTATACAGATCTAATTTACTCAGTATTTCTTGGTCAACAAATTATTCTTGTGGCCTTTTGAGAAGTCTACAGTCAACACATCTTTATATTCTCATTCTGTGTTTATTAATATGCTAAATATGCCTCTAGTTTGGAACACTTGCCCAGACTCTTGCCTGTTCACTGTATGTACCTGAAACACTTGAATCACATCTCTCACCCTGAGTCTCGATGAGAACTTCATAGAGTTCTTTTGACAATAAAAATGTATAAAGAATATCAGCTAATGAACAGTCAAGTCTATGAACTTCTTTAATTCTTTTTTTAAAACTTTTATTGTACTGAAAACATACACAACAAGACATTCGCCAATATAATGCTTCCATATTTACAGCTCAGAGACATTGATTACATTTTTCATGTTGTGCCACCTTTATCGTTAAGTTGTTGCTATGTGCTTTTGGGTTTCTGAGGTGATATCACTATGGAAGTAGTTTGCTCAAACTTCCTTCCAAGGAGTG
>NW_006921746.1:4326842-4329204 GCF_000298275.1 Orycteropus afer afer | reverse complement strand
AGTCCTTCTGTGATTGACTTATTTTACTCAGCATAAAGTCCTCCACGTTCATCCATGTTATGCAGTGTTTTGCAGATTTTACTTATTCTTTAGGGTTGCATAGTTTTCCATTGTGTGTTTGTACCACAGTTTGTTTAACCATTCTTTGGTTGAAGGGCACTTAGGTTGTTTCCATCTCTTTACTGTTGTGAATAATGCTTCAATGAACATTGGTGTGCATGTATCTTTTCATGCCCAGCCTCTTATTTGTTTAGGATATATACTTATTAATGGGATTGCTGGATCAAATGGTATTCTACTTCCAACTTTTTAAGGAATTGTCATACCAATTTCCATCATGATTGTATGATTTTACAGTCACACCAGCAGTGTATGAAGGTCCCTATCTCTCCATATCCTTGTCAATAGTTATTATTTTCTGTCTTGTTGAGCTTTACTATTAATGCTGGGGTGAGATGATATCTCATGTTTGTTTGTTTTTTTCCTTTCTTTCTTTTTTTTTTAATTTTAAGTGTTTGTTTTTACATTCAACGTAACGCGCACATTTAGTTTCATTCCCCATTTGCCATGCCCAACCCTAACCCAGTCTCTTTCCCTGCCTACCCTGCAACCCTCCCCCTGTGCCCCTCATATTCATGCACTATTGTTTGTCCTGCACTTCCTCAGTTTGAATGTTGGTCCTCTGGTGTCCCATGGTCTATTGCTCTAAGGGATGTATTATCATAGAGTATGTGGCTGTGGCATCCTGGGTTGAGTGGTTTGCATGTACATCTTGTTAACTATTGGGTTGAGAGCCTACCCCTGGGGGTGAGTTTTGTTCCAGGCACAGAATGTATTCCAGGGCCATAGTATTGTGAGTCTCACCAGATTTCATCTGACCAGTAATTCTGGTCATTATTGAGTTTTTGGATTATGTTCCACGTTTTCCCTCCCACTCTATCTAGGATCTCCAGATTTGATGCTTTCCTGAGTGGTTGGCATTTGTAGCCAGGCACCATCTAGTTCTTCTGGTCTCGAGGGCCATAGTGTCCTAGGGCTGATTGCTTCTAAATGGCTTTTTTTTTTTTTGCATTCTCTTCATTTCAGATGTTAGCAGACCATGAGCTGCATCTTAGATGGCTGCTTGAAAGCTTTTAAGACTCCAGGTGCTACTCACCAATGTAAGATGTGGAGCAACAATTTTATGTATTTTGTTGTGCCAATTGAGTCTAGTGTCTACTAGTACTATGGTCCTGAGGTAGTAGATCTATTGGATCTCTGTCCCATAATGTCAGGATGTCTGTGAGGGATTACTCGGTATCTGTCTTCAATTTTTTCTTTTTTTTTTTTTTTTAATTGTGATTTGGGTGAAGATTTACAGAGCAAATTCACTTTCCATACAGCAGTTTACATATACTTTGTCTCATGACATTGACCACAGTTTACCACAAAGCAACAGCTCCCCTCCCACTTCCTCCACATAGTTACTTCTTCCCAGTGTGCGTCTCTCCATGGACTCCTGCCCCTTAAGCTGTCTCCCTGTGCATAGGCAGACCTTCTTTCTCAATGATTATTTCTCCAAGTAGTGTATCTACCTCAGGTAAATGTTCAACTCATATGCCTGTCTTCTGTTTGGCTGGAAACCACTGGTGTGGGTTCAATTCTAGACCTGAGGGGCAGCTAGGGGCCATAGTCTCAGTGGTTCCACCAGGTTTTATGGGACCAGCAAACCTGACCCCCCTCCATTTTTTCTTTTCTCGAAATGATTTTGAGTTTTGTTCCATATTGTTCTCCCTCTCTATCAAGGATCTCCTACATAGATCCCCTTCCAAGTGGATAACAGTGGTAGCTGGGCACCATCTAGTTCTGGTCTCATGGTCGTATAGGCTGCAGATAGGATGGTGTACCAGTCACTAGGACTAATTGTTTCTGTGAATTTTAGTTTTCTTCATTCTTCTTTGCTCTGGATGAGGAGAGACCCATTGTTGTATCTAGATGGCAGCTTGCTAGCTTTTAAGATCCCAGTCGCTACTCACCAAAGTAGGAGGTGGAACAATGTTTTATATAGTATGTCATGCCAACTGAGTTTGATGTCCCCTGTGACTATGGTCCTAAGCCCACCGATTCAACTACTTGGTCCCTCTGGGTAGCTGGCTATGGCCAAGCAGTGATCACAACCTTCCCTTTGTCAACTATACTATACATCTGGGGATTCTGGTCATTCACATAAACTTGTAGGACCATTGTCTGCCAACCCTATGTATGTTTTTGGATACACTCCCCATTTCATAGACATACCTAATCATTCAGCCTGTCCACCCATCTATCCACCCATATACCCATGTTGCCTTCACTGACAATGCAGTACTGTATGTGCAAAAGG
>NW_006921746.1:4314643-4315199 GCF_000298275.1 Orycteropus afer afer | reverse complement strand
AAACCCACCAGCCACTCCTTGGAAGGAAGGTTGGGCAATCCTACTTCCGTAGTGATACTGCCTCGGAAACCCAAGGAGGGGTCGCTAAGAGTCGGTGTCCACTCGACGGCAAACAACAACAACAACAACAACCTAAGACAATCTATACATTTAACACAATCCCGATCCAGATTTCAGCAAATGTTTTTTAAGACATGGAAAAACTAATTACTAATTTCATATGGAAAGGAAAGAGACCTGAAATAAGCAGAGCACTTCTCATGAAGAAAAATAAAGTGGGAGGTCTCACAGTCCCAGACCTTAAGAACTACTATATAGCCACAGTAGTCAAAACAGCATGGTACTGGTACAATGATAGACAGATAGACCAATGGAACAGAATTGAAAGTCCAGACATAGACACATCCACCTATGGACAACCGATCTTTGACAAAGGCCCAAAGTCCATTAAATGGGGAAGAGACAGTCTCTTTAACAAATGGACCAGCCAAAACTGCATATCTGCCTGTTGTTGTTGTTGTTGTTATGTGCTGTCGAGTCACCCCCAACTCATAGC
>NW_006921746.1:4305008-4313763 GCF_000298275.1 Orycteropus afer afer | reverse complement strand
CAGCACAATTCACCATAGCAAAGAGATGGAAACAACCTAAATGCCCATCAATGGATGAGTGGATAACCAAATTATGGTATATCCACACAATGGAATAATACGCCACATTAAAGAACAATGAGGGATATGTGAATCATCTCACAATGTGGATGAACCTGGAGGACATTATGCTGAGTGAAATAAGTCAATCGCAGAAGAACAAGTACTGTATGAGCCCATTATTGTAAAAAGATAGAGAAGGGTTTGCTTGGAAAAAGGAACTCACCTAGTAGGTTACCTGGATGGGGAGGGAAGGGGAGGGATTGATTTTGGGCTAGTTGGGGCTTACACGCTGACATCGGCAGAGGGAGGGATATACAGGAAGGACATCTCATGGTTGTTTTGATTGGCATCTCTCTAATGGATAATGATCATGAACATTTCTTCATGTGTTTGTTGGCTGCCTGAATGTCTTCTTTGGTCAAGTTTCTGTTCATGTCTTCTCAACATTTTTTAATTGGATTGTTTGTCTTTTTGATGTTGAGTTGTTGGAATTATCTACAAATTTTAGAGATAAGTCCTTTGTCTAATATGTCATTACCAAATATATTTTCCCATTCTCTAAGTTCTCTTTTTACTCTTTTTGAGGTCTTTTGATGCACCTAAGAACTTAATTTTTAGGAAGTTCCAATCATCTAGTTGATCTTCTGCTGTTTGTGCATTTTTAATTCTTCTTGATAATCTATTTATGCCATAAATTGGGGTCCCTACATTTGCCCCAATTTTCTCTTTGATGAACTTTATAGTTTTAGGTTTCACAATTAAGTCTTTGATCCATTTGGAGTTAGTTTTTTGTATGTTTTGAGGTACGGATCTTGTTTCATTTTTCGGCAAATGGATATCCAGTTTTGCCAGCACAATTTGTGAAAGATACTATCTCTTCCCCATTGAATGAACTGCAGCCCTTTGTCAAAGATCAATGGACCATAGGTCAGTGGATCTATTTCTGGGTTCTCTATTCTATTCCACTCATCTATATGTCTGTCTTTGTACCAATACCAGGCTATTTTGACAACTGTGACTGTATAGTTTTGATATCTGGAAGTGTGAGACCTGCTACTTTATTCTTCTCTTCAAGATTGTTTTGCTTGCCTGAGGTCTCTCCTTTCTATACGAAATTGTTGTTGTTTTTTTGCCATCAAGTTGGATCTGTCTCATAGCAGCCCCTCCTTGGGTTTCTGAGACAATATCACTATGGAAGTAGATTGCCCAACCTTCCTTCCGAGGAGTGGCTGGTAGTTTTGAACCACCAGACTTCTGTTTATCAGTCAAGTGCCTTAGGCACTATCCCACCAGAACTCCCTCACATAAAATTAGTGATTGTTTCTTCCATATCTTTGAAGAATGTCGATGGAAACTGGAACGGGATCACATTGAATGTATAGATTGCTTTGGGTAGTAAACATGTTTTCAAAATGTTCAATTTTCCTATCCATGAGGTATGTTTTTCCATTTATGTAGATCTCTAATATTTACTTGAAGTAGTTGTTTAACAGTTTTCTTTGTATTGATCTTTTGTGTTCCTGGTAAGATTTATTCCAAAGTATTTTATCTTTTTTTGGTAGCCATTGTAAATGGTACTGATCTTATTTCTTTTTCCTGAAACTTCTTTGCTGGTGTAGAGGAATCCAACTGATTTTTGTATGTTTATTTTGTATCCTACCACAGTGCTAAATCTTTCAATAAGTTCCAGTATTTCTTTTTTTTTTTTTTTTTGCTGAGTCTCTTGGAAGTTATTTGTGCATAGGATCATTTGCAAATAGTGATAGTTTTACTTCCTCCTTGCCAATTTGGATGCCTTTGATTTCCCATTCTTGCCTTATTGTCCTAGCTAAGACTTCCAATATCATGTTGAATAGAAATGGAGATAGAGGGTATCTTTGTCTGGTTCCTGTTCAGGAGAATGGGTTCAGTATCACTCCATTGAGAATAATGTTGGCTGTTGATTTTGCATATATGCCCTTTGTTAAGTTGAGGAATGACCCTTCTATTCCTCTTTTGCTAAGAGTTTTTATCAGGAATGGGTGTTGGATTTTATCAAATGCCTTTTCTGCATCGATTTATATGATCATGTGATTCTTTTCCTTTATTTTATTTATTTGATAGATGGCATTGATTGTTTTTCTAATTTGAACCATCCTTTCATACCTGGTATGGATCCTACTTGGTCATGATGTATCTTTTTTTTTTTTTTAATATGTTGTTGGAGGCTGTTGGCTAGGATTATATTGAACATTTCTGCTTCTATATTCATGAGGGATATTGGTCTGTAGTTTTCCTTTCCAGTGGTGTCTTTGCCTGTTTTTTGTATCAGTGTTATGCTTGCTTCATATAATATATTTTAGAGCATGCCTTCTATTTCTACATTCTGGAATAGTTTGAGTAGGATTGTGTCAGCTCCTCTCTGAATGATGCATAGAATTCTCCAGTGAAAACTTCTGGACCAGGATATTTTTGTTGGTAATTTTTTTAATGACCTGTAAAATATCTTCTTTTGGTGTGGGTCTCTTCAGATTTTCTACCTCAGTCTGTGTTAGTTTAGGTAAGTAATGTGTTTCTAGAAATCTGTCCATTTTGTCTAAGTTTTCAAATTTGTAGCAGTGCAGTTCTTTGTAATATCCTGATATGATTATTTTTATTTCTGTTGGTTCTGTTGTGACATCACCCATTTCATTTCTTATCCATGTTATTTACATCTTCTCCTTCTTTTCCTTTGTTAATTTTACCAGTGGTTTGCCAATTTCATTAATCTTTTCAGAGTCAACTTCTAGATTTTATTTTTTTTATTATCTTTCTATTTTCTGTTTCATTTATTTCTGTTTTTACCTTTATTATTTCTTCTCTTCCCATGACTGTAGGTTTTTTTTTGTTTTGTTTTGTTTGTTTGTTTGTTTTTTAAATTGCTGGTCTTTCTCTAATTGTTAGAGATGTTGGTTAGGGTGTTGATTTTGGCTCTTTCTTCTTTTTTTTATGTGTGTATCTATTGCTACAAATTACCCTCTGATCACTGGTTTTGCTTTGTCCCAAAGAATTTTGTATGTTGTGTTTTCATTTTCATTTGATCCAAGGAATTTTTTCATTTCATTTTTATTTCTTCTATTACCCTGTCATTTTAAAGGAGGGTATTATTCAGTTCCCATGCTCTTGTACTTTTTCCATTGGTCTTCCTATGTCAATTTCTAATTTTATAGCATTGTGATCTGAGAAGATTCTTTGCAGTACTTCAGTGTTTTTAAATTGATTGATGCTTGCTTTGTGGCCTAACATGGTCTATCATGGAGAATATTTCATGAGTGATGGAAAATAATGTATATTTTGCTGTTGTTGGGTGGAGTGCTTTATAGAAGTCTGTAAGTTCAAGTTGATTAATCATATTTTTTAATTCTTCTGCATCTTTGTTGATCTTTTTTGCTAGTTGTTCTATCTTTTATTGAAAGTGGTATATTAAAAGCCTTCTAATATATGGGTTCCTCTATTTGTCTTTTCAATTTTGTTAATGTCTGCTTTATGTATACTGGGTCTCTCATTGGGTGTAGCTATATATTATGGTTATAGCCTCTTGTTCAATTGATCTTTTAATCATTACATAATGTCTTTCCTTGTTTTTTATGGTTGTTTTTTGTCTGAAAGTCTGTTTTATCAGAAATTAATATCACTCTCCTGCCTTTTTGGTTGTCATTTGCTTGGTATATCTTTTTCAATCAATTAATTTTTAGTCTATTTTTGTCTTTTGTCTAAGGTGAGTCTCTTGTAAACAGTATATTGATGGGTCATGTTTTCTTTGCCAGGCTCCAACTCTCTGTCTCTTGAGTGCTGCATTTAATCCATTGACATACAGTGTAATTATCAACAAGGATGAATTTATTGATGTCATTTTGTTATGTGTTTTCTCATGGTGTTGCTGATTTCTTTGTTTCATATAATATTCTGTGCTGAATTCATTTTGTTTATGAATCGTGTTATCATCTCCTTCATTGCTCTTGTTTAATATTTGATACATTTTTGTGCTTTTCCTCTTTATCTATTATTTTTCTTTGAGGTTACCCTATAATTTATAATTTTCTTCACAAATTGAAAACAATCTGTTCTATCTTACAATTGTCTTGACTTCCTCACAATATTTCTTCTCTCTTTCTTTTGTAGTTGTCTTCATTTACCAACTGATGTCTCTGGCCCCTAGTTTACAATCTTGTAAGCTTATATTATTTTGAATACTTCTTACACTGGGTTGGTTTCTAGGTTATGTTGTCATATGTGTTAATCATCAGTTGTTGTTTGCTGTTGTTGGTTCTCTGTCTGAAGGACTCCCTCTAGCACCTTTTGTAAAATTAGTCTGGTTTTAACAAATTCCCTTAATTTTTGCTTATTTGGAAATCTTCTAATCTCACCCTCATATTTGATAGACGATTTTGGATATATAATAACTGGTTTTGGGCAATCTACTTCTGTAGTGATACTGCCTCAGAAACCCAAGGAGGAGTCGTTTAGGTGGCTACCAGAATATATTCAAAATGGCTGTGCCTTCAGGACAACTGGCTCTCTGCATTTCCGTTTGTCTCCTTACTCACTGTTTTCATGCAGGTTCTTCTACTAGTTGGTATTTAAATCCACTTCTTTATCTTTGTCTTCAAAGCTCAGGGTTCCAGGATCATCTTTTGTGTCAGTTTCAATTGGTTCCTCATTGCTTTGTTGCAGAGGACCTGTGTAGCTTGTCTGTCTATTCTTGCCAAAACTCCAACTCATTTAATTCTCACAAAAACTACAGAAGTCACTATCTACACTTATGAGATGAAGAAATTGAGTCAGAAAGAAGTCTAATAACTAGTCTAAGATCACAGAGCTAAGAACCAACAGCATCAGCATTCACAATGAAGCAGACTATTCCATAGTTCATAGCTTCAACTACAGTGCCAACGTGTTTTGCCTTATTGATGAGGTTCAATTCCACTTTGATCATGGACAGGGATTTCATCTGGGTGCTCTCATTCTTATTCATGTTGTCCCATATACTGTCTAATTCAATTTTGTCATATGGTAAATGTCAAATCCATTTCTTGAATACCATTAGCCTCTAGGAACTGAAAATTGATTGAAGCTATATGGGCTCATTCCTTTTCCTTAGTCTTATTCAGTTTTTGGAAAAAGTACAGTATTCTAGCAGGCATATCTGTAGAATTACATCACTTAGTCTACACTAAAATTGTTGTCTATTTTCACAGAGATATATGCATAAGAAGGCAATTGACTCTCCACTTGCAAGTGGAAAATAAAAGGGATAAGGAACTACACAGGACAAAGCTAAATTAATCAAAATTTGATCTGAACATGTTAGTAGTAATAGTAGCAGTAATACTAAGGTTAGCAAGACTAGCAATTATAATATCAATAGTAGAAGAAGCAGCAACACAAAGTGGTCATTTATTTTTCAATTAATAAAATTCATTGATTATTTACTATGTGCATATGTGTATTATGTCCGGGAGATTTCTGTTAATAACCTGGTAGTCTCTCATGGTCTTTTTTTCTATCTACACCTTTCTTCCATTTCTATAGATTAGCAATATATCATCTTTGTGATAGAAGTTTAAATCACTAAATCTAATCTTCATTTCTCATCTTGCAGTCTGTACAGCAAAGACCAGTATCTATTGACAGAAATATTCCTTTTAAAAAATTAGCTTAAATCCTGAAATGTATCAGAAAAGGAAAATGTATATTATATTCTCCAAAACAAGTCATCCTGTATTGCCTATCTAAATGAATTTCATCACTTCTCTTTCAGTGCTTCTTATAGGCTGAAAAATATGTGTCTATGACCAGCCCAGACCATTAGAATCTTGCTACCTGAAGTCTGTTATACCACAACTGGCCCAAGAGCATCTCACTTGTCTTGCAGATCACCAATATACATGACATGCATCACACATATTTCTTGCATGTGTCTGTCACTACCAGTCTCCTATAAAAACCCTGAGCACAAAGGTCTACTTTGATTTTTTTTTTTTTTTAATATGTGTTCTCAAAGGTGATGACGATATCAAGCCTTATTATGAAGAAATAGCCATTGCATAGGTGAGAAACTGTTTAGAAACAATGACATATTTAGTGTAATAAATAAAAAGTACCCATACTTTTTGAGACGGTTGAAAGAATAGATCCCAATTTCTTAATTTTTACAAGTGAAAGCTACAGATGAGGCAAATCTGCTCACTTAATTTATTGTTTCATGTGCAGAAATAATTGTTTTATAAGAATTTAATTATAATTAAGGGATTAATAATTACAAAATATGCTGTACTTTAAAGAAGATGGTAAGAAAAACAAAGACTCTGCAAGAAAATTACTGGAACTAATTGAAAGATTCAGCAAAGTGGCAGGATACAGTATCAACATACAAAATCAGTTGCATTCCTGTATATCAACAAAAAAGATCTCTGAAAAGGAAATGAGGAAAACAATACCATTTACAATAGCCATGAAAAAAGTAAAATGTCTATGAATTAATCTTATTAGGGACACAAAAGAATTATACAAAGAACTCAAAAAAACAATACTACAAGAAACACCTACATAAGCAGAACATACCATGTTCATGGATAAAAAGAATGAACACTGTCAAAATTATCTACTCTCCATTCAATATCACCCAAAGTAATCTGTAGATTCAATGCAATCCCAATCATGATTCCATCAACATTTTTTAAGGACATGGAAAAACTATTAATCACTAACATTACATAAGGAAAGGGAATGAGGAAAAGCAAAGAACTACTGAAAAAGAACAAAAAAGAAGTCTCATATTCAAAATCTACTCATCTCAAAACCTACTATACAAAGTAGTCAAAACAGCCTGCTATTGATATGATAAAAGGCACATAGACCAGTGGACCAGAGTTGTTGTTGTTAAATGTTGAGGAGTCAGCTTCAATTCATAGTGACCCTAAGTTAACAACAAAAAACTGCCCTATACTATCCTCACAATCTTTGCTATGCTTAAGCCCATAATTGCATCCACTGTGTCAATCTATCCCACTGAGGGTCTTCCCCTTTTTCATTGACCTGGAATTTACCAAGCATAATATCCTCCTCCAGGGAATGGTCACATCTGAGAACATGACCAAAGCAAGTGAGTTGGAATTTGGTTATTCTCCCTTCTAAGGATTATTCCGGCTGCAATTCTTGCAGAACAGATGTCTTTGTTCTTCTAGCAGTCCATGTTGTTTTCAGTATTCTTCACAAACACCACAATTAAAAGGCATCAACTCTTCTTTATTCTTCCTTATTCATTATCTACCCTTCACATGCACATGAAGTGGTTGAAAATTCCATGGCTTGTGTTAGCACATCTTACTCTTCAAAGAGACATCTTTGCTTCTTAATATTTGGAGAGATCTTGTGCAGTACATTTACCCAGTGCAATATGATGTCTGATTTCTTGAATGCTGCTTCCATGTGTGTTGATTTGGATCCACGTAAAATGAAATCCCTGGCAACTTGAATCTTTTCTTCATTTATCCTGATGTTGCTTATTTGCTCAGTTGTGATGATTTTCATTTTCTTTGTGTTAAGGTATAATCCATACTGTGGACTGTAGTCTTTGATCTTCATCATTAAGTGCTTTCTTTAGGTCATCTTCATTTTCAGCAAGCAAGGTTGTGTTATCTGCATATTGTAGGTTGTTAATGAGTCTTCTTTCAATCATCATGCCATGTTCCTCTGCATATAGTCCACCTTCTTGGATTATTTGCTTAGCACACAGTTTGAATAAATATGGGGAAAGGATACCCTGACACACATCCCACCTGATTTTAAACCATGCAGTATCTTCTTGTTCTGTTCTAATGACAGCCTCCTTGTCTATTAACAGGTTCCCCATGAGCACAAATAAGTATTATGGAATTCTCATTTTTCTCAATGTTATCCATCATTGTTATGATCCACACAGTCGAATGCCTTTGCCTAGTCAATTTAACACAGGCAAAGACCTTTCTGGTAGTCTTTACTTTCAGCCAAGATCCATCTCACATCAGCAATGATATGTTTCATTCTATATCCTCTTCTGAATATAGCTTGAATTCAGGAAGTTCCTGTCAATATAATGCTGCAACCATTTTTTAAATTATCTTCATCAAAATTTTGCTTGTGTGTGATATTAATGATATTGTTCAAAAATTTTCACATTGTAGATCATCTTTCTTAGGAAAGGGCACAAATAATTGACTTCTATTCAGTTGTCCAGGTAGCTATTTTCTAAATTTCATGCCATAAACAGGTAAGTGCCTCAAGTGCTGCATCCGTTTGTTGAAACATCTCAGTGGGTATTCTGTCAATTCCTGGAGCCTTGTTCTTTGACATTTCCTTCAGTGCAGCTTTCATTTCTTCATTCAATACAATTGGTCCTTGATCACATGCTATCTCCCAAAATAGTTGAACAGTGACCAACTGCACAGTGAATCTGTGTATTCTTTCTATTTGCTTGCTTCCTACATCATTCTATATTTTACCCATAGAATCATTCAATATTGCAGCTCAAGTCTTGATTTTTTGGCCCCAGTTCTTTCAGTCTGAGAAATACTGAATATGTTTTTCTATTTAGGTTTGCTAACTCCAGGATATCTCATTGAGGACTAAGGTGCACCTGACACAAGCCATGATATTTCCAATCGCCTGGTATGCATGTGAGAGCTGGACAATGAATAAGGAAGACCGAAGAAGA
>NW_006921746.1:4285651-4304908 GCF_000298275.1 Orycteropus afer afer | reverse complement strand
TGCGATGATGGGCTCAAGTATAGCAGGGATTGTGGGGCTGGCACAGGATTGGGCAGTGTTTCGTTCTGCTGTGCATGGGGTCGCTATGAGTTGGAAACAACTCGACGGCACTTAACAACAACAACAACTCGAGGTTTTTGCACATTTCATGATGATAATTGACTATCTCAAGCTAGTCTTTGAAATCTATTCAGCTGTTTTATCTTGTCATTTCTTCCATTTGTTTTATTTACTCTCCATTCAAGAACAAGTTTCAGAGTCTCTTCTGGCATCCATTTTATCTTCTGTTCTTTTCCTGTCTTTTTAATGACATTTTGTTTTCTTCATGGATGATGTTCTTGATGTCATCCCAGAACTCATCTGGTCTTCAGTCCCTGGTGTTCAATGTGTCAAATTTATTATTCAGGTAGTCTCTCTAAATTCAGGAGGGATAAAATCAAGGTCATATTTTAGCTCTTGAGAACTTGTTTTAATTTTCTTTAGCTTCAACTTGAACTTGCATAAGTGGAATTGATGGTGTGTCCCACTGTCATCTCTTGGCTTTGTTTTGGCTGAAGGTATCAAGCTTCCTTATCAATTCTTTCCAGATATGTTGTTGTTGTTGTTGTTGTTATGTGCCATTGAGTCAAACCCGACTCATAGCGACCCCTCCTTGGGTTTCCAAGGCAGTATCACTACGGAAGTAGGATTGCCCAACCTTCCTTCCAAGGAGTGGCTGGTGGGTTTGAACTGCCAGCCTTCTGGTTATCAGTCAAGTGCTTTAGCCACTATGCTACCAGAGCTCCTTCCAGATATGTAGTCAATTAGATTCCTGTTTATTTCATCTGGTGAGGTCCATGTATGTAGGCACCATATATGTTGTTGAAAAAAGAGATTGGCAATGAATAAGTTGTTGGTCTTGCAAAATTCTATCATGTGATATCCAATATCATTTCTGTCACCAAGGCCATATTTTCCAACTACTGATGCTTTTTCTTTATTTCCTACTCTTGCATTCCAGTCACCGGTAATAATCAATACATCTTGATATCTTGATTGCATATTTGGTCAATTTCAGACTACAGAAGTTGCTAAAAAAATTCTTCAATTTCTTATTCTTTAGGTGTAGTATTGGGTGCAAAAATTAGAATAATAGTAGTATTAACTGGTCTTCTTTGTAGGCAGGTGGATATCGTTCTATCACTGACAGCATTGTATTTCAGGATAGACCTTGAAACATTCTTTTTGAGTAATAATTTCTCTCCAATGTTTTATTCCCAGCATAGTAGTCCACATGACTGTCTAATTCAGTATGGCCAACACCAGTAAATTTCAGCTTACTAATGCCTAAGATATCAATATCTATCCTTTCCATTTAGTTTTTGACAACTTCAATTTTCCTCAATTCATACTTTATACATTCTACATTCTGATTATTAAGGAATGTTTGCAGCTTTTTCTTCACATTTTAAGTCATGCCACTCAGCAAATGATGGTTCTGAAACCTTTACTTCATCCATATCATTAACATCGACTTTTCTTTGAGGAGGCAGCTCTTCCCAGTCTTATTTTGACTGCCTTCCAACCCAAGAGGCTCATCTTCCAGCACTACATAAGACAATATTTCATGCCTATTCATGAAGTTTTTCCATAACATGTGAAACAGCATCTCACTGTTATTCTTAAGGTTTTCACTGGCAAATTTTTTTTCAGAAGTAGGTGGCTTCATCTTTCTTACAAGTCTGTCTTAGCCTGGAAATTCCACTGAAAACTGTCCACCATGAGTGAACCTTCTAGGATTTGAAAAACTGGTGATGTATCCTCCACCCTCAGTGCAACCTGCAAATCACCAAAGTATGACAGACTGACAGACAAGTGTTGAAAATGCAGAAATGGATTCATCCACCTATGGACAGCTGACTTTTGACAAAGGGCTGAAACTCATTAAATGGAGAAGAGATAATCTCTTTAACAAACAGAGCTGGCCAAAGTTGCTATTCATTTGGAAACAAATGATAAAAGATCTATTATCTTACCCCATTCACAAAAACAAACTGAAGATAGGTCAACAATCTAAAGGTAGAACCTAAAACTATAAAATTCATCAAAGATAAAATAGGGGCAAACTTAGAGGCCCCGATTTATTACCTACATAGACTACCAAACATAACCAAAAATGTACAAACAGCAGAAGATAAGCTGGATGACTGGGACCTTCTATAAAATAAAGTATCATGTACAACAAAAGACTTCTACAAAGACTAAAAGGGAATCTACAGTTTTGGGAAAAAAAGTATTTGGCAATGATTTATCAGACAGGAAAAATCTCTAAAATTTATAGAAAACTTGAATACCTCAACATCAAAAAGACAAATGGTCCAATTAAAAAGTGGATAGAGGACATGAATGGACACTTCACCAGAGAAGATACTCAGTTGGCCAAAAAAAAAGAAGAAATGTTTATGATAATTAGCCGTTGTTGTTGTTATGTGCCGTTAATTTGGACCCAACTCATAGTGACCCCTCAAAACAACAATGAGATATCATCTTATTCCAGCTTTAATAGCAAAGTTCAATAAGACAGAAAACAATAATTTCTGAAAAGAATATGGAGAGACTGAAAGTCTCATAGACAGCTGGTGGGACTGTAAAATGGTACAACCATTGTTGAAAATGATATGGTGTTTCACTAAAAAGTTGGAAATAGAAACCCCATTTGATCTTGGAATTTCATTCCTAGGTACATATCCTAAAGAAATGAGAGCCTGGACACAAAAAAAAAGATAAAAGCACACTCATTTTCATCACAATGCTCTTCACTATAGTAAAGAAATGAAAACAACCTAAGTGCCCATCAACAGATGAATGGATGACTAAACTAGGGTACATACACACAATGGCATATTAGGCAATATTAAAGAATAATGAAGAATCCATGAAAAATGTATAACATGGATGAACTTGGAGGGTATTATGCTAGCTGAAAAAAGTCCAGTACAGAAGAACAAATATTATATCAGCCCACTATTATTTAAAAGTCAAGGAAAGGTTTACACATGGAAGAAACCTTTGTTACTGGTATGGGAGGGGAGTCAAGGGAAAATTGCTAGCCAGGTAAGAGGTATCATGCTTAGTAAAGTAGAAGGTCAGTGAAAAAAGGGAAGACACTCAATAAGATAGATTGACACATGAGCTGCAACAATGAACTCAAGGATAGCAAGTATTGTGAGGATGGGAATGAACTCAGCAGTGTTTTGTTCTTTTGTACATGGGGTTCTATGAGTCAGATTTGACTCAATGGCACCTAACAGCAACAGGTGAAGGGAAAGGAATTACCAAAGCAGGTGAACAGCATAGGATCACTAAGGAAAGGAATCCATGGAGAGGTGCACAAGAGGTACAAACAACAAAGGTAAATACTCTTACATACATAATACTGCATTATCAGTAATAAGAAACATTAATCTATGGGTGGATACATGGATAGATTGGTATGATGATCAGTATGGATAGGGAAACAAGAATGTATCCATGATCATATGTGTTGTTAGGTGCCGTCAAGTCGTCTCTGACTTATAACGATCCTATGCACAGCAGAACAAAACACTGCCTGGT
This sequence comes from Orycteropus afer afer, assembly GCF_000298275.1. NCBI lineage: Eukaryota > Metazoa > Chordata > Mammalia > Tubulidentata > Orycteropodidae > Orycteropus > Orycteropus afer. The sequence goes on along the minus strand of NW_006921746.1, from coordinate 4,301,314 downwards.
CCCAAGCCACCCTCACTATCCTTGCTTACTTTAACCCATCATTGCAGCCACTATGTTGATCCACCTCATTGAGGGCCTTCCCCTTCTTCGTTAACCTCCACTTTACCAAGCATGATATCCTTCTGCAGGGAATGGTTCCTTCTGACAACATGATCAAAGTAGATAGGACGAAGTCTGGCCATTTTCACTTCCAAGGAACATTCTGGCTGCACTTCCTCCAGGACAGATTTGTTAATCCTTTTAGCAGACCATGGTACTCTTACCATTTTTCCCCAATACCACAACTCAAAAGCATCAACTCTTCTTCACTCTTCTTATTCATTGTCCAGCTCGCACATGCATAAGAGGTGATTGAAAATACCAAGACTTGGATTAGGTGCACCTTAGTCTTCAACGAGATATCTTTGCTCTTCATCTCTTGAAAGAGGTTTTCTGCAGTAGATTTTCCCAATGCAATATGTCATCTGATGTCTTGACTTCTGTTTCCATTGGTGCTGATTGTAGAAACAAGTAATATGAAGTCCTTAACAACTTCAATCTTTTCTCCATTTATCATGAAGCTGTTTATTGGACCAGTTGTGAGGATTTTTGTTTTCTTTATATTGAGGTATAATCTGTCCTGCAGACTGTAGACTTTAATTTTCATCAGTAAGTGCTTCTTCACTTACACACTTACTTCACAGGAAATCATCTTTACTTTCAGCAAGCAAAGTTGTGTCATTTGTGTATCACAGGTTGTTAACAAGTCTTCCTCCAATCCTGATGTTACATTCTTCTTCATATAATCCAGCTTTTCAGATTATTTGCTCAACGTAAAAGTTGAATAAAAAAGGTGAAAGGATACAGCCTTGACATACTTCCTTCTTGATTTTGAACCATGCATTATCCCCTTACTCTGAATGACAGCCTACTGATATGTACAGGTTCCTCATGAGTACATTCAAGTGTTCTGAAATTCCCATTTTTCTCTGTGTTATCCATATTTTGTTGTGATCCATGCAATTAAATGCTTTTGTTTTATTGGTAATAAATATTGTCATTATTATTAAAATAAATGAACAATAAAACATAAGTAAACTTCTTTCTGGTATTCTTTGCTTTCAGCTAAGATCCATCTGACATCAGCATTGATATTCTTCATTCTGCATCCTCTTCTGAATCCGGCTTGCATTTCTGGAAGCTCTTTGTCAATATACTGCTGCAACCATTTTTGAATTATCTTCAGTAAGATCTTACTTGCATGAGATATTAATGATATCTTTCACTAATTTCCACACTCTGTTGGATCACCTTTCTTTGGAATAGGTACAAATATGGATCTCTTTCAGTCAGTTGGCCAGGCAGCTGTCTTCCAAATCTCTTGACATAACCAAGTGAGTGCCTCCAGTGGGGCATCCATTTGTTGAAACATCTCAATGGGTATTCTGTCAATTCCTGGAGTCTTGTTCTTTGTAAATTCCTTCAGTGCAACTTTGACTTCTTTCTCCAATACCATTGGTTCTTCATCATATGCCACCTCCTGAAATGGTTGAAGATAGACCAGTTCTTTTTGATACAGTGATTCTGTGTATTCCTTCCATTTTTCCCTTGATGCTTCCTGTGTCATTCAATATTTTTCCCATAAGATCTTTCAGTATTTCATATCAAGGCTTAAATTATTTCCCCAGTTCTTCCAGCTTGAGAAATGCCAAGCAGATTATTTTCCTTTGTTTTTCTAACTCCAGGTCTTTGCACATTTCATTATAATAATTGAGTTTATCTTCTCAAACCACTCTTTGAAATTTTCTGTTCAGCTCTTATATCTAGTCATTTCTTCCATTTGCTTTAGCTACTCTCCACTCAAGGGCAAGTTTCAGAGTCTCTCTGACATTCATTTTGGTCTTTTCTTCCTTTCCTATCTTTTTAAAGACCTCATGCTTTCTTCATGGATAATATTCTTGATGTCATTCCACAATTCCTCTGGTTTTCGGTCATTGGTATTCAGTGCATAAAATCTATTCTTTAAATGGTCTCTAAATTCAGGAGGGATATAATCAAGGTCATATTTTGGCTCTTAAGGACTTGTTTTAATTGTCTTCAACTTCAACTTCAACTTGCATAACAGAGCAATTGATGGTCTGTTCCACAATCAGCTACTGGCCTTGTTTTGGCTGAAGATATTGAAGTTCTCCATTGCCTCTTGCCACAAGTGTATTCAATCTGATTCCTGTGTATTCCATCTGGTGAAGTCCATGTGTATAGCCATCACTTATGTTGTTGAAAAAAGGTATTTTCAATGAATGAATCATTGGTCTTGCAAAATTCTGTCATACAATCTAGTGCTTTTTCTATCATCAAGGCCATATTTTCCAACTACCAGTAACTCTTCTTTGTTTCCAAATTTTGCATTCCAGTCACCAGTGATAATCAACACATCTTGATTGCATATTCAGTCAGTTTCAGACTGCAGAAGTTAGTAGAAATCATCTATTTCCTCATCTTTGGCTTTGGTGGTTCATGCTAGATTTGAATAATAGTAGTATTAACTGGTCTTCCTTATAGATTTATGGATATTATCCTATCACTGAAAGCATTGCACTGCAGGATAGATCTTGAAACAGTGTTTGTGACAATGAATGCCACATCATTCTTCTTCAATTTGTCCTTCCCAGCATAGTAGATTATATAATTGTCTGATTCAAAATGGCCAAAACCGTCCATTGCAGCTCACTGATGCCTAGGATATAACTCTTTATGTATTCCATTTCATTTTTGACAGCTTCCAATTTTTTCCAGATTCATACTCACACATTCCAAGTTCTAATTATTAATAGATGACTGCATCTGTTTCTACTCATTTTGAGTCATGCTACATCAACCGGTGGAGATCTCAAAAGCTTTACTCTATCCATATCATTAAGGTCATCTCTACTCTGAGGAATCAGCTCTTCCCCAAATTTTGAGTGCCTTCCAATCTGATGGGGTCATCATCCAGCACTATATCAGACAATGTTTCAGGGCTATTCATAAAGTTTTCCAGCAATATATCAGACAGTGTTTCACTGCTATTCATAAGGCCATTTGTTTGAGAAGTGGATAGCTTCTTCCTTTTTTCCAACTCTGTCTTAGCCCAGAAGCTTCAGTGAAACCTTTCTCGCATTGGTAACTCTGCTGTCATTTTGCAACACCAGTGGCATAGCTTCCAGCCTCACAGCAGCATGTAAGCCACCACAGGACAACAAACTGACAAACAAGTTTGTCTCCCTTAGTTGTTCCTAACCCCTCTGTGTCCATCTACCTCAGGCACTGGCCTTAAAATAAAGCCACCCCTGAGCAAAAAGTGGCTACTGAGCCACACACACACCTACCTTGGGTCTTGGCCTTAAATTAGAGCCACCCCCAAGCTAAAAGTAGCCCCCAAACCCCACACCCACCTACATCGGGCCCTGGCCTTAAAATAGACCTACCTCCAAGTGAAAAGCTGTTCCCGAGCCCCAGGCCCACTTACCTCAGGCCCTGGTCTTAAAAATGATCCTATATAGGTTTGACAAAGGATATGTCTATATATGTATTTGCATATGACATAAAAATGTCCATATGTAGTATACAGCAAACAGGGGGCAAGTTATGATAACTTCCTAGCCATAACCAAGCACCTTGAGGAGTGGTCTCAGGTCCATGTTTCTGTGGGACATGAAGCTCTTTTGGCATAACATAGTACAGAAAAACATTGTTCTATATCCTACTCTGGTAAGTAGTGACTGAGGTCTTAAAAACTTTCCAGCTGCCATCTAACATGCAACTATTGGTTTCTCCTCATCTGAAACAAAGGAGCATGAAGAAAATCAAAGATTCATGAAAACAATCAGCTCAAGGGACTAGGGGACTATAGGAATCTCATTCGACATGACCCTGAGATCAGAACTAGATGGTGCCTAGGTACTATTGGCAACCACTTGAAAAGGGATCAAAATTTGAGATCCTGGATAGAGTGGGAGAAAAATGTGCAACAAAACTCAAAATTATATATAAGAAAAAGCCAGGCTTACTGGTCTGATAGAGACTGGTGGAACCCTGGAGTTTATGACTCCTAGTCACCCTTCAGGCATGGAATTGAACTCACTCCTGTGGCTTAACCTTCAACCAAGCAATAGATAGACTTGACAGGTAAACAATTACACCAGGGAGGTTCACTCCTTAGAACAATCAACCATGGGAGATTAGAAGGGCAGAATTCGTACAGGGTGAAAGCTCAGAAGGCAGGAATGCAAGGAAAAAAGAACATAGGGGAAATGTAATCACAGAGAGGAAATGGGAAGGCAGCTGTTATATTGTGGGAGTTACAATCAATGCTACAAAACTAAATGCATATGAATTGTTGAATGGAAATTGAATTTACTCTGTACATTTTTACTCAAATCACAATAAAAAGTTTTAAAAAAAGAAAGGAAAAATTTGTGAAATAGCTGTTGTTGTTGTTATTTGCCGTCGAGTCGGCCCTGACTCATAGCGACCCCTCCTTGGGTTTCCGAGGCAGTATCACTACGGAAGTAGGATTGCCCAACCTTCCTTCCGAGGAGTGGCTGGTGGGTTTGAACCACCAGCCTTCTGATAAGCAGTCAAGTGCCTTAGGCACTATGCTATGTTATTTCATTCTACTACTAAATGAAAGAAGTAGTTACCTTTGTTAACAGGACACTACTAGGCCCAAGATGGAGTCACTTATGCTAAGGCCACATCAACAAATTAAAACCTAAATATGTTGCTATTTCCTGTAAATGCCTGATTTTCCCAGATGCTGCAACCTAAGTCTAACATTACTTATGCCTTTGTGACCCCAGGTATATTAAGTGACCTGGATACAAAAGTAATCAATATGGCATATAAGGAAAGTAATTTAGAACTAACAAATCAATTTTGCCCAGTGTGTCTTTCTTGTTCTTATACAACCCGGCCTGTAAAAACTTTTTTTCTTTGGCTTATTCTTCAGAGCACCTTAAACTAGGCTTCAGAGCCTTTTAAACTAGATACTGCCCAAATCCACAAATTGCTAAATAAAGCTAATGAGTTCAAACAAAAGTGAATGTGTTGTTGAAAATTTATTTCAACATCTTTTTCTTCAGTATCTAAAGTTCTTATAACATAAATACTACAAGTAAGTGGCTTTATCAAACAGAAATTTGTTTTCTCATAGTTTAGGAGTCTAGAATTCTAAATTCAAGATGCTGGCTCCAAAGTCTTTCTTTTTCTGTTGCCTCTGGAGGAATATCTTATCACTTTGAGCTTCTCCTGGGCAATCTTCACAGGGCTTAGTATCTCTCTTTCCCCATTTCTGCTTACTTGCTTGTTTGTTTGACTTTTACATATCAAAAGAGTTTAACTCAAAAAACAATCTACACTAATCCTGTGTCATTAACATAGCAAAGACAGCTATTCTCAAATGGAATCATAACCACAGGCATAGTGGTTAGGATTAACAACAATTTAAAGGGGACACAATTCAACCCATAACATTTTATTAAATTCTTTTTTTCCCCCCAGGGGTTTAAGATGAATTCCCTGAAGTTAAAAACCACACAAATATATATTTGAGGCCTGAGTGCTCAAATTCAAGTGCTTCTGATTCCAAATCCCAATTGTTTCCAGTTTTCTCTATTCTTTGCTTTCATCTTAACACAGCTTTCTTCTGATGTATCACCCATATTTTTCTATTTATTTCCTTCTACTACAACCAGAAAACAAGTTCATTAAGCATACTCTTTATTTTATAACTACAATATTTTCACTCTGTTTTGAATCTAGATGGATATATGGTCAGATGAATATATCAACTGTGGAGGTTCTATTATTTTATGTTAAGGAAGAAAAATGACATTGTCACATGGACTGTTGTGTCAAGTGTTGTACTTCTTATTTTTTTCTTGGAAGATGTGCCACATGGCTCCTAAGAACCATATATTTTCATTTTAATCTGGGCCACTTTCTGTGCACCTTCTTTAATACAATGTATGCTTTTGAAGGAAGTGCAAAATTCATCATATTTTTGTATGCTGCATGAGGAATCTACATGACTTTTTTTAACAGTAGAGAGTAATAGTATATTTTCCTAAGTATTTTTTTCTCTGTTTTTTTTCCCAAAATAATAATAATGAAAGACCTTTAAAACTTGAATATTCCTAACTCATCAACAAAATCAATAAACTCAACTCATTGTAGTCAAGTTGATTCGACTCAGTGCCCCCTCCTTGGATTTCCAAAGTGGTATCCCTTCTGAAGTAGATTGCCCAATCTTCCTTCTGAGAAGTGGCTGATGGATTTGAACTGCCATGAAGGGGAAAAAAAAAGCAGCAGCAGCAGCTAAATATCACAACTGTTTATTATAATCACGCTTACTATGAAATTTCTATATCTGATTTATATGTGCATTCCTGTTCAGGGTTTCCAATAACAGGGATCAAAGCTTGTGAACATTGTCTTTGAGCCTGAACATGGAGAAGTGACCCATCTGGAACACATTAGCTGTGTATAGATTCAGAAGATCATTGCTCAGAGTGCACTGACTCTCACCATTTTCTTAGTAGAGAAAGTTGCAGAAAAAGTTGGGTATTAGACCCAATAATTTCAAAGAAAAGAGCTTAATTGGGAGGAATTTGACAGCATGTGATTAATGCTTTTCTTAAAATTATAAAAAAGAATTTGTGTCTTACTTCCAGTGAATTATTGAAATTATTTGGAATAGGTAAAGTGGGAAGAGTATAGCATATTAAAAAAAAAAAAAAAAAATTGAACAGAAAGTCTTTAGTTTAGGCACATCCACCCTCACCATTAGAAATCTCTTGAATAAACCTTTCCTGTCCTCTGGCTAGTATGCTAAATGAGGCATGCAAGGTAATTACGAAGTTTGCCCTTTCCATGTGAAGAGAGAAATACCAGCTCTAGGCTTTTGTTATTTTATAATCAATCACCCCGATTAGCATTACTAGCTGCACCTAATAGGGTGATGAATGAGGTACTGCTTCTGTGAGTGACTAAATGGCATTTAATGTTCTGTTCTGAAGTTTGAGAAATCAGGAAAAAGCAGAGCAGTGTTTGACGAGTATTTGTACCTACAAGGCTATAACAAGGGAAGAATTAAGAAAACCTATAAGTTTTTATAATAGTTCTAAGAATACTTGACTGTGTAGAGTATCAGTTTTACTTTTTCAAATAAAGAGCACTGTTTTGACTTGTAGCCTCTTGAAGCAGGCACTTACCTCTTTAAATACTCTTTAGAATGTATCACAGCTTATGACATTAAATTCATTTAGTACTGTTTAGTGGAAATTATAGAATTATAGAATTCAGAATCCTAGCTCTGTGTGTCACCTTGAGAAATTGTTCGATTTTCATGGACTTTAAATCCTGTCTTTTTCAAACTGCTTCTTAATGTAATTCTTCTCAAATTAATTAACGATATCTGGGTGGAAATGGTGATGAAGATTCAATGAAATCAAGCATTAAAAACTATAACATACAGCCTGTTGTTGTTGTTGTTGTTAGGTGCCATCATCTCAGTTCTGACTGATAGTGCCCTTAGGTACAACAGAACAAAACACTGCCAGGTCCAGTGCCATCCTCACGATCTTTGTCATTCTTGAGCCCACTGTTGCAGCCACTGTGTCTGTCCATCTTGTTAAGGGTCTTCTTTTTTTTTGCTGACCCTTGACTTTGTTGTTGTTAGGTGTCCATCAAGTTGGCTCTGACTCATAGTAACCCTACGTACAACAGAAACACTGCCCAATCTTGTGTCATCCTCACAAACCTTGCTATGCTTGAGCCCATCATTTCAGCCATGTGTCAATCTCCCTCTTTGAAGACCTTTCCCTTTTTCTCTAACCCTCCACTTCACCAGGTATGATATCCTTCTACAGGGACTGGCCCCTTCTGACAACATGACCAAAATAAGATGAAATCTGGCCATTCTAACTTCTAAGGAGCATTCTGGCTGCACTTATTCCAAGACAGATTTGTTTGTTCTTCTGGCCGTCTGGTATTTTCAGTATTCTTTGCCAACACCACAATTTAAAGGCATCAGTTCTTCTCTCTTCCTTATTCATTGTCCAGCTTTCACATGCATGAGGTCATTGAAAATACCTTTGCTGGTATTAAGTGCCTTTAGTCTTCAAAGTGACATCTTTGCTCTTCAAAACTTCAAAGACATCTTTTGCAGCATATTTGCCCAGTGCAATACATCCTCTGATGTCTTCACTGTTGCTTCCATTGCTGTTGATTGTGGAAGAAAGTAATAGGAAATCTTTAACAACTTCAATCTTTTCTCCATTTATTGTGATGATGCTTTGTTTCAGTTGTGAGGATTTTTGTTTTCTTTATGTTGAGGTGTACTCCATATTGCAGATGGAAGTCTTTAATCTTCATCAATAAGTGTTTCAAGTCATACTCACTTTGAGCAAGCAAAGTTGTGTCATCTGTGTATCGCAAGTTGTTAATGAGTCTTTCTCCAATCCTGATAACACATTCTTCTTCTTATAGTCCAGCTTCTTGGATTAGTTGTTCACCATAAAGAATTGAATAAGTATGATGAAAGGACACAACCCTGATCCACTCCTTTCTTGATTTTACACTGTATAGTATCCCCTTGTTCTGTTTGAACAATAACTTCCTGGTCTATGTACAGGTTCCTGATGAGCACAATCAAGTGTTCTGGAATTCCCATTCTTCTCAATGTCATTCATAATTTCTTATGATCCACAAAATCAAATGCTTTTGCACAGTCAATAAAATATGAATAAACATCTTTCTGGTATTCTTTGCATTCAGCCAAGACCCATCTTACATCACTAATGATATCCTTCATTCCACATCCTCTTCTGAATCCAGCTTTCATTTCTGGAAGTTCTCTGTCAATATACTGCTACAACCATTTTTGAGTTATCTTCAGTAAGATTTTACTTGTGTGGGATATTAAGAATGTGTTAAAAAATCTCCACATTCTATCAGACCATCTTTCTTTGGAATGGGTACAAATATGGATATCTTCCAATCAGCTTGCCAGGTAGCTATCTTCCAAATTTCTTGTCAGAAAAGTGAGTGCCTCCAGCACAGCATCCATTTGTGGAAACATCTCAGTGGGTATTCCATCAATTCCTGGAGCCTTGTTTTTTGCCAGTTCCTTCAGTACAGCTTTGACTTCTTTTTTCTACACCACTGGTTTTTGATCATATACAACCTCCTGAAATGGATGAATAACAACCAGTTCTTTTTGGTAAAGTGACTATGTGTATTCCTGCCATCTTCTTTTGATGCTTGCTGCATCATTCAATATTTTTCCCCTAGAAACTTTCAACATCGCAACTGGAGGTTTCAATGTTTTCTTCAGTTCTTTCAGCTGGAGAAATGCTGAACATGTTCTCCCCTTTTGGTTTTCTAACTCCAGTCTTTGCACACTTCATTATAATAATTGACTTTTTCTTCTCAAATTGCTCTTTTTAATCTTCTGTTCAGCTCTTTTATCTTGTCATTTCTTCCATTTGCTTTAGCTACTCTCCACTCAAGATCAAGTTTCAGAGTCTCTTCTGACATCCATTTTTGTCCTTTCTTCCTTTCTTGTCTTTTTAATTACATTTTGCTTTCTTCATGGATGATGCCCTTGATGTTATCCCACAGTTTTTCTGGTTTTCGGTCACTGGTGTTCAATGTATCAAATCTATCCTTTAGATGGTCACTAAATTCAGGGGGTATATTATCAAGGTCATATTTTGTCTCTCATGGACTTCTTTCAATTATCTTAAGCTTCCATTTGACCTTGCATATGAGTAGTTTATGGTCTATTCCACAATCAGCTCCTGGCCTCATTTTGGCTGAAGATATTGAGCTGTTCCATCGCCTCTTGCCACTGATGTAGTCAATCTGATTCCTGTGTACTCCATCTAGTGAAGTCCATGTGTATAGCTGGTGTTTGTGTTGTTGAAAAATGGTATTTGCAATGAAAAATCATTTATCTTGCAAAATTCTATCTTGTGATCTCCAGCATTATTTCTATCAGCAAGGCCATATTTCCCAACTACTGGTAATTATTTGTTTCCAACTTCTGCATTCCAGTAACCAGTGATAATCAACACATTTTGATTGCATGTTCAGTCAATTTTAGACTACAGAAGCTGGTAAAATCTTCAATTTTCTTGTCTTTGGCATTGGTGGTTGGTGTACAAATTTGTATAATAGTAGTGTTAGCTGGTCCTCTTTGTACACATATGGATATTATTCTATCACTGACAGCATTATATTTCAGGATAGATCTTGAAACATTCTTTGTGATGATGAATGTCATGCCATTCCTCTTCAATTTGTCATTCCTGAAATAGTAGAACATATGGTTGTGTGATTCAAAATGGCAAAAACAGTCCATTTTAGCTCACTAATGCCTAGGATATCAATCATTAGGTGGTCCATTTCATTTTTGACAACTTCCAATTTTCCTAGCTTCATACTTTGTACATTCCATTTTTTAAAAAAATAATATTAATGGATATTTCCAGCTATTTCTTCCCAATTTGAGTAATCCCACATCAGCAAATGGAGGTCCCAAAAGCTTTACTCCATCTGCATCATTAAGGCCAGCTCTACTTTGAGGATGCATCTTCCTCAGTTTTATTTTGAGTGCCTTCTGACCTTAGGGGCTCATTTTCTGACACTATATCAGACAATATTTCAGGGCTATTCATAAAGTTTTCCAGTAATATATCAGACAGTGTTTTAGTACTATTCATAAGGTTTTCACTGGCCAATTTTTTGAGAAGTAGATGGCTCCTTCCTTCTTCTTTCTTCCAAGTCTGTCTTAGTCTGAAAGCTCTGGTTAAATCTATCCACCATGGGTGACCCAGCTGGTATTTGAAATACTGGTGTCATAGCCAACAAACAGCCTCACAGCAACACACAAGCCACCACATTATGACAAATTGACAGAGGAGTGGTGGAAAAACATAACATAGAGGTGTGTATGTGAGAGAGAATTTGGAAACACAAGTTGTAAAGTCTAGTACACCAAATACTGCCTCTGACTCTTATAAGATAAAGTTTGGTTTTAACACACACACACACATACACGCACAAAATTTACTATCATTAAGTGAATTCTGACTCATAGCAACTCCCACTGGGTTTCTGAGGCTGTATATCTTTACAGAAGTAGATTGCCCCATCTTCCTTCCACAGAGTGGCTGGTGGGTTTGAACAGCTGACCTTCTGGTTAGCAGTCAAATGTCTTATCCACTACACCACAAGAGCTCCACAAAATTTGGATACCAAAAGTAAAATAGTAAAAATATGATAATGTAGATAATAATCTACGTAGATGGTTTCAATTTTCAAATGCTCTCTTTAGTGGTGAATGGATTTTATCTTTCTGCAGATATAACCATAATAAAACATCTATGCACACTACAAAAGACCCGTAGAGTACATAAATCAAAGTTAAACATAATTGAAAAGAGAAATAAACAATACAAAAGTCATAGTAGGAGACTATAATACACCATTTCCAATGAAAGATAGAACAATTAGAAAGACATGCAAAAAAGATACAAAAGAAGTAAACAAAAGAATTGGCCAAACTGATCTTATAGAAATAAGCAAAGCATTTATCCCAACAATAGACCAAAACCAAAACCAAACCCATTGATGTTGAGTAAGATCCTACTCATGGTGACCCCTCCTTGGTTTTCTGAGGTGGTATCACTACGGAAGTAGATTGCACAACTTTCCTTTTGAGGAGTGGCTGATGGATTTGAACTGCCAGCCTTCTGGTTACCAGTCAAATGCCTTAGGCACTACACCACCAGAGCTCCCTCTCCCAACAATAGCACAATACATATCCTTTTTAGGCCACAAGTAAACCTCAATAAATTAAAAAAAAAAAAAAAAGTCAAAATACTCTAGAGTATCTTTTCAGATCACAATGCTATAAAATTAGAAATCAACAATAGTAAGATCCAGGGGGGAAAAAAAAAAGAAAAGAAAAAGCAAACATGGAAAATGAATAACATTCCCCTTAAAAACTACTGTGTAATAGAAGAAATTTAAAATGAACTTAAAATATGTCTTGACTCAAATGAGAATGAAAGCAAAACATAGCAAAATCTTTAAGACACAGCAAAAGTAGTACTCAGAGGAAAATATATAGTAATAAAGAAAGAACCAAAATTGACACTTTCATATCTCCAACTGTTAGAAAAAGGGCAACAACAACAAAAGCCTACAGTTACCAGAAGCAGAGAAAAAGTAAATATTAGAGCAGAAAGAAATGAAATAGAAAACAGAAAAACAGTAGATAGTATCAACAGGACTAGAAGTTGGCTCTTTGAAAAGATTAATACAATTGGCAAATGACTGGAAAATTTAACAAATAAAAAGAAGGAGAGGATGCAAATAACATGAATAAGAAATGATTTGGGGATGTCACAACAAAGCAAACAAATAAGAAGGATAATATCAGTGCACTATGAAGAACTATACTCCAACAAATTTGAAATCCTTGAAGAAATGGACAGATGTCTAGAAATACAGCACTTACCAAAAATAACAAAGACTGAGGTAGAAAATTCAAACAGACCCATAATAAAAGGAGAAACTGAACTATTAAAAAAAAAAAAAAAAAAAAAGATTCTGTGCCCATGCAGCTGCACTGTAGAATTCTATCAAACATTCAGGGAAAAGCTGACTTATCCTACTCAAACTATTCCAGAACACAGAAAATGATGAAATATTCCCAAATTCATTTTAAAAAGAAAGCAGAACCCTGGTAACAAACCAGGCAGACACCATGTAACTAGAAAATTACAGACCAATACCTCTCATGAATGTAGATGTAAAAAAAAACTTCAACAAAAATCTAGCCAATAACAATATAAAAAAATAATACAACATGACCAAGTGGAATTCATAGTAGGTATGCAAGGATGGTTCAATATTAGAATAATAATCAATGCAACCCATCACATAAGTAAATGAAAGGAAAGAGCCACATGATAATAACAATTGATGTAGAAAAGCCTTTTGATCCATTCCTAATAAAAACTTTCATCAAAATAGGGATAGAAAGGAAATTGCTCACCACAATAAAAAGCATAGATGAAAAACAAACAGCTAATCTTATACAATACAGAGAAAATTAAAGTATTATTCCCCTGGTGAATGGGAACCAAACATGTTTTCTATCACCCTCTCTATTTAACATTGTATTGGAAGTCCTAGCCAGGAAAATAAAACAAGATAGAATAATACAAATATCCAAACTGGCAAAGAATAAGTGAAACCAAAAGACTCAGCAAGAAAACTAGTGGGACTATTGAAAGATTCAACAAAGTGGCAGGGCACAAGAGCATAATATAAAAATGAGTGAGAATTCTCTACATCAAAAGAGAGATCTCTGAAAAGGAAATAAAGAAAACAATACCATTTACAATAGCTACCAAAAAAGATAAAATACTTAGGAATAAATCTTAACCAGGGATACGAAAACCTATACAAAGAAAAGTACTACTACAAGAAACTATAAGAGACCTATGTAAGTCAAAGAATATACCTTGCTCATGGATAGGAAGAGTGAACATTGTGAAAATGTCAATACTACCCAAAACAATCTATAAATTCAAGGCAATTCTGATCCAGATTCTATCAACATTGTTTAAGACATGGAAACACCAACCACAAACTTTATATGGAAAGGGAAAAGACCTCACATAAGTAAAACATTCCCCAGTCTCAAAATCTACTATACATCCATGGTAGTCAAAACAACCTAGTAAAACTGTCACAGAAAACTGGAGTAGAATGGTGAATCCATAAATAGATCTATCACCTATGGACAGCTGATCTTTGACAAAGGCTGAAAACAATTAAATGAGGGCAGAAATAGTCTCTTAAACAGGCAAAACAGGGTATCAATAAGCAGAAAAATGAAACAAGATCCATATCTCACACCATACATAAAAAAAAAAAAAAAAAAACTCAAGATGGATTAAAAACTTAAATTTAAAATCTAAAACTATAAAGTTAATCCAAGAAAAATAAGAGCAAATTTAGGGTCCCTAATTTATGGCATAAATGGACTGTCAGACAAAAATGTACAAACAATAGAATATAAAGTAGATAGCCTTCTAAAATATAAATTCTTACATGCATCAACAGAATTCTCCAGAAAGTAAGAAAGAAAATCTGCAGATTGGAAAAAGTATTTGGCAATGACATATCCAACCAGGAGCTTAACTCTAAAATTTATAGAAAAGATTAACTTCTCAACATCAAGGAGACAATCCAATCAAAAGTGGGCAGAGAAATATTCAGATCTTCACCAAAGTAGATGTTCAGATGGTCAACAAACACATGAAGAAATGCGCATGATCATTAGCCATCAGAGATATTAAAATCAAAACATCAGTGATATATCACTTCACCCCAGAAGTAATAGCAAAGTTGTATAAGATGGAAAGCAACAAATGCTGATGAGGGTGTAGAGAGATTGGAACTCTCATCATTGTTGGTGGGATGGTAAAATGATACAGCCCCTGTGAAAAACAGTATGGTGCTTCCTTATAAACTTGGAAATAGAACTACCGTTTGATCCAGAAATCCTACTTCTTGGTATATATCCTAAAGAAGTAATAGCTGGGGCATGAATATGTGCATCCATATTCACTGCAGTACTATTTTCAATAGCAAAGAGACAGAAAAAATCTTAAGTTCCCATCAACAAATGAATGGATACCAAATGATACTACACACACACAATGGAATACTATGCAACATTAAAGAACAATGAAAAATCTGTGGAACACCTCATAGCATGAGTGGATTTGGAGTGCATTATAGATGACCTGTGAAAGTGTAGTACCTAAGGCACTTGACTGCTAACCAGAAGGCTAGTGATTCAAAACCACCACCCATTCCTCAGAAGGAAGGTTGGACAATCTACTTCCATCACTATGGATACCACCTCAGAAACCCAAGGAAGGATCACTAAGACTTGGATCCAACTTGACGGTACTTAATGACAACAACAACAACATGCTGAGTGAAATAAGTCAATCACCAGAAGACAGATATTGATTGTAAGAGTCCACTATTCTAAAACATCAAGGAACAATTTATACATAGAAGGAAACTTTGTTTTTTGGTTACCAGGGATAGGAGAAGAGGAGAGGGAAAATTGCCAGCTATATAAGAAACACCAGGAACACAGACAGAAGAGCAGTAGCCCCAGGGTTATAGGTGAGGAGAGACAACTCAGGGATGCCCAAAGTAGCAGGTGGGAAGAGCAGGAGAAAGGGGATTAAAAGCAAGGAATCCAGAGAGAAGAGCAATCAGCTGAGGGGATTAGCTGAGGAGAGGAAACTCAGGCCCGCCCAGAGTAGCAGGCCAGAAGGGCAGGAGAAAGGGGATAAAAGCCAGGAACCAGGAGAGAAGAGCAGTAAGCCCCAGGGTTACAGATGAGGAGAGACAATTCAGGGACGCTCAAAGGAGAAGGCAGGAAGAGCAGGAGAAAGGGGATTAAAAGCCAGGAAGCCAGAGAGAAGAGCAATCAGCCGAAGGGATTAGGTGAGGAGAGGAAACTCAGGCCCGCCCAGAGTAGCAGGCCGAAGAGCAGGAGAAAGGGGATAAAAGCCAGGAACCCGGACAGAGGAGCAGTCA
>NW_006921746.1:4282419-4283599 GCF_000298275.1 Orycteropus afer afer | reverse complement strand
TTCAACGAGATGGATTGACATGGTGGCTGTGATGATGGGCTCAAGTATACAGGGATTGTGGGGCTGGTGCAGGATCAGGCAGTGTTTCTTTCTGCTGTGCGTGGGGTCGCTATGAGTCAGAAACGACTCAACGGCACTTAACAACAACAACAACAACATAAGAAACACATATTGATATTGATTTGGCTGAAGGTAAAGGCAGTATACCAAAAGCTAGTGACCAGCATAATATCACTAAGGAAAAGGAAGACATAGAGAGGCACACAAGAGCTACAGACAGAAAAAGTAAATAGTATCACATACACAATACAGCATTATCAGTAATAAAAATATTAATTTACAGGTGGATACTTAGCTATCTGCTAACCAGAAGGCTGGCCGTTAAAACCTACCAGCCGCTCCTTGGAAGGAAGGTTGGGCAATCTATTTCCATAGTGATACTGCCTCTGCAACTCAAGAAGGGGTCACTATGAGTCTGGGCCGACACGACGGCACATAACAATAATAACATAGCTATATAGGTAGGTTATCCAGATGGATTGAAGAACAGCAATATACCCATGAGCATATACAGATTTGCAAGTGACATTTCTATGCATTTACTTGTACATGCTATGAAAATGTCTATGTGTATAATAAAACAAATAGGGGGCACATTTATGATAACTTCTTAGCCACAACCAAACACCTTGAGGGAGGGAGTCACTAGGCTTGCAGGCTTGGGATCCTGGTCACAGGGACATCAAGCTCAATTGGTGTATCATAGTAAGCAAAAATATTGTCCTACACCATAATTTGATGATGAGAGTTTAGGGTCTTAAATGCTTGTGAGTGGCCATCTAAGATGTAACTATTGGTCCCTCCTTGTCCAGAGCAACGAAGATTAAAGTAAATCAAACCCACATGGAAACAATTATTCCAAGAGACTAGTGGACCATGGGAACCTCAGCATACCTGACTCCGACCAGAAAAACCAGATGGTGCCTGGTTACCACTTAAAGGGGATTTAAATAGGAGATCCTGGATAAAGTGGAAGAAAAATATGGAACAAATTTGAAAATTATGAAAAAAGACCAGGCTTACTGGTCTGGTACAGGCTGGTAAAACACTTGAGACTGTGGCCCTTAATCACATTTCAGTGGCTCACTTCAGTGAACTCACTCCAGTGGTTTACCCTTTG
>NW_006921746.1:4277739-4280574 GCF_000298275.1 Orycteropus afer afer | reverse complement strand
GATAGTTGGAAACTTAAACACACTTCTCTTACCAAGTGACAGAACTGCTAGGCAAAATCAGAACTACTCTGTAGGATTTCCAAGGCTATAACCTTTATGGAGGGAGCTCTGGTGGTGCAATGCCTAAGGCATTTCACTGCTAACCAGAAGGCTGATGGTTCAAATCCACCAGCCACTCTTCAGAAGGAAGGTTGGCAATCTACTTCCATAGAGATATCACCTTGGAAACCCAAGGAGGGGTTTTTGTTTTTGTTTAATCTTTATGGAAGCAGGGTACCACATTTTTTCTCTTGTGGAACAGCTGGTGAACCTTTGACCTTTCAGTTAGCCACCAAGAGCTTAGTAACTGTGACATAAGGACTCCTTAATCTAATTTTTTGTTGTTATATGCTTCAAATTAATTTTGACTCATAGCAACCCTATGTACAACAGAATCAAACGCTGCCCAGACTTGGGCTGCCTTCACAATTGTTGCTATGCTTGAACCCACTGCTACATCCACCATGTCAATCCAGCTAGTGAAGGTCTTCCATTCTTCATTATCCCTCAACTTTTCCAAATATGATGTCCCTCTTCAGAGACTGTCCCTCCTGATAACATGTCCAAAGTATGTGAGCCAAAGTCTCGCCATCCTTGGTTCTAAGGAATATTTTGACATTACTTCTTCCAAGATAGATTTGTGTATTCTTCTTTCACCCCATGGTATAGTCAGTATTCTTTGACAGCATCATAATTCTAATGTATCAATTCTTCTTCAGTCTTCCTTAGTTATTGCACAGTTTAAACATTCATATGAGGTAATTGAAAATATCATGGCTTAGGTGAGTCACACCTCGGTACTCAAGGGGACATCTATGATTTTAATACTTCAAAGAAGTCTTTTGCAGCAGATTTGCCCAATGTAACACATCACTGGGTTTCTTGACTACTGCTTCCTTGGGCAATCAGAGGACTTAGCTACAATAATCAAAACAATGTGGCATTGGACTAGGAATAAACACACAGCTCAATAGAATAGAGAACAAGAACCTAGAAAAAAAGCACAAATAAGCTTAATTGATGTTTGAAAATAGTATGCAATTTTTGCTGTGCTTTTGCAATTTCATTCAATTAAACATCATTTAAAAAAATGGTGTGGGAAAAATTGGCATTCGTTGGAAAAAAACAGAACAAGAAAAACCCTGACATGTTGTTGTTGTTAGGTGCTGTCGAGTCATTTCCGACTCATAGCGACCCAATGCACAGCAGAACCAAACACTGCCCAATCCCACACCAGCTCCATAATCCCTGCTATACTTGAGCTCATCATTGCAGCCACCATGACAATCCATGTCGTTGAAGTCTTTCACCTATTTCGTCGACCCTCCACCCTTCCAAACACGACATCCTTCTCCAGGGAATGGTCCCTTCTGACAACCTGACCAAAATATGTGAGAAAAAGTCTCACCATTCTTGCTTCCAAGGAGCATTTCAGGTGCCCTTCCTCCAGGACAGATCTGTTAGTTCTTTTAGTAGTCCATGGTACTTTCAGCATTCTTTGCCAGCATCACAACTCAAAAGCATCACCTCTTTTTTGGTCTTCCTTATTCATTGTCCAGCTCTCACATGCATACGAGGCAATTGGAAATATCATGGCTTATGTCAGGTGCACCTTAGTCCTCAAAGAGACATCCTTGCTCCTCAGCACTTGAAAGAGTTCTTTCACAGTTGAACTTGCCAGTGCTACACGACGTCTAATATCCTGACTGCTGCTTCCATGGGCATCAATTGTAGAACCAAGCAACATGAATTCTTTGACAACCTCAATCTTCTCTCCATTTATTGTGATGCTGCTTATTGGGCCAGTTGTGAGGATTTTTGTTTTCTTTATATTGAGATGTAATCCATACTGCAGACTATATTCTTCACCACTCATCAGTAAGTGCCTCAAGTCATCCTCACTTTCACCAAGCAAAGTTGTATCATCAGCGTATATCTCAGGTTGTTAATGATTCTTTCTCCAACCTTGATGCCACATTTTTCTTCATATAGTCCAGCTTCTAGGATTATTTGCCCAGCATATAGATTGAATAAGTGTGGGGAAAGGATACAGCCCTGACATACTCTCTTCTTGATCTTAAACCATGTAGTGTCCCCTTATTCCGTTCAAACAATACTCTCCTTGTCAAGCTACAAGTTCCTCATGAGTACAATCAAGTGTTCTGGAATTCCCCTTCTTCTCAGTGTTATCCATAATTTGTCATGATCCACACAATCAATGACTTTGCATAGTCAATAAAACACAAGTAAACATCTTTCTGTTATTCTTTGCCTTGAGCCAAAATCCATCTGATAACAGCTATGATATCCCTTGTTCCACTTCCTCTTCTGAGTCCAGCTTGTACCTCTGGAAGTTCTCTGTCAATATACTGCTGCAAACATTTTTTGAATTATCTTCAATAAGATCTTACTTGCATGCGATATTAATGATATTGCTCTATAATTTCCACATTCTGTGGGATCACCTTTCTTTGGAATGGGTACAAATATGGCTCTCTTCCAGTCAGTTGGCCAGGTAGCTGCCTTCCAAATCTCTTGTCATGACCAAGTGAGTGCCTCCAATGGGGCATCCGTTTGTTAAAATATCTCAATCGGTATTCTGTCAATTCCTGGAGCCTTGTTCTTCACCAATTCTCTCATTGCAGCTTTGACTTTCTCCTTCAGTACTGTTGATTCTAGATCATAATGGATGAAGATTGACCAGTTCTTTTTGGTACAGTGACTCTGTGTATTCCTGCCATCATCTCTTGATGTTTCCTGCATCATTCAATATTTTGCCCATAGAATCTCTCACTA
>NW_006921746.1:4273621-4277334 GCF_000298275.1 Orycteropus afer afer | reverse complement strand
ACCACCTTTTGCCACAGATGTAGTCAATCTGATTCCTGTGTGTTCCATCTGGTGAAGTCCACGTGTACAGCCTCTGTTTGTGTTGTTGAAAAAAAATGTTTGCAATGAATAATGATTGGACTTGCAAAATTCTACCATGTGAGTTCCAGCTTTATTTCTGTCACCAAAGCCATATTTTCCAACTACCAGTGATTCTTCTTTGTTTCCAACTTTTGCATTCCAGTCACCAGTGATAATTAACAAATCCTGATTGCATGTTCAATCAATTTCAGACTACAGAAGCTGATAAAATTCTTCAATTTCCTCATCTTTGGCTTTGGTGGTTGGCACATCAATCTGAATAATAGTCATATTAACAGGTCTTCCTTGTAGGTATATGGATATTATCCTATCACTTACAGCATTGTACTTCAGATCAGATCTTGAAATATCCTTTGTGATAATGAATGTCATGCCATTCCTCTTCAAACTGTCATTCCCGGCATAGTAGATCACATGGTTGTCTGATTCAAAATGGCCAAAACCAGTCCATTTCAGCTAACTAATGCTGAGGATATCAATTTTTATGCATTCCATTTAATTGTTGACAACTTCCAATTTTCCTAGATTCATACTTTGTACATTCCATGTTCCGATGATTAATGGATGTCTGCAACTGTTTCTCCTCAATTTGAGTGGTGCCACATCAGCAAATGGATGTCTCAAAAGCTTTACCTTATCCATATGAGTAAGGCTGGGTTAACTCTGATGATGCAGCTCTTTCCCAGGCCTATTTTGCGAGTCTTCTAACCTAACTGGACTATTCATTAAGTTGTGTGGTAATGTATCAGACAGTGTTTCTTTGCTATTCATAAAGTTTTCCTTGGCCAATTCTTTGATAAATGGATGGCCTCTTCCTTCTTCCTCATCTGCTCAGTCTGTCCTAAACCCTGACATAGCTTCCCCTTATATATAAAAATAAATTCAAAGTGGGATCTATACATAAATGTAAAATGTAAAAAATATAAAACTCTTAGTTGACATAGGAGGAAATACACCCATTTCTCACTTAATGATAATAGTCAATTTCCATATACCAGATTTGTATGTGAAAAATCAATGTTATGCAAAAAAAAAAAAAAATCAGTATTATGGAGAATGATCACATTAAATCACAAAATGGAGGATGACCACATCATTTCTTAACTGCCAAATTATATCATTACATAACTGCCAAATCATGGAGAATTATGGCCTCGCCAAGTTGATGTATAACCTTAACTGTCAGAGCCAGCATCACTCTCACCTCACAGTTCAGTTTGTTACTGGCAGATGTATATTGTTAATGTTCAAAATAATTATATAGAAGATTCTTTAAATATTTTCTTTCTTTAGTTTTCTAGTGCCACTATAGATGATACCGGGAGCTCTGGTAGCATAGTGGCTAAGGCACTTGCCTGCTAACCAGACGGCTGGCGGTTCAAACCCACCAGCCACTCCTCGGAAGGAAGGTTGGGCAATCCTATTTCTGTAGTGATACTGCCTCGGAAACCCAAGGAGGGGTCGCTATGAGTCGGGGCCGACTCGATGGCACATAACAACAACAACATAGAAGATACCACAAATCAGTGGCTTTAACAGGTTACTGTCTTATAGTTAAGAGGCTAGAAGTCCAAGTTCAAAGTGCCATATCTAGGGGCTGGTTGAAAGCCCCTCAACCTTGGGTTTCAGTCCTGCCTTTTGCCTGGGCTACTGGAACTGGAGTCATCTCTTCACTCAGGCAGCTGCTGGCTGCTGAGGCTGACAAACTCAAAGTCGACAAATAAAAAGCAGTCTAAAGATTACCATACAACACAGCAGGCCACTAGTTCAAGTCCAGATACAGTGCAAAGATCAGCAGGAAAAATGGCAGGCTGATGAATGATGACAAATAAAAAGCAGTCCAAAGATTACCATACAACACAGCAGGCCACTAGTTCAAGTCCAGATACAGTGCAAAGATCAGCAGGAAAAATGGCAGGCTGATGAATGATGACTCAGCTACATGCAGGGTTCAAGCATGCTAAAAGTTGCAAAAACCTTTCTCATTGCTTCTCCTTATATACTAGAAGCAGACCACATCCCCAAGGTATCTACTCAGCTACTGCAGTAGATTCCAACATGGAGCTGATTACCAGTCTCACCATGGGGAATAGCTACATTTAGCTGCCCAGCCACTCAAAACAAGACTCAGGAAAGTTGACACATAACCTTAACTACCACACTTCTTAAATGCAAAATATCAGGTAATGAGATAGTTGATAAGTGAGAAGTAGGTATATTTGGGATCTAGGGCTTGGCATAAAGTTCTCAACTACTAATTGAACATTCAGCAGCTCAAACCCACCAACTGCTCTTCAGCAGAAAGATGTGACAATCTACTTATGTAAAGATTTACAGCCTTGGAAACCCTGTGAAGAAGTTCTATTTGCTAGGGTTGCTATGAGTCAAAATCTACTCAGTTGGCAATGAGTTTGATTTCTGGTAGGGCTAGACAAACAGCTCTTGATCCAAAAGTATGATCTGTGAAAGGGAAAATAATTGGACCTTACTAAAATTAAAACAAGGCATCAAATAAAAAGTTTTCTGTGTCCAAAGTCCCTGTTAATATAATAAACTTGCAAGATCTAGACTGAGGGGGAAATAATTGCAAATCACCTATCTTGCAAAGATCAGGTATGTAGAATCTATTTAAAAATTCTCAAAACTCAACAGTAGAAAGGAAAGAAAACATCAAATTATAAATTGGACAATATATATGAACTGGCATTTCACTGAAGAGGATATGTAGATGGCAAGTAAGTATATACAAAAATGTCTAGCATGCAGCCATCAGATAAATGTCAAATAAAACCACAATTATATATTACTACATACCAATCAGAATGGCTCATTAACAACAACAACAAAAAGTTATGATACCAAATGTTGCTGAGAATGTAGAGAAAGTGGATTACTCATGCATTGCTGGTGAAAAGTAATGTTACAAACAGAGTTTAAAACAATTTTGCAGTTTCTTACATAACTAAACATGCAGATGTCTTATGGCACAGCTAATTAACTCCTGGGCACTTATTCCACAGCAGTGAAAACTTCTGTTAATGCAGAAATAGTACATGAGAGCTCATAGTAACTTTATTTGTAATAGCTAAAAATTGGAAACACACACACATACACACAAATGAGTACAAGTTAAACTGGGGAAACCTTAAAAAGGTTAGTAGATTGTAATAATGTCAATATCCTAGTTGTGGAATTGTGCTAAATTTTTTCATTTTCTTATTATTTGAGAGAAACTTGGAAAATAAGTTTTTTTGGAACTCTCTGTGTTATTTCTTATAACTATATGCAAATCTAGAATCATCTTAATAAAAATTTCAAATGATATAGCACTTGAGCTCATTCTTAGGCTCAATTTAATATTTCCAGAGATAGACAAAACCCCTATTACTCTCAGGGATCTTCATTAGGAGGCCCACATTTCTTTTACACATTTTCTTTGTATTTCTCTTCCCTTTCTTAACTCATATCCAGATCCTAGTTTGTGCTGGATATCCTTTCATTGTTATATGGGAAATGTCCCAAATGCAGCAAGCGGGCTGTGTAGAAGTATTGGTTCAAGCACTGGTGTAAAAACATTGGTCAAATAGTCGTAGGGGACATCAAGCTCAATTGGCATAACATACTATACAAAA
>NW_006921746.1:4249877-4273031 GCF_000298275.1 Orycteropus afer afer | reverse complement strand
AGAGTATGGAGGGATGGACACTGGGAAGAGGTAACTATGGGGAGGAAGTGGGAGGGGAGCTGTTGCATTGTGGTAAATTGTGGTCAATGACATGAGACAAAGTATATGTGAACTGCTGTATGGAAAGTGAATTTGCTCTGTAAATCTTCACCCAAATCAAAATAAAAAAATAAATACATAATTAAAAAAAGACATGTCACAGAGAATCTAAAAATAGTGTCTTAATGGAGCATTTTACTATATATTTGATATTTAAGGTAAATTTCAAGTCAAAATAAATATCTCTAAAATAAAAAAAAAAAAAGTATTGGTCAACATGGAAAACTTTTTAAAGGAAACTTAAAGGTGAAAAGAAAGTCTAAATAATTGACAGTCAACATCAAGGTTATTACAGGGAAAAGTATGGGCATAAATATTGACTCACAGTTTTAAAGTTTTTAAAGTGCATTCATTAAATAACTTTTCTGATGAACAAAGCAAGGAGCTTTGGTGACATAGTGGGCAAGGCACTTGGCTGTTAACCAGAAAGTAGATGGCTCAAACCTACCAGCTACTTCATGAGAAGAAGATAAGGCAATCTACTACTGTAATGATTTACAGACTTGAAAACTCATCGTGGGTTGCTATGAGTAGGAACTTGAAAGCAGTGGGTTTTTAATGAACAAAACATAAGGTAGTTATTTAATCAATGTGGAGGCAAAAACAGATGTACTAAAAAGGAATATTTGAAGCAGATAGTAAAGAATTGTGAGAGTATTCCTAAGGAAATGGACTTTATTATGTAGGCCAAGGCAAATCAGCACTAGATTTTTAACAGAGATGAATTTAAAGATATTTAGGAGTAAGAACTGAATAACTTGATGAACTGTTGAAATGAGAGGTTAATCAAAGATTGGAGTCATAGAAGATTCTAAAGACTGTAGCTTGAAGAATAAGAATCTCATATTGCTGCTATCTGAGTAGAAAATAAAACATATGCAGGAAATTCAGTTTATGAGAAGATAATGATAAAGTGATAATATATTTTCTAGTAAAATAATAAAACAAATAAACCAAACTCACTGCTATCGAGTCGGATCCAACTCATAGTGAACCCTCCTTGGGTTTCCGAGGCAGTATTATTATGGAAGTATAATGTATTCAATAAAATTCCCAAATTAATAAAGCAGCATTCAATTAAATACTATTCAGAAATTTCCCACTGCCATGGAGGCCATTCCAAATCCCCCATAGTGACACCCATTGAGTTCCCAAGGCTGTAAATCTTTATGGAAGAAGATTGACTCATTTTCCTCCCACAGAGCAGCTGGTGGGTTTGAACCACTGCTTCTCTGGTTAGCAACCAAATGCCTTATCACTATACCACCAGAGCTCCTTATTCAGAAATTAGTAGTTGGAATATTGAGAAAACTGTGGACAGACATTTATATTCAATTTAACTCCTTGAAATAAATTAGTAAGTATTTTCTAAATATTCAGGTATTTGCTCTCAATAAGTGTATTATTATGACAATAACTTATGCATTGTTGTTGTTGTTGTTATGCTCCATCAAGTTGGACCCAACTCATAGTGACCCCTCCTTGGGTTTCTGAGGCATATCACTACAGAAGTATACTGCCCCATCTTTCTTCCAAGGAGTGGCTGGTGGGTTTGAACCACCAGCTTTCTGGTTAGCAATCAAGTGCCTTAGGCACTATGCTACCAGAGCTCCCATATAAAACAATAATTATGCATGTTGTTGTTGTTATGTACCGTCGAGTCGGCCCAGACTCATAGCGACCCCTCCTTGGGTTTCCGAGGCAGTATCACTACGGAAGTAGGATTGCCCAACCTTCCTTCCGAGGAGTGGCTGGTGGGTTTGAACCGCCAGCCTTCTGGTTAGCAGTCAAGTGCTTTAGCCACTATGCTACCAGAGCTCCATATCAAACAATAATATGCTATAAAATATATTTGAAATAAAAATCTACTCTTAACTGAATTTATAAAGATACTTATTTAAAATTTAATATACAGAAAACAATTTCCAGCAAATTTTCAAATGAATAACAGCAGTTAGTTTTTCAACTTAACAGATCTATCATCTCACTCTCTCTCTCTTTCTCTCTGTGATTCAACTTTAAACAAAGTGATCCCCAGGGATTTTCACTGTTGTCAGGTTCAAAATAGTTATTTTTCTTTCTATATTGTGTAGAGAAGACCAATCCTCCCTGGCCTTTGACTTTATTTCTTTTGTCTGTGCGGTAATATTTTGCTACTTACTGCTACTTCAGCTGAAAGAATAATTTCTCCTCTGGTAGGCTACTGTAGTTGTGTCAAACAGAGTAAACTTTCAAGAGGTTTGAGTATAAAGAAAAGGTCAAGATATAATTTATTGCTAATCAGATAATTAGATAAGAAATAGTACTTCTAAAACGATAGGCTAAGTGCACAGTGGACTATGACAAAGCAAATTTACCTAATGTTTTCAATTAAATTCAGTTACTCTGGGAGCTCTGGTGGCATAGTGCCTATTCTTTTCTTGTTCTGTCTCTGCTACCTTCTGCATTGTTTTCACAAATTAAGCAGAACACTTCTTCACTGTCATATTTTATAATTCTCTGGTATAAATCAGAATTATTAGATAAAATAAATGTTTTCTACATCTGAACTCACTTGTACGTTGGTTTTTCTTACTGTGGTAGCTTATGTGTTAATGTGATGCTGAAAGTTATGCCTCTAGTATTTCAAATACCAGCAGTATCACCCATTGTGGACTGGTTTCTGTGGAGCTTCCAAACTAAGGCAAACTAGAAACAAAGGCCTGGTGATCTACTTTTGAAAAAAAATGGGCAGTGAAAACCTTCTGAATAGCATTGGGAATATTACCTGGTAGAGTGCTCCTCAGGTTAGAAAGCATTCAAAACAGGACAGATATGGTGGCTCAAACCCACCAGCTGTTTGGCAGGAGAAAAATATGGCAGTCTGTCTCTGTAAATATTATGTCTTTGGAAACCTTAATGGGTAATTCCACTCTGTCCTTTAGGGTTGCTATGAGTCAGAATTAATGTAAGGGCAACAGGTCTCCCTAGTACTCTCTTTCTCATATTGAATTCTGTTTTTTTCTTCCTTTATAATTATTTCTACTATTCCCTCTAGAAACCCCACTATCTGACTTAATAGACAAAAAAATAAAACAAAACAACTAAAAGAAAACCTCTTGTTTTGTCACTTCCATTTTAGGTACCCACTTTCATGGCCATCCTTGACTCATATCTATGTTCTGACCCCAAAATCATAATCTTAATCATTTAAACTATTACCAAGAATTGTTAGCTTTCTAGATCCTTCATTCTTTTTCCTGCTTAGCTATCTTGGACCTCACAGCAGCATCCTGCCTTTTGTTTCTTTTATCTCTGTCTTTCCAAATTATCCTTCTTTTCTTTCACTTTCCAGTTAGAGTATGTGGTCCATTACTTGAACTAGTCTCTTGCCTACAATTGCCTTTTCATTGTATTCGCCTTTCTGGCAAATGGTAAACTCTAACCAACTTGAAATGTTGGTCTTTTCTGCCTGCAACAAAGCTGCTGAGTACTACTAGGAA
The DNA here is from genome assembly GCF_000298275.1 of Orycteropus afer afer. Lineage (NCBI taxonomy): Eukaryota > Metazoa > Chordata > Mammalia > Tubulidentata > Orycteropodidae > Orycteropus > Orycteropus afer. Next base: position 4,269,450 of record NW_006921746.1, on the reverse strand, counting down.
AATTTTCACAAACACTACACATTTCTTTCTAAATTCAACTAAATAATTAATGTGGAGATATACTATTTTCTAATTTATTTAGCTACCTAATTCTTTATATCATTTATTTCAAACCTTTGGCAAAATCTTCTCTTCCTTATTTATAGAGAATGCAGGAGCATGCAATTTTCTAACATGACTTTATCCATTTAGCTCTAGGAACATGTAGTTTTTCCTCTTTCTCACCTATTATAAAACAATAATTAACTATTATTCTGTCCAGGTCAGTCCCTTCAGGACACTCTGGATCCTTTCCTGACATCTCACATAGTTTCTGCTATTTATTATTATACTGACTCTTTTAACTTTAATGTCAGCCTTATTATTTCATCATTTCTATGCAGCATTTAAATGTGTTAAACAACAAACAAACAAGATCTAATAAACTAAACCAAGTAAATAACAAAACAAGATAATATCTTTATATTAACCTTTTAGTAAGTGACCACTTTAAAATATAGGTATGTATCATTTAATGTATGTTTAGATAATGTTCAACCACATATATGCATGTGGTCCCATAAAGTCTTATTTTATTTTTTAAAGGGAAAGTAGTTTTTCTTTGGTTTACTATTTCTATGTAATGGTTTTGAAGATCCTAAATTCAGACTTTTGCAACACTGAACCACCAATGGGATGCAGGAAGACGAGGCAGAGAACATGGCTCCAAGGGCAAGATCTGGGCTTGGTCTGTGGGCAGGGAGCAGTGGGGGTTCGTGGGGACTCAGGTTGCTCCTGTTGCTTATGGGCAGAACAGCAGATGGGGCTGATCTCACTCTGCTTTTTTCTTACTTGCTTCCTCTTGTTCTGCTCCTACAATGCCCTCTCATCTGCCATCCACTACCAGTGCCCATTCCTCTGGCCTCCATCAGCAACTTCAGTAGCAGCAGCAGTCACAGCAGTGACCACTAGGATGACTGGATAAGGATCTCATAAGGTTCTAATACGGCCACACTGGCCAAATCACATAATGTGTGTACTATTTTGCAGAACATATGTTGGCTGTTAAGAGATATATACCCATACTCTTGGAACCAGAAGGCAACTTCTAATTGGAAAAATCAAGACAGCCATTATAGTGTTACAAACTCTAAGTACTTGTTTGTCATGCTTTTATTTTGTTTCTAATATTTTTCTCAAAGTATTTTGATATGATATTATTCAGTGTTATTTACAACGTAAAAATCAGGGTTTCATATATCATTTTGGTTTATACTGCTTGCTACTTTTACATGTCATATGAATATATCTCCTTAGGAGGTTTGAGGTGATGTAGCAAGAATATACTCATGACATTTTTGGTGAGAAAACCCTCTGTGCTGAATGTACTATCAACAAAATGATATATTCCTGAGGAAAGAACTATAGAAATGAGAAAGTGATTTGACAGCACCATGGCAGACCATTGTATATTCAACATTTTCACCAACACCCCACAGTTCGAATGTGTCTGTTCTTGTATGTCTTCCTTTTTTCCCTATCCATCTTTTGCATGTGAGACAAATATAAAGATCATTTTATTTGTTTTTGAAGTATTGAATTATATTGGCATAGTAATAAATTATGGATAAAACCATGTATTTTTGTACTAAAATTAACTTATCAGAGTAATTAATTAGATAAATGAGGAAGTAAGGACAAGTTCTTTTTTAAAAAATATATATTTTTAGAAAATATATTGTCTCTTTCTCTAATTACCTGAATATTAAGGAACCACAAATAACTTCCTGTGAAAAATGGACTTAGGAATCTCAATATAACAAAATTATGATATTGCCAAAATTATGTCAACAAGATTATGACGACAACTTCATTCTACTTTGCACTGTACATTCCTGGTTTTATTATTGAAAGTCCCTCATCCTAGAAAACTTTGTGGTCCAGACAAACTGGTCACCCTAATTTAATTACCCATTCTGTAAAGTAAATGAGATATTTTAAAACCTTCTTTTTAGCATATGCCTCTAAGACAAAAAAATAATAATAATAATTTTGAAAGCAAATATGGTATGTACCTTCTGAAAAGAGAAAAAAAAATAGTGAAGGTAGCTAATGTGAATTTCTCCCTGTTATAAATGTAGAAAAAATTGCTGAAGTTACAAGACAAATAATTTAAAACAGACAGCTGAACAGAAAGAAAGAGAAAAAGAAACAAACACCTTAAGTGCAAAACTGGAAAACAGAATTTGAAGTCATAAGATAAAAGAAAGGAGTTCCAAAAGTAAATTAGTCGCAGATATAGGTCGCAACAGCTAGCAGCTGGTATTTAACAGGAACACTGAGAAAGGAGATTCTCATTCTGACCATATAAAGCCAAAAGTTAAAAATAAAACCCCTATTAAAAGATGTTCTTCTGAAAGAGCTAATTCATTTGTGTTAACTCTGACTGCTCCACTGAGAAACTCAGGAAATCAACAAGGAATTTTGTTATTTAAGGATCAGTATATAATAGCATCAGCAGCTAAAAACCTTGAGATATCATATTTTTAAGTGCTGTATTAATATCTAAACTGTATTTACTAACAAAAGATCTGGAAAAACCTGTGGAAAATAATAAATAAAATACAAAACCTCTCTGCAGCAATGCTTCTATAGTCCAGGGATTGTGGGACTCCCCATAATAAGCACTTCTTAGTGAAGATAAGCTCAAAATCAAAAATTACAAATTTCAAGTGTAAATATAGATACATGCCATTCATATTTCTCTTTAAAGAGTGACTTTTCTAGATTCTGCAATTGCAGCCAGCAGACAGTATCAACTGCTAGCTCCTTTGGAGTTTGCAAATATTAAAGAAAGCAGCTCTGTGCAAGGTCATTTTCTTCACAGAGTGGTCCATATTTACTGATGAAGAAAGGCAGTAATATAAAAACTAGGCCTTTTCAACCTGACAGGGGATGTTTTGATGTTCAAAATTTACTGCAAATTTCTGCACCAGATAGGCTGAGGCTTTGTTGGACTTCGGTTACAATTTTTCTACTTCCTCTGCCCAATGTAGCTTTCTCTCCTTTCCCTTCATATATATTGTAGTTGTAAGTTCCTTCAAGTCAATTCTAACTCATCATGATCTCATATATGCAGAGTAGAATTGCTCCATAGCATTTCCATGGTTGCAATCTTTTGGAAGAAGGTAACCAGCCCTGTCTTCTGAAGTGCTTCTGAATTTGCTTGAACAGCCAAACTGTCTGTCTCTTCTTTCATATATACTCATTTCAAGAAAACATCTTGTATATTGAAATGTCTACTTCTAGAGAACCCAACCAAATAGAGCTGTCCTAGGTTTAGTTAAAAAAAAAAAAAATGATAAGATTACCTATAACCTGGTTGGCAATAAGTAATAGTAGGTGAACACAAACAGCCACTGTGATAAGGCAGTGGTCTAATTATTAAAATATTCACTGATTGTAAACTGGATGGTAGAGCATTATTAGGGAAATCACTATCTTTAAAGGGAATGAACTAGCAGGTTCATTATGTCAGATATTTGAGATATATTGAGAAAATGATAACTGTGTGGGAATTGCTGAGTATCACTGAAACTTAGCAGAAAGATAATGAACAGTTCAGAGTAAATAACCAGTAATTCAAAGTCAGATGTGAAAATCAAGGGGCTTCTTTGTTTACATACTAAGAAGCTTTCTAGGTGATGGGCAGAGAAAGCTGAAAATCTATTATTTACCCAACTAAAGCAAATCTGTTTCTCAAATCAGGAACTGGGATGGGAAAACCTAGCAACAATGTAACACATGAAATGAAGACATTTACTTTTTCATATTTTGATTCCCAAAAATTCTCAAAAACTTCCAGGACTGCATCAACTCATTAAGTGCCAGTACTGACAGCCCTTTCTGGGATACAGTACAAAGGTCTTTGTGAACAATATGTACTCTCCCTTGTAGTATTCACCCCAATGTCCTCTTCTGACCACTAGGCCTAAGGTAGGGATAGGTTGCAGAATAACCTGGCCCAAGGCATGCTTGATTGGGTAAAAGAAGACAGGAACTATGCTCTACAGGACCAAGAAAGGATGTATTGGTGGGAGCTGGAAATATTGGATTCTGATGGCCCCTATTAAAAGAGCCTGGGACTAAAATATGGAAATGGAAAAGTCTGACATATAAGTCCTTTCTTGAGCTATAGGCCTCTAGGAGACAGTGCTACTTAACCACTAATAAATATAATCATTTGGTGGGGATTCCAACCACATATCTTATACTCAATTGATCATACCTTATCCTTCACCTTTTTATTTGCTTCTTCCACTCAATTGATAGTGGAAAAAGCAAATAAAAAGGTAAAGGATAAGGTATGATCAGTTGAGTATAAGACATGTGGTTGGAATCCCCACCAAATAATTATATTCCATGTAAGACATAGAACATACATCATTTAGTAAAACTTTATGGAATATTCTGGTAAAAGGGATACCACAACATCACCAACACATTCAGAGGACTCTCTTCTGAAGGCCAAAACTGATGATTAGAGAAGTTAGTACAGAACCTAAATTTCTCATAGTAATGGCCTTGAAACCATAAAGACCAGGTGCCTGTTATTTACAAGACAGGAAGTTATTATCAGTATTATAAACAAATAAATTATAATAAATATAGGACTATTTCAGATTTTCCAGATCACCTTGAGTCAGTCTTGGTAGGTTGTGCGCTGTAAGAAATATATTAGCACAGTAAGGATTAAAATAACCCCTTGTATCTTTTGTATTTCAATGGATTCTGTGGTATTTTTCCTTCATTCATACTGTATATTCTGTATGTGTATTTTATTTTATTATCTTGATCAGTATCACTAGGAATATATCAGTTTGTACATTTGTGTTTTTATTCTATTAATTTCTGCACTTGCTATTTTTTCTCTACTTATTTTGTATTTAATTTTTTATCCTATTTCCATCTTCTAATGGAGACCGACACCCATCTGTCAGTTTGTCTACTGTGGTGGCTTACATGTTGCTGTGAGGTTGGAGGCTTTGCCATCAGTATTTCAAACACCAGAGGATTACCCATGGTGGACAGGTTTCAGTAGAGCTTCCAGACTAAGACAGACTTAGAAGAAGAAAGGTCATTTCCTAAGAATTGTTCAGTGAAAACAATATGAATAGCAGTGAAACACTGTCTGATAACAACATTGTCCAATATAATGCTGGAAGATGAGCCCATCAGGTCGGAGGTCACTCAAGATACCATTAGGCAAGACCTGCCTCCTCAGAGGAGAGACTACTTTAATTATGTGGATGGAGTAAACCTTTTGAGACCTTCACTGGCTGATGAGGCACAACTCAAAATGGGAAGAAACAGCTGCAAATATCCATTAATAGTATATATATATATATATATATATATATATATATATATATATATATAAAATAAACATGGAGTGTACGCTACCAGAGCTCCTTAGGAAAATTGGAAGCTCTTAAATCGAATTCATAAAGATCTATATTTTAGGCATTAGTGAGATGGAACAGACTGCTTTCTACCATTTTGAATTAGACAATCATATGATCTGCGATGCCGGGATTAACAACTTGAAAAAGAATGGTGTGGCATTCATGATCAGAAAGAATGTATCAAGATCTATCCTGAAGTACAATGCTATCAGTGATAGGATAATATTCACATGCCTACAAGGAAGACTAGTTAATACTACTATTATTCAAATTTATGCACCAACCTCTAAAATCAAAGGTAAAGAAATTGAAGACTTTTACCAACTAATGCAGTCTGAAATTGACAAAACATGCAATTAATATGTGTAGATTATCCTGACTGGAATGCAAAAGTTGGAAACAAAGAAGAATCACCAGTAGTTGGAAAATGTGGACTTGGTGACAGAAATGATGGCAAATATCACATGATAGATTTTTTCAAGACTAACCAATTATTCATTGCAAATACCTTTTTCAGATAACATAAACAGTGGCTACACAGATGGACTTCACCAGACAGAGTAGGCAGGAATCAGATTGACTACAACTATGGAAAGAGTTGACGGAGAAGCTCAATACCTTCAGCCAAAACAAGGCAAGGAGCTACTTGTGGAACAGACCATCAACTGCTCATATGCAAATTCAACTTGAAGCTGAAGACTATAAAAACAAGTCTGTGAGAGCCAAAATATGACCTTGATTGTAACCCTCATGAATTTGGAGACCATTTAAAGAATAGATTTGATGCACTAGACCAGTGGAATTGTGGAATGACATCAAGAACATCATCCATGAAGAAAGAAAAAGTCATTATAAAGACAGGAAAGGAAGAAAAGACCAAAATGGATGTCAGAAGAGACTCTGAAACTCGCCCTTGAATGGAAAGTATCTAAAGCAAATGGAAGAAATGATAAGATAAAGGAGATAAACAAGATTTGAAAGAGCTGCTTGAGGAGACAAAGTCAATTATTAGAATGAAATGTGCAAAGACATGGAGTTGGGAAGCCAAAAGAGAAATGCTCAGCGTTTCTCAAGCTGAAAGAACTGAAGAGGAAATTTAAGCCTTGAGTTGCAGTATTTAAAGATTCTATGGGTGTAATATTGAATGACATTAAAAAAAAAAAAAAATCAAAAGAAGATGGAAGGAATACACAGTCACAGTATCAAAAAGAATTGATTGCTGTTCATCCATTTCAGGAGGTGGCATAGGATCAAGAATCAATGGTATTGAAAGAAGAAGTTGAAGCTGTACTGAAGGAATTGGCGAAGAACAAGGCTTCAGGAATTAACAGAATACTCATCGATATGTTTCAACAAATGGATACTGTTCTGGAGGCACTCATTCACCTATGCCAAGAAATTTGGAAAAAAGCTAGTTGGCCAACTGACTGAAAGAAATCCATATTTGTGCCCATTCCAAAGAAAGGTGATCCTACAGAATGTGGAAATGATCAGACAATATCATTAATATCACATGCAAGTGAAATCTTGAAGATAATTCAAAAACTGTTGCAACAGTATATTAACAAAAAACTTCCAGAAATGCAAGCTGGAGTCAGAAAAGGAAGTGAAATGAGATATCATTGCTGATGTCAGATGGATCTTGGCTGAAAGCAAATAATAACAGAAAGATGTTTACTTGTGCTTTATTGACTATGCAAAGCATTTGATTATGTGGATCATAACAAAGTATGGATAGCATTGAGAAGAATGGGAATTCCAGAACATGTAATTATGCTCATGAGGAGCGTGTGCATAGACAAGGAGGCTGTCATTCAAAGAGAACAAAGGATACTACATGGTTTCAAATCAGGAAGGTAGTATCCTTTCACCCTACTCATTCAATCTGCATGTTGAGCAAATAATCTGAGAAGCTGGACTACATGAAGAAGAACATGGCATTAGGATTGGAGGAAGAGTCATTAACAACCTGAGATATGTAGATGACACAACTTTGCTTGCTGAAAGTGAGGATGACTTGAAGCACTTACTGATATAGGTTAAAGATTGCAGTCTGCAATATAGATTTCACCTCAACATAAAGAAAATGAAAATCCGCACAAATGGACCAATAAGCAACATCATGATAGATTGAGAGAAGATTGATGTTTTAAAAGATTTCATATTACTTGGTTCCACAATCAACACCAATGGAAGCAGCAGTCAAGACATCGAAGGACATATTGCACTGGGCAAATCTGATACAAAAGACCTCTTTAAGTGCTGAAGAGCAAAGATGTCCCTTTGAACACCAAGGTGTGCCTAATTCAAGCCATAGTATTTTCAATTGCCTTATATGCAAAGCTGGACAATGAATAAGGAAGACATTTGACTGTATAGATCATAACTAGTGATGGATAACATTGTGAAGAATGGAAATTCCAGAACAGTTTGTTGTACTCATGTGAAACCGGTACATTGACCAAGAGGGAGCCATTTGAACAGAACAAATGAACACTGCATAGTTTAAAATCATGAAAGATATACATCAGGGTTGCATCCATTCATTATATTCATTCAATCTGTATGTTAAGCAAATAGTCTAAGCTGAACTATAAGAAGAACAATGTGACATCAGGACCGCAGGAAGATTTATTTACAACTTGTGATATGCAGATGACATATCCTTCCTTGCTGAAAGTGATGAAGACTTACTGTTGTAAATCAAAGACTATAGCCTTTATAGATTACACTTCAACATAAGGAAAACAAAAATCCTCACAACTGAAACAATAGGCAACATCATGACAAACATAGCAAAGACTGAAATTGTCATGGACTGAAATTGTCATTTTACTTGGATCCATAATCAACATCCATGGAAGCAGCAATCAAGAACTCAAACAACATATTGCATTGGGCAACTTTGCTTCAAAAGACCTTTAAAGTGTTCAATTCAAAGATATTACTTTGAAGACTAACCTGCATCTAACTCCAGCCATGGAGTAAGTTGGAGAATGAATAAGAAAGACTGAAGATTATTTAATTATGATGTTGGTGAAGAATATTGAATAAACCATGGACTACTAGAAAAAATAACAAATCTGTCTTTGAAGAAATACAGCCAGAATGCTCCTTAGAAATAAGGATGACAAGTCTTCATCCTACCTACTCTGGATAGGTTAGCAGGAGGGACCAGTTCCTGGAGAAGGACATCACGTTCAGTAAAGTAGAGGGTCAATGGAAAGAAGGACCCTCAAAGAGATGGACTGACACAGTAGCTCAAACATAGCTATGATTCTGAGGATGGTACAGGATCAGGTGTGTTTTGTTTTATTTTGTATAAATAAGATCACCATAAGGCAAAAGCAACTCTATGGCACCAAAGAAACCCTGGTGGCACAGCAATTAAGGTGCTCTTCTTCTAAGCAAGTTCCTGTAGGTTTTTCACAGCTACATGGGAGAAAGATATGGCAGTCTGCTTCCAAAAAGATTACAGCCTTGGAAATCTTATGGGGGTAGTTCTATTCCATTTTGTATTGCTGCCATGTGTTGAAATGAACTCAAAAGCATTGGGCTTATCATCTGTTTTTGAAGTCTAGATTATCAGAGTTACAGAAATGTTTTTATCTTGTTTGTTTGTTTTAATTACTATTTTTTTTTTTTTTATCTTGGCAAAAGGTCATACTTTCTTGTTTTTTTGATAATAATTAATTGCATGCTGGCTATTTTATTTGATGTGGAGAATACGGATTAACCTATCTTACTCTGGAGAGTATTGATTTCTCTTCACATAGTTAATTTCGTTTGACTGAAATTCTAAACTTTGTTTCTTCTACAGTTCTTTTAGTCTCAAAGCTTTGTTTTCTCTAGGGTTCCTGAAGTCTCATTCATACATATGCACTTTCGTAGTTTAAATGTTTTAGTTAAAGTTAAAAAATGAAGATTTCAGGGGCTTTGTCTTTAATATCTCTGACTCTCTCCATATATCTGGTATTTCCTTCATCATATTCCAGAAACTCTGTAGCACTGAACTTTATTCTCTGATTTCTCAAGCCAGTAGTGATGTGAGTTTCTTTTTGAGTTCAAGTAAATAAATATATAAATTTCATCCAGCTTTGCTCTGTTTCTTTAAGATCAACTCTTCTCTAATATTAGCCTAATTTTTTTTTTTTCTCCTAATGCTTTCAAATAGCTGCCCTTAAAAGCAACTATTTTGCTTTCTGGACATATTTAATGTTTTGTCCTAGATACTGCTTTTGGAAAGCAGTATCATTAGCCTAAACATTTTCTTATTTTAGTATACTTCAAAACTCTGACTTTAGATGAAAATGATAGATGAGAAATGAAATACATCACATGTATTTAGATAAATATTTTTTTTCTCAATTCACCTACTCTTATCTCATAGCTAAGGAAACATGTCCCTTTTTATTACTAAATGGAAGCTTAATATTGCTTTTTTACTACATTTTTAAAAGAATTATAATGGGAAATTGGGAAGAATTATAACTAGAATTATAGGCTAATATTCATGTTAAAATATACTTTCATAAAAATAAACTCATCTGAAATAGAGAACAAAGAAAGCATTTAAATGTCATATAATATATTAACATCATAAATATTATGCAAGCTTTGAGATTCAACTTTAAAACAGGAACTAGATACCAAAAATGTATAATCTTTTCTCATTAATAAATATCTTACTCAAATATTAACCTATTGCTCAAAGCAGTCTGTCAAAACTGAATAAAGTATAAAGGAAAGCATAGGATTTATTGTGTTTGTTTTTTAATTGTGATTTGGGTGAAATTTTACAAATCAGATTATACTTCCTTTCAACAATTCATACACATTTTATTGTATGACACTGATTACAATCCCTGCAGTGTAAAGCTCTCCTACCACTTCCTCCCTATGGCTACCCTTTCCCTGTGTCCTTCTTGCCTAGGCAGCCCTGCCTCCCTAAGTTTCTCCCTGTGCAAATGATGTCTTTCTGATCTCCCATGGTTTATTGTTCTAAGGTGTGCATCTCTTTGGTGTAGTTGTTTGGCTCTTAGGCTCATACCCTTGTCTATTATTTGGCTTAGAGTTAAGCCATGGGAGTGAGTTCAATTCTAGGCCCAAAGGTTTACTCGAGGCCATAGCCTTGGGACTTTCACCCTGCAAACCTGGTCTATTTTGTAAAATGTTGTCCCACATTTTTTCTCTGACTATATCCAGGATTTCTACTTTTTATCACCTTCATAGTGGTTTGCATTGGTAGCTGGGCTCTATCTACCCTTAATCCAGCAATCCTACTATTAGGAATATATCCCAAAGAGGTGAAATCCAGAACATGAATAGATATATGCACACATGTTCATTGTGACACCATTTTTAATAGCAAAGAGATGGAACAACCTAAGTGCCTATCAATGGACAAATGGATAATCAAACCTTGGTGCATACAGACAGTGGAATATTATGCAATAATAAAGAATAATGAAGAAGCAGAAAATCATCTCATAAAGTGGATGAACTTGGAGGACATTATGCTGAGAGGAATAAGTCAATCACAGAAGGACAAATATTGTATGAGTTCATTATTACAAAAATTCAAGGAAAAATTTACACAGAGAAGGAAAGTGTCTGTGTTGGTTACCAGGCATAGGAGGGAAAGAGAGCAGAGAGAAAATTGATGAATAGATAAGAGACAGGTGTCACTTTGGGTGAAGAAAAAAGTAATATAACGCACGCGTGTGACCAGCACAATATCACTAAGGAAAAGGAAGACAAGGAGAGGTGCACAAGAGATGCAGACAATAACCTGGAGGACATTATGCTGAGTGAAATAAGTCAATCACAGAAGGACAAGTACTGTATGAGCCCATTATGGTAAAAAGACAAAGAAGTGTTTGCTTGGGAAAGGGAACTCACCTAGTAGGTTACAGGGATGGGAAGGGAAGGGGACAGATTAATTTTGGGCTAGTTGAGGCCTACACACTGACATGGGGAGGGGAAGGGATATGCAGAGAGGATCCATGACCACCATGATAACATTAGGAAATGGGAGGACACTGAATTGTGCACATAAGAGAGAGACGACAGATGCTAATACCAAACAATGTGTCCACAATACCGCATTGCCATTAACACCAAACACTATACTGTACAGATAAACATAAACACCTGAGATGATCAGACAGGGTCAGTGAACAGAAGTATACTCTAGACCAAGGATAGATTCAGTTGAGGTTAATCTTGCACAGACACCAGTGATACAAAATACCTGAAGTCTTTACAGAAATAATAGAAGACAGACACAGAGTAATCTCTCACAGACAACCAGACACTATGGGAGAGAGATCTAATAGATCTAGTGTCTCAGGACCATAGCCATGGTACTGGGGGGCACCAGACTCAACTGGCACAACAAAATACATACAAGCATTGCTCCACATCCTACATTGGTGAGTAGCAACTGGGGTCTTAAAAGCTTTCAAGTGGCCATCTAAGACACATCTAATGGTCTCCTAGTGTTGGAAGTGAAGAATAATGCAAAAAAAAGGCCATTTGGAAGAAATCACCCCTAGGACACGATGGCTCTTGAGACAGAACTAGATGGTGCCCAGCTACCAATGCCAACCACTCAGGAAAGAATCAAATCTGGAGATCCTGGATAGAGTGGGAAGGAAAACATGGGACAAAACCCAAAAACTCAATAATGACCAGAATTACTGGTCAGATGAAATCTGGTGAGACTCCCAATACCATGGCCCTGAAATACATTCTGCGCTTGGGATAAAATGCACCCCCAGTGGTGGGCTCTCAGCCCAATACTTAACAAGATGTACATGCAGACCACTCAACCCACAATGACGCACCTACATACTCCGTGGTAATATATCCCTTAGAGCAATAGACCATGGGACACCAGAGGACCAACATTCAAATTGAGGAAATGCAGGACAAACAGGAGTGCATAAATATGAGGAGCACAGGAAGAGGGTTACAGGATAGGGAGTGGAGGAGACGGATTGGACATGGTAAATGGGGAAAGAAACTAAACGTACACATTATGTCCGCAAGCTCTTAAAATAATAAAAAAGATAAAGAATGGAGAAAAACAAACAAAACAATAAAGGTAAATATCATTGCATACACAATACTGCATCATTAGTAATAGCAAACACTAATATATGGGTGGATTCATAGATAGATGGCAAGAAGATAGATATGGGTAGGTGAAAGGGAATATACCCATGACCATACATTGGTTTGGCAGGTGATATTCCTACATACGTATTTATATGTGCTATAAAAAATGTTCGTAAGTAGTGAAAAGCTTAAGGGCCAAAGTTAAGATAACTTCTTAGCCACATCTAAACACTCTGAGGGAGTAAGTCACTAAGCCTGAAGGCTTGATACCATGATCATGGAGGACATCAAGCTCAATTGCCAAGACATAGAAAACAAAAACATTGTTGTTAGTTAAAACATTTTACTTAGGTGAATAGTGACTAGGATCTTAAAAGCTTGGAGGTAGCCATTCAAGATGCAACTATTGGTCTCTCCTTGTCTGGAATAAAGAAGAATGAAGAAAATAAAAGATGCATGGAAAGTTAATCCAAAGAACTCACTGACCATGAGAATCTCAGCCTACATGACCCTTAGATAAATTTTGACAACTTCTATATTCTGCTTTTTAATAAATATTTGCAGCTTTTCTTCCCATTTTGAGTCATGCCCCCTTAGCCAATGAAGGTCCCAAAAGCTTTATTCTATCAACATCAGGGAGGTCAATTCGATATTGAGAAGGCAACTCTTCCCCAGTAGTATTTTGAGTGCCTTCCAAACTGAGGGGTTCATCTTCTAATACTATATGAGACAGTGTTTTGCTGCTATTTATATAGATTTCCACTATTATATCAGACAGCATTTCACTGCTATTCATGAAGTTTTCAGTGATCTTTTCTTTTTTTTTTCCACAAGTGAATGGCCCCATCCTTCTAGCCAGTATGTCTTTGTCTGGAACCTCTGCTGAAATCTGTCCACCACAGGTGACCCTGTTGGCATTTGAAATACCAGTGGCATAGCTTCCACCCTCACAGCACACACAAGCCACCACAGCAGGGCAAACTGGCTGTCTTGTTCTGTGTGATTTTGAGGAATAGCGTTTTAGTACTGAGGTTTATTAAAATATGTTTATTCAACTTTCTTCAACCACATGTATATGTAGTTCCATTATAATTGTGGAAACATAATTTTGGAACCCACCTAAGGTTAAAGAATTGTTTCTGAGCAAAATTAGAATCACATCTCTCTTGCATATATAAAATGAAAATATTTTAAATATTTCATTTAGCTTATTCAATGAATGAGAGAACTGGTATGAAGTTACAAGTGGTTCAAAGTAGAATTCAAAGGACAGACATTTGTAGATCCAGAATACACAGATGAATTTGCACAACTGGCATCTAATACAGTTGGAAAGAGATAGCAATTATACCTACATTTTACAAAATTATTTTTGGATGTTTATATGCAAGTATTTTTGTATTGTTATCAGTTATCTATAGTTTACAGAGTTATGAAATAGCTCAAAGGCAACAAAAGGCACCATATCCCTATTGTATCATATAATCAGAAGATGTGTTCTGAAGAATGCATCTTTTTTTCTATGGGAGACACTTATATTGTAGTTTGCTAGTTCTGCTATAAAACAAATACCACATATGAGTGGCTTTAAATAAATGAAATTTGATTTCTCAAGGTCCAGAGGCTAAAAGTCGACATCAGAGTCACACCCCTTGTCTGTTGATAGCCTTGGGCTTTCCTTGACCATACTTGCATAGCATCTTTTTTTCCTAGTATGTGCTAATCAACTATTTTTATAACTCAGAAGTGGTCAAATTCAGGACAAGCTGTACACTGATATTACCTCATTAACATAGGAAAGAACCTATTCCTAAACAATATTACATCATCAGATATGTTGTATGCCGGCTAGTCAGTTTTCAATTCACAGGCACAGTGTACAACAGAGTAGAACTGTCTCCATAAGGGTATCAAGGCTACGATGTTCACTTAGCAGATCAACTGCTGGGTTCTAATCTCTGTCTTTTTGTCAGCAGCAGAGTGCTTACCCAAGGTGCCACTTGGGCTCCTTTCCACAGTTTACAATGCCAGCACATATTTTAGAGTTAGCATAATTCAAGACATAACATATTTAATAACCTTTTCCAATGTCTTAAATTTTTCTTATGCAAAAATGAACCACATTTTATTGCCTTTACAACTTGACTAGTGCTAAAATACATCCACAAAATTAGAATAGAAATATTCTTGGTATCTTTTCAAAACAAATAATGATGAAACACAATAGTAATGAACCAAAGAATTTCTTTAATTCCTTTTGTGGATTAAATACGTTTTGGCATTGAATAATAGGAAAAAAACTCTCTCTCTCTCTCTTTATATATATATACATACAAAAATTACAAAGTTAGCATATATTTAGGTCATATAAATATATGAAAAATGCTTACACTATTTTATGCAAATACTCAGTGATCAAATCATTGTTTTGTTAAAAGGTGTGATTCTTGGAAACACAGTAAGCTTTATCAGTTAGTCATGAATGTATCACTTCTGAAATGTCACTTCTGAGATCTTTTTCTCAGGCATGGTGAAAAATTCATTTCATAGAACAAACTTGAACTCATTATGTGTACTCTCCACATTGCTCTATTAATACTCTCACAATGCTATAATATATAATAAAACAGCTGCCATAAAACGTCAGTCAGATAATATCTGGAGGAAATAATGAAGAGACTTATTGAGAAGGTTTTAGTTAGCTTTGCAAATGCTATTCATCAGATATTTGTACTTCTCTAAGCTCAGCTTTTTATTCCTTTTGGTTGATTTAATTATCATGGAAAAAAATTCAATGTAATCACTAAATCTTTCATTTGAATAATATTTTTTTTTTCTTTTTTGTCCTTAGAGTGTATTATTTCATTTAACATTATCTCATATTTCAGGCAACATGATGGCTGAAAACCATGGGCATTTAACTTGTAAAGTACTTCTTTTAAATAGGATCTACATGACCAGTTTGTAGAAACAGAGTTCTATGAGTTCCCTGAAAGCTGGGCGTGTATGTCCTAGAGTTTAAAAGTACAATGTTAAAAAGCCCTTTTATTTATTTGAAAGACAATAAATACATTTTACATAGAAGCTGAGAGGGATTATCCACTATCTTGTAAGGTAAAAAAAATGGTACATTCACCAACCAAAGAACTAAGGGAATGGTGCTGAATGACATTTAGGAGATTTGAGTACTTGAAAAGATTAAACACAGAAATGCAAATGATGAGCTGTATTCACTGAAGCAGAAAGTCATGCTTGGTACTTCAGTTGAAAACAAAACAAAAAACAAATCAAAGTGAAGCTAAAAGCCTCCTTGGTAGCTGGGTTGAAAAAGAAAACTTTTAAAAACAAGTAATAAGGAAGGTTGGGCAATCCTACTTCCGTAGTGATACTGCCTCAGAAACCCAAGGAGGGGTCGCTATGAGTGGGGTTTGACTCGACAGCACATAACAACAACAACAACAATAAGATCTCTGGTGGCCTAGTGCCTAAGGCATTTGACTACTAACCAGAAGGCTGGTGGTCCAAACCCACCAGCCACTCCTCAAAAGGAAGATTGGGCAATCTACATCTATAGAGATATCCTCTCAGAAACCAAGAAGGAGTGGCTATGACACCAATTGACTCAATGGCAGCTAGTTTGTTTGTATCTTTGTCTGTTTGTTTAAGGGGGTAATAACAACCAAAACAAACAAATAAACAGATTCCTCAAGAAAAACATAGTCATTTTCACCACAGGTCTAAGTGAATGGCAGCATTTTGAATTTCCCAATTATGCTTGCATGCTATTGGTGAACAGAAGTAAAAATGCAATACTCTAGGTTTTATTACTTCAAATGACCCAACACATGATGAAGTGATCAACCACTGTGTTAAACATGTAATATATCTTGTCACAAACTGACCCTTCAGAGAATATGTAAAACATGTTCTAACCTTGAACTTTAAGTGGAAGTGGACATTTTCACTATTCAAATTTATTCAGATTAATGAAACATGCTACTTATAATATTATTTACAATGCTGGACTAAATTAACAGAGATGTTTACAAATATTCATTTTAAATTAATATTATATTTAGTAAAACAAATATTTAAATAGGACTAGTGCCTAAGGCATCTGATTGCTAACCAGAAGGCCGGCGGCTCAAATGCACCAGCCACCCCTCGGAAGGAAGATTGGGCAATCTACTTCCATAGTTATACCGCCTCGGAAACCCAAGGAGAGGTCGCTTTAGTCATATCCGACTCCACAGCAGTGAGTGTTTTTATACAGCTTAAAGAAACCCTAGTCATGCAGTTTTAAAGCTCTTGGCTGCTAACTGAAAAGTCAGTACTCTGAACCCACCAGCTGCTCAGCAGAAGAAAGATGTGGCAATCTGCATTTGTAAAGATTTACAGCCTTAGAAACCCTTTGGGTCAGTTCTACTCTATCCTATAGTGTTACTATAAGGCAGAATCGACTTGATGTCAGTGGATTTGATTTTCTTAAATTTAAAAAAAAAATTGAGATATTTGCCTTATATAAATGAGAATTGAATTAAGAATAAGATTAAACCAAGATTGTAAGTGCAAGACAGTTAAAAGTTGCAAATGGATAACAAGAACTGCTGGTAGTAATATGATGATGATTGTACATTCAAGGTTTGCTGAAGTTTGTAGTGACCCTTTTGGTGGTGGTAATAGAAATATCAATAAGATGAACATATTGTAATATAAACAAAATAGAACTACTGGTTTTTTAAAATGGCAAAAATGCACTGGTTGATTGTATATATTGTTTATATGATAAATGATAGCCAAAGCACTACCTTGTTATTTCATTATATCACTATGGCTCATCAAGAGAGACAGGTCTCTGTAAAAGAAAAATTCTCCAGATTTCATAGTGGATTTGTGGTCTAATGGGATCATTGATTAAAATCCAAGTGAAGTAAGTATACCCTGGAGAGCAAGATCTATGCTAGATATATGAGGAAGAACTCCACAGCAAAGTGGTGTTCATTAATTCACTTAAGCAGTTTGTCACTTCATAAATTGTTTAATAAGTAAAGATTGATCACATTTGTAAGGCCCTGTGATTCACCAATAAAACCTCTAGTTTTGTTTTTACTTACAATGTTCTTATTTTGTCATTATTGCTAACAAGTGATTTGTTTGAATTTCACAAATAGGTGTAGGATTACTTATATTACAGTGAAATTACTTTCTAGCTCCTTACTGAAAAAAAGAAAATTTTGTATAAAATAAAACAAGTTGTGGAATCTCAGGTTAATAAATGGATATTCTTTAAGCTAGACTATTAATAAAATTCTAAAAATTTGCCTATATTACATACTTATGGTTATATCAGCATGTGAAATATAAACTAAAATATCATTTTTTTTGTTCATATAACAGTATCTGATACTTGGGTAAGCCATTTAGACTTTACAATGTATGCTAAATATGTAAGTAGATATAATGCCACTCACTTTATAGAGGAGAAAACAGTTTCAGGAGTAATTTGTTGTATTTTTCTTCTCTGTTATTTCCATTAGGTTCTTTTTTAATAGTTTCATTTTTCTGATGACTTTTATGATCTCTTCATTCATTCATTACAAGTATATTTTTCTTGCTCTTGTGAACATTATTATAGAAATTACTTGAAAGTTCTTGTTAATTGTAATATCTGGGTCATCTTATAGCAGACCTCCATTGACTATTTTTTTTTTTCTTTCTAAAAATAGGTCACATTTTTCTGATCCTTAGTCTATAAAATAACATGATATGTATGTTGTATTGTATCATGGTCATTGAAATGTTATACTGTGGAGACTCTAGGTTCTGTTATTGTTGTTGTAAGGTGCCGCTGAGTCATCTCTGACTCATAGTGACGCTATGCACAGCAGAACAAAACACCGCCTGGTCCTGTGCCAGCTCCGCGATCCACGTTATACTTGAGCCCATCGCTGCTGCCACTGTGCCAATCCATCTCATTGAGGTCCTTCCCCTCTTTCATTGACCCTTCACTTTACTAAGCATGACATCTTTCTCCAGGGAATGGTCCCTTTGGACAGCATGACCAAAGTAGGTGAGACAAAGTCTGGCCATTCTCACTTCCAAAGTGCATTCTGGCTGTACTTCCTCCAGGACAGATTTGTTAGTTTTTTAGCAGTCCATGGTACTTTCAGTGTTCTTCATCAGCACTCCAACTCAAAAGCATCAATTCTTTATTCACTGTCCAGATCTCATATACATTCTGTTATTTTCCTGTAAGTAGTGCTGATATTTGTAATTTTTACTGTTTTAGCAGACATTTAATGTGGTTGGATTCAAACTGCAAATTCTGTGTCTTGGGCAGAAGGTCAAATTTCAGTTTAATTTTACATCCTTATTTATGTATACTGTTAGTTTTCTACTTTGCGTATGTGTGTTTCAAGTGTCATTCATGAATATAGACAAAGTTCATAGTCAGAATTGGATTCCTCACTCAATTTCCAGAAACTTTGAATGCCACTGTGATGGTTAAGGTTGTGTCTCAATATCACTGAGCCTTTATTCTCAGTAGTCAGGCAGTTATGATGTAGTCACCCCACATGACAAGATTAGATATAATGTAATCACCTCCATAATGAAATCTGCTCTGAGCAGCCAAACAGTAGAAAGGGAATTTCTTCATGGTGTGGTCTGCTTCAAGTATCCATGGACATTTGGGAAAAGTTCTGTGTCTTTTTGCTCAATCTGGATCCTGCAACTGACTCATTACCATCTGATCTCTGGGTCTTTGGACTTAAACCAGCAGCCTTCCATATTGCCTGTCAATCTTGCCTTTGCAGCTTGTGAGCCTGCAACCTATCATCTTAGCTGGTGATCTTAGATTTATCAACCTCTGCAGCCAGTAGCCTACTGTCTTGCCTGCTGATCTCAAGTATATCAGCCCCTGTAGTTATGTGAGTTAAGAGAAGCCTTAGGCCTGATATCTAAGCTCAGACTTGGGACTTGGGAGTCTCTACAATGGAGTTAGCCAT
>NW_006921746.1:4233964-4249404 GCF_000298275.1 Orycteropus afer afer | reverse complement strand
ATATATATGTATATATATATATGGACTTCACTGGTACATGGCATGATGTGGTGATATTAATATGTGAAATATCACCACCAATAGATCAAGTACTATTAAGTACTGTTGAGAAACCAGGCTCTAGGTGATTGCATGTTTGATACTTTCCTTAATTTTTGTCAAAATGAGTATAGGAAGCTGGTTGGTTGGCTAATTTCTGCTAGACAAAGTGTTGAAAGAAATTGATGAGTTTAGGACTTTGGAGCCACAGTTTAAACGCTGAAAAAAAGACTTCAATTGTTCCACTTTTGCCCTGAAAAGAAGCTGTATTTCTAGTTGTAACAGAGCTGATATTGCTGAAAGCTAAATACAGAGACTTATTTTAAGAGTGGCTAAAATATAAAATCAATTTAGTTGCCAACATTAAATGATGTCTGAAATTAAAGTGAAGGCAATGACTATGAAAAAGTAGGGTTATGAAACTTGGGGTGAGGACATATGGGCGATAATCAGGAATTTGGGGACATTGGACCCCTTTATTCCATTGAATCACTTCTGTCAGCAGAATCAATCATTCTATACTCATCTGATGAGACTAACTAATTGTGCCTGATGAGTCACTGTCTGAGATATCACCTGGGCCAGCTATTGGAACATTTTCTGGAGCATTGCCTAAGGCAAATGCCTTACAAGACATTGCTCAATGTTCTCAGGAACCACCCACACCACCCAATTTTACTTATAAACCTATAACTAGACTTAAGGCCCAGAAATACCAAAAAATGAAATACAGTGTGATCCAGGAAGAGTACACTATACCTCTAAACAACTGCTTGATTTTTCTAGCATGTACAAACAGAAACTTGGAGAATATCTGTAGAAATGGCTAAGAGTGGGAGATAATGGCTGAAGGAACATAAAGTTGGATTGTTGTTGTTGTTGTTAGGTGCCCTCGAGTCATTTCTGACTCATAGTGACCCCATGCACAGCAGAACGAAACACCACCCAATCCCACACCAGCTCCATGATCCTTGCTATACTTGAGCCCATTGTTGCAGCCACCGTGTAAATCCATCCCATTGAAGGACTTCCCCTCTTTCTTTGACCCTCCACCTTACCAAGCATGACATCCTTCTCCAGGGAATGATCCCCTCTGATAACATGACCAAAGCAGGTGAGATGAAGTCTGGTCATCCTCGCTTCCAAGGAGCATCTTGGCTGCACTTCATCCAGGACAGATCTGTTAGTTCTTTTGGCAGTCCATGGTACCTTCAGCATTCTTTGCCAGCACCACAACTCAAAAGCATCAACTCTTCTTTGGCCTTCCTTACTCATTGTCCAGCTCTCATATGCATACCAGGCAATTGGAAATATCATGGCCTGTGTCAGGCACACATTAGTCCTCAAGGAGACATCCTTGCTCCTCAGCACTTGAAAAAGTTCCTTTGCAGCTGACCTGCCCAGTGCTACACATCGTCTAATGTCCTGACTGCTGCTTCCATTAGCATCAATTGTAGAACCAAGCAACATGAATTCTTTGACAACCTCAATCTTTTCTCCATTTATCATGTTTATTGGTCCAGTTGTGAGGATCTTTGTTTTCTTTATATTGAGATGTAATACATACCTCAGACTGTGTTCCTCAATCTTCATCAGTAAGTGCCTCAAGTCATCCTCACTTTCAGCAAGCAAAGTTGTATCATCAGTGTATCTCAGGTTGTTAATGATTCTTCCTCCAATCCTGATGCCACATTTTTCTTCATGTAGTCCAGCTTCTCAGATTGTTTGCTCAGCATATAGATTGAATAAGTATAGGGCAAGGATTAGTATGCATTTATTAATTTAGGCCCACTAAGCACAAATTCTGCATTCAGTATTCCAGCTTGTGAGGTTAAGAAAGGATCTGATAGTTTATCTTGTTGATTTACTGAGAGTGGATTATGTGATGGCCTGTGCTAAGTCAAGTGGAAGTACCAGATCTGCTTTGGTATACTGTAGAAGAAGGTAACCAGAATCTAGGGAAATTGGCATGTTAGAGTGAATTTATCAGTGGATTAGACTCATTGACTGTGGTAGTTAAGGATATGTATCAATTTGACTAGGCCTGATTTTGAGTAGCTGGGCAGCTAGATATAGTCATTACCCATGATGGGATGGGTAATCAACACCATGGTGGAATCTACTGTGAGCAGCTGAGTAGCTGCCTTAGGGATGTGTTCTGTTTCCAGTATATTAAAAAAAGTTTTGATAAAGGCCTCTGAGCTTTTGGGCATAATTATACCATGAATGTAGCCAAGCCTTCATTCAGCAGATTTCTAAGTTCCTGCTGATCTTGGGACTATTTCTGGACCTGAACTAGTAGCCTGCTATGTTGCTTGATAATCTTGGGACTCTGCCATTTACTTGTCAACATTATGTTTCTCAGCATCAACAGCCAGCAGCTGCCTGAATTAAGAGAAGCCTCCAGCTTCAGTGGGCCAGGAGCAAGAGACAGAGCCAGCCCATAAAGGTGGCACTTTGAACTGGGACTTCTAGCCTCCTAAACTGTAAGAGAATAAATCCCTGTTTGTTAAAGCCATCCACTAGTGTTATTTTCTGTTAGAGCAATACTAGAGGACTAAAACAGACCCACACATGGAGTTCCCAGAGGACACATATTTTACAATGGTGAGTAACAAATTTCTGAAGGAAACCCCAGTATCTTTGAAGGCTGCTGTGATTTCTATTTTATGTAAGTCAGATTTGACTTACCTTAACTGAACTAACTATTGTAAGATACCTAACCACGATGAAGCTGACTGGACCACATGGTGGCAGGGCCAAGTGGCAGCACTTAGTCAACAAAAACAAAGTGAGCATGATTATCATAACTGACAACTGAATCAAAGCAACAATTAGAATAATCTCACCCATATTGATTTATGGTAATGCTTACTTAAGCATGGTGTCTCTAGGAGTGAAATAGTTGGGAAATCTACTAAATATTTACTTGATCTGTACAAGCAGAAGAATTCTAGGTCAAGTGAATGGCAGTATAACTTGAATCACCAGAATACAGAGTAACAACCCCTGAATCAATTCCCAGACTTGAGCCAGTTTACACAGTAACTTGAATGAAAGGGTGTCCAGGCACCCTTGAGGGAGGACCCCACTACATTGCCAAAGATGTATATTGGTAATATTTCTCCCAGCCTTCAATAAAGGAATTTTTGGCCTTCTATGTGAGTGACTGTTCATTGGGAAAAAAAAAAAAAAAATCAGATTTTTCAGGGTTTATTGGACATTGGTTCTGAATTGTCACTAATTCCAGGAGACCTAAAAAATGTCACTGTGGCCCACCAGTCTGAGTAGGGGCATAGGAGGTCAAATTATTAGTGGAGAACTTAGCTCAAAGCATTCTCACAGAGGGTCCAATGTGCCTTGAACCCATCCTATAGCGATTTCCCCAGTTTGATAATGTATAACTGGCATAGACATACTCAGCACCCAGGAGAACCTCCCACACTGGACTCCTTACATATGGAGTAAGGACTATTATGGTAGGAAAAACCAAGTGGAATCCATTAGAACCACCTCTACTTAGAAAAATAGCAAACCAAAGGAAATATCACATTCCTGAAGGGATTACTGAGATTAATGCCATCAGCAAGGACTTGAAGGATACAGGAGTGGTGATTCCTACCACATCCCCATTTAACTTGCCTCTTTGACCTGTGCAGAAAAGTAGATGAATCTTGGAGAATGGTTAAATAAACTTAACCATATAGTGACCCCAACTGCAGCTGTTGTTCTAGATGTGGTTTCACTGCTTGAACAAATTAATACACATCTCCTAATACTTAGTATGTAGTTACTGATCTGGTCTTTTTGGTTTTGAAGGATCATAAGAAGCAATTTGCCTTAATCTGGCAAGGCCAGTGATCCACCTTAATTAATGGTCCTACCTAAGGGTGTATAAACTCTCCACCACTATGTCATCATTTACTTCACAGAGACCTTGATTGCTTTTTCCTTTAATAAGACATCACAATGGCCCATTATATTGATGACATTATACTGATTGGACCTAGTAAGGAATATGGTAGTTATAAATACCAACTATAACCGTGTGACCAGATGTAGAAATGAGGACTGCTATTGTTATTTCTTCCTTCTATGTGTGCATAAAATATTTTTGCTTTCTTCACTTATAAAATACAAGATGAAAATGGGGCTAATGTGTTTACAGTCATATGTGTGCTAGTTATATCGTGTTGAGCACAAGTATGACTTTATAATTGTCTTTATTTGAGATTGTGTATCATTTAAGGAGATGAGTACAGGTGCCAAGATGACAAGGGGTAAATTCTTATGGTTAAAGTTGTGTATCAACTTGGCTGAGCCGTGATTCTCAGTAGTTAGGCAGTTATGATGTAATCATTTCCCATGATGAGATTTGATATAACGTAATCACTTCTCTGGGAGCTCTGGTAGCATAGTGCCTAAGGTGCTTGACTGCTAACCAGAAGGCTGGCAGTTCAAACCCACCAGCTACTCCTCGGAAGCAAGATGGGACAATCTACTTCCATAGTGATACTGCCTCGGAAACCCAAGGAGGGGTCGCTATGAGTCGGGTCCGACTCGAGGGCACATAACAACAACAACAACAACAATCACTTCTCTGATGAAATCTCTTATGAGCAGCCAAACATTTGAAAGGGAATTTCCTCATGAGAGTGGCCTGCTTCAAATATTCACGGACATTTGGGAAAAGTTCTATAACTTTTTGCCCAATCTAGATCCTGAACTTGGCTCATCACCATCTGAGTTGCAGTTCTTTGTATTTAACCCAGCAGCCTGCCATATTGCCAGTCAATCTTGGTATTGTTGCCTTTGTAGCCTGTTAGCCAACAGCCTGCCATCTTAACTATTGATTATGGATTAATCAGCTACTACAGCCAGAAGTCTACTATACTATATGCTGATCTCAAGTTCTTCAACTACTGAAGCTACATGAGTCAGGAAAAGCCTCTGGCCTGACAGCTGATCTACAGATTGGGAATCGCCAGTCTCTAAAACCATGTGAACCAGTTCCTTGAGATAAACCTCTCTCTAATCTCTCTCTCTCTCTCTCTCTCTCTCACACACACACACACACACACATTTATATATAAATTTCATTTTACTTCTCTAGACAATGCAGCCTAAGACAGCCTCAATCTCTTTATGGTTATTCAGGCCAGAGAAAAATGAGATTTTTCATTAATAGTAGCAGTTAAATAAGGGCCAGTGGCTAAAGACTACTCACAATACATAAAATAATGTTGTTGTTGTTGTTATGTGTCGTGGAGTCAAACCCGACTCATAGCGACCCCTCCTTGGGTTTCTAAGGCAGGATCAGTACGGAAGTAGATTGCCCCACCTTCCTTCTGAGGAGTGGCTGGTGGGTTTGAACTGCCAACCTTCTGGTTAGCAGTCAAGTGCTTTAGGCACTATGCTACCAGAGCTCCCACATAAAATAATAGAGCTGACAAATCTAGAGTTGAACGAAGGGAAAAGATGCAATATAGCAACAGTATTAATTAAGGTTATGTGACCATCCATGTGGACCTCACCAGATAGAATACACAGGAATCAAATTGACTACATCTCTGGAAAGAAGTAATAAAGAAGTTCTAGATTGTCGTTTAAAACAAAATGCATTGATAATTATTGGTGACTGGAATGCAAAGGTTGAAAACAAAGAAGAAAGATTGGCAGTTGGAAAATATGGACTTGGTGATATAAACAATACTGGAGATCACATGATAGTTTTGTAAGACCAACAGTTTATTCATTGCAAACACCATTCATTCATTGTGAAGAACACATTACTTCACAGAGACCTTGATTGCTTTTTCCTTTAACAAGACATCACAATGGCCCATTATATTGGGCCATTATATTAGATGGAGCATTTTTTCAGCAACATAAATGGTTGCTACACACATGGACCTCACAAGATAGAATGCACAAGAATCAAATCTTATACATATATGGAAAGAAGCTCAATATCATCAGTCAAAACTAGGCCAAGGGCTGAACTGAACCACACTATTTATTGCTTATAATCAAATTCCAATTGAAGAAAAATAAAACAAGTCCCTGACAGCCAAAGTATGACTTTGAATCTAACACACCTGAATTTAGAGACCATTTCAAAAAGAGTTGACACATTGAACACTGATGACCAAAGGTCAGTGGAGTTGTTGGTTAACATCAAGGACATCAAACACGGTAAAAGCAAAGGATCATTAAAAAGATAGAAAGGAAAACAAAGGCCCAAATGGATGTCAGAAGAGACTCTGGAACTTGCTCTTGAATGTAGAGTAGTTAAAATGAACAGAAGAAATGATTAAATAAATGAAATGAACACAAGATACAAAAGGTAGTTTGAGAAAACAAAGTAAAGTATTATAATGTAATGTGTTGTTGCTGTTGTTACATGCCATCAAGTCAGACCTGACTCATAGCGACCCCTCCTTGAGTTTTCAAGGCAGTATCACTACAGAAGTAGATTGCCCAACCTTCCTTCTGAGAATGAAATGTGCAGACACCTGGAATTAGAAAACCAAAAGGGAAGAATATGCTCAGCATTTCCCAAGCTTAAAAACTGAAGAAAAAATGCAAGCCTTGAGGGAGTGAATAGTTGAACTTGTGGGCTAGAGACCAAGCTCAATTGGCATAACATACTACACAAAATCATTGTTCCACATCTTACTCTGGTGAGTGGTGACTGAGATCTTAAACACTTGCAAGCAGCCATCTAGATGGGACAATAGGTGTCTCTTCATCCAAAGCAAAGAAGAATGAAGAAAAACAAAGACACATAGAGACAATTAGTCTAAGGGATTGGTACAACATGGGATCCTCAACCTATATGACTATGCGAACAGAAAAATGAGAATGTGCCAGGCTATCACTGTCAACCATTTGGAGGGGGATCCATGTAGGAGACCCTAGATAGAGTGGGAGAACAATGTGGAACAAAATTCAAAATCATAAAAAAAAAAAAAAAGGAGAGACCAGGTTTGCTGGTCTGATAGAGCCTGATGGAACCACTGAGTCTATGCCTCTAGCTGCCTTCTAGATCTGGAATTGAACCCACTCCTGTGGCTTCCAGCTAAACAAAAGACAGGCATATGAGCTGAATATTTACATTAGGTAAATATACTCCTAAGAGAGATTAATCATGGGAGAATAGAAGGGCTGTGTATGCACAGGGAGACAGCTCAGAGGGAGGGGTGTATGGGAGGGAAGGACACAGGGAAGAGGTAACTATGGGGAGCAAGTGGGAAGAGAGCTGTTGCATTGTGAGAAATTGCAGTCAATGTCATGAGACAAAATATATGTGAACTCCTGTACAGAAAATGAATTTACTCTGTAAACTTTCACCCATATCACAATAAAAAAAAAAAAAAAATCAAGCCTCAAGTTATGATATTGAAGGATTCTATGGGCACAATACTGAACAATTCAGGAAGCATCAAAGAAGGATAAAAGCAACCCACAGTCACAATACCAAAAAGAATTGGTCAACAGTCAACCATTTCAGGAGGCAACATATGATCAAGAACTGATTGTATGCAAGGAAGAAGTCCAAATTTCACAGAAGGTATTAGTGAGAAATAAGTTTCCAGGAACTGATAGAATACCAGCTGAGATTTTTCAACAAATGGATGCAATACTGGAAGCACTTACTAGTCTGTGCCATGAAATCTGGTAGACAGCTACCTGGTCAACCAACTGGAGCGATCCATATACATGCCTATTCCAAAGAAATGTGATTCAATAGTATGCAGAAATTGTCAAACAATGTCATTGATTTAAATACAAGTAAAATTATTCTGAGCTATTTCACATAATTTGGACATGTTATCAGGAGGTACTAGTTCCTGGAGAAGGATATCACATTTGGTAAGGTAAAGGATCAGCAAAAAATAAGACTCTCAACAAGATGGATTGACACAGTGGCTGCAACTATGGCCTCCAATATAGCAACAGTTGTGAGGATGGAGCAGAACTGGGAAGTGTTTCATTCTGTTGTACATAGGGTTGCTATGAGTTGGAACCAACTTTATTTCCAACAAAACAACAATGCATGCATCATAGCTGAAGGCTGCCTCCTAGCAAATTGTCCAGACCTTAGAGTTCCAATTTTCCTCATTCTGTAAGGATATAAATTGTTTCTCACGTCAGGAATCGCCATATTCTCAAAACCTCAGAGGCAGGGAACACAAATGGAGTCTCAGCTGTGATATTTCCGAACCTGCAGGCCAAGTAGGAAAATTCTTATTATAACACAAAGCAAGTAAAACAACAACAACAAAAATGCATAAAGACAAAGATATTTTTGCATCAAGTGGTCCAGAAAGGCCATTTTTAGGAGTCTCTTGCACTCTCTCTATAAGGGCTATAGCAGGTTGCAGTTTCTCATTCAACCATCAACATGTACATAGAAAACTTGAGACTTAGGTAGTTCAACATGAAATGTCAGATGGGGTCATTTATGTTTAACTTTCAAATAGGTATAATCCTGCTGCTTAACCATCCCCAATTGGAGTCTCTGTGATCTCACCAAGATCAAGTGTGAGAGACTTCCGGTAAGATGGAGAAATAGGCAGACAAGCTACACAGACCCTCTTCAACAAAGAAAAGAGAGAAAATTGACAGAGATACAGAAGATAATCTTGGAGCCCTGAGCTTTGAAAGGAACTATACCAAAGTGTATTAGGCACCCACTAGTGGAAAACCCTGAATGAAAACAGGACCTAAGAATAGACTTTGTGTGCCAAGGATGGCAGGGACATACAGGAGGCTGACAATGGGACAGGAGACAGGTGGTGAGTGTATAAGTGCTGTCAACTAGAGAATAGAGGAGCACAGCACAGTATCCTGCTAATGTGGATAACATACAAACAAAAAGAAAATGAAAATTGTGTGTAAGTCACTTCAACATACAATCACCAATTAAATATAAACACAAAAATGGCAAAATGCCTCAGAGACAAGAGAGCATCACACTGCACACAAAGAAGCAAGATAAAACTGGAGAAACCAGGGACCAGGTTACAGACCCAAAACGTCCCTGAGGAAGACACTGTATTGGAACTCCCTGATAAGGAATTCAAAATAATTATATTTAGGTATCTGCAACATATTGAGAGACAGATCAAGGAAAACACTGACCAAATTGAGGAAAATACAGAGAAAACCCTACAACAATTTTGAAAGACTATGCAAGAACAAAATGAGGAAATAAATGAAAAATTAGAAATGATACAAAATCTACACATGGAAATCCAGAAAGTTAATACTAAATTTTCAGAAATAGATAAGATATTGAAAGGTCAAAGGAATATAATTGAATCAGTGGAGGACAGAATTAGTCAGACTGAAGGAAAATACCTCAATACATCTTTGGAAAGGAATCAATCAGAAAAAAATAATAATAAATGAAGAAAGCCTAAGATTTATGTGGGATACCATAAAAGGAAATAACCAGCATGTAATTGGAATTTCAGAACAGGAAGAGAAAGACAAATAAACCACAGAAAAAATTGCTGAAGATTTGTTGAAAGATAATTTTCCTGGTATGGTGAAAGATGAGAATATATCCATTCAAGAAGTCCAACGAACCCCAAACAGGATAGACCCCAAAAGAAAATTAACAAGACATATCATTATCAAACTCATCAAAACCAAAGACAAAAAAGTGATCCTAAAAGCAGCATGAGAAAAACAAAAAGTTACCTACAAGGGGCAACCTGTAAGACTAAGCTCAGATTTCTCAGCAGAAACCATGAAGGCAAGAAGACATTGGGATGGTATATATAAAACCCTGAAAGACAAATTCTTCTAACCAAGAATTATGTACCAAGCAAAACTGTCCCTCAAATATGATGGTGAAATTAGGACATTTCCAGATAAGCAGATTAAGGGAATTTGTTAAAACCAGAACAACTTTACAAGAGATGCTAAAGGGAGTCCTTTGGACAGAGAACAAACAACAGCAAACAACAACTGACCATTAATGCACATGATTACATAACCAAGAAACCAACCTAGCTATGGAAGTATCCAAAGTAAATAAGCCTACAAGATTGTAAACAGGGAACCAGAGATATCTATTGACAAATGAGGACAAATACAAACCAAAAAGGGGAAAAAAATTGTGAAGTTATAGAACTTCTAGATGGTAGGGAAGTCAAGAAAACTATAAGATAAAATGGACTGTTCTAAACTTGGGAAGAAACCTATAAATCACAGGGTAACCTCAAAGAAAAATGATAGACCTTCACATCAAAATAAAAAAGAAGACCAGCACAAATATTTAGCAAATACTAAAACAATAGCAATGAAGGAAGTGATAACACGATTCATAAACAAAATGAACTCAGCACAGAAAATTATATGGAACAAAGAAATCAACACCAAGAAAAAACACATAACAACAATGACAGCAACGATTCATATTTGTTGATAATTACATATCTGACAAGGGACTTACCTCTAAGATTTATAGAAAACTCCAACACCTCAACACCAAAGGAATTAACAATCCAATTGAAAAATGGGCAGAAGACATGAATAGACACTTCACCAAGGAGGATATTCAGGTGGCCAGCAAACACATAAAGAGATGCTCGTGATCACTGGCCATCAGAGAGATGCAAATGCAAACAATGAGATACCATCTCACCCCAGCAATGATGGCAAAATTCAACAAGACAGAAAATAACAAATGCTGGTGGGGATGTGGAGAGAATGAGATTCTCATACACTGCTGGTGGAACTGTGAAGTGATACAACCACTGTGGCAAGCAATATGGCAATTTCTTAGAAAGGTGAAATTGACCCAGTAATCCCATTATTATGCACGTATCCTAGAGAGGGGAGAGCCAGGACAGGAACAGATATATGCACACCCATGTTAATCACAGCCCTATTTACAACAGCAAAAAAGTAGAAACAACCTATGTGCTCATCAACAGAAGAGTGGATGACAAAACTATTGTGCATACACACAAAGGAATGCTAGGCAGCTTTAGATAATAATGTAGAGTCTGCAAAACACTGCACAATATGGATGAACTTGGAGGACATTACACTGAGTGAAATAAGTCAATCACAGAAGGACAGATATTAGTTCATTGTTGTGGAGGGTCAAGGAAAGGTTTACATATGGAGGGTAACTTTCTCTGTTTGTTGCCAGGGGTGGGAGGGAAGGGGAGGGAATGCTGCAAAAAGAAAAAGAAAATGTTTTGACCCATGTCACTTTTGTTTTGTGTGTTTCACTGTAAATAAATTATATTTCAATAAAATGCATTAAAAAAAAGAACAACAGCATGCATTCCCCAAATAAGCTTAGTGCCACAGGGAAATAAAGATAATTATAAAAGTTGAAAAAGAAAAAAAAGATCAGATGTAAATCATACATATTGCATACAATAAGTAATGCAAGAAATCTAGTGCAAACCATTCCTAAACGAGAAACATACATACTGATCATTTTCTCAAATTTCAGTGCTCTTTCAGAATCTTTCAAATTTGTTTATTTTTCAGAACTTTGGGTAGTTGTATTTTATGCAGTTAAGTATATCCTGGAAGATCAGTTTGTTCAGAAGGTATTTAATCAACTAAAAGCAGAACTCCATTTTTTTTTTTTTTTTTTCAAATTAACATTGCTGTTGTTGTAAGTTGCATTTGAGTTGTCTCAAATTCATAATGGTCATGTATAACAGAAAAAAGCTTTGCCCAGTCATGTGTCACTTCATGAGCATTGGTGCATTTGAGGCCATTGTTATGGCTGGGTGTCAATCCATCTTATCCATTTTATTGAAGGATAAGCATTCTCTACTTTAACAAACTTGGGTAGTAAGCAGCAAAATCAGAAATAAAACCCTGTTTCTAATAATGTAGGCCACACATTTCTCAAATTTTATTCTAATTTTCTCTTATATAATATTCTGGAGTAAGATTTTATTTATCTGCATTTATAAGGATATATTTCAAACATTAGGCTCCAAGCACATCTTATTTCATATGATACACCATTTTTACTCATCTAGGAATTACTAAGAAACAAATTACAATGGCTCGCATTACTGAGATAGTAATTCTCACCATTAAATATCTTATATACCCAAATCACATGATTATGTATAATAGACAGCATTTGTTGGTGAAACTCTAACAAACAGTGTCCTGAAGCTATTCCTATCTTATTGTTTCATCCTCATGAAAGTCCTAAAAATAAATATTTTTATTATTTTTATTTATACATGAGAAAATATTGAGGTAATACAAGGTAAGAATTTTTTGTGACAACTTCTATCACTTATCATTTATCAGCAGAATAGGAATTGAATTCAGAAGAATTTATGTATATAATCTCCTATCCTCTTCAAATAGCATCTCTCTACTACAAATTATGATAAAAAGAAATATTTATTCCCCACTGTGCATATGCATAAACTCACAAGCATTCTGCTATTACATTTTTCATACATACAAAGTACTGATATTAAACCATAATATTTATAAATTATTACCATTAATGGATCTTTTGGTTCTATAGTACTGCTGTAACTGACATACCACAAATGAATGGCTTCAACAAACAGGGATTTATTTTCTTAGAGTCTTATAGACTAGAAGTTCAAGTTCAAAGTTCCAGCTCTAGGAAGTGGGTGAGCACCCCGCAACCTTAGTCTTCAAATCTGCCTCCTATGCCAGACACATCAGAGCTGGAAGCTTTTCTGATTCATGAAACTTCTGGCTGCTGAGGCAAATAAACCCAAGACTGACAGGTAAAATGGCACAGTACCAACATTTGCAGACAACACAGCAGACCACTAGTTTAAGTCCAGGAACAATCCCAAGATTGGCAGACAACGTGGCAGGCCACTGAGATGAAGACTTGAAAAAGACAGTATCCAGATGTGCCAAAATCAAGACACTTTTTTTCAAAGCTTTTCCTTATATGCTAGAAGGAGACCATACCCCGAAGGCAACTAATTAGCTGCTCCCAGAAGATTCTGCCATGGCAGTGATTACAATTTCATCATGAGGAATAAATGCATCTGGTTGTCCAGCTACTCATCACCACAACTCAGGCAAATTGACACACAAGTTCAACTACCACATTGGATTTATATTTTGGGTTAAACTATTAATATACATCAATAAACCAAAACCAAAATCATGGTCACTAAGTTGATTCTGACTCACAGAGACCTCCATTAGATTTCCAATATTAAAATATTTTTGGAAGGAGATTCCTTCTTTCTACCATAGAGAGGCTGGTAGGTCTGAACCATTGACCTTTCGTTTAGTAGCCAAATGTTTTTACCACTACACTATCAGAGCTCCTTAATGTATATCAATAGTTGTATTAAACCAATAAAACCAAACCCATTGCCATCAAGTTGATTCTAACTCATGGTGAGAGTTATATTACATGAAGATAAATACTAAAATGGTAGTAACACTTACATATGCATAAAAGTGATGACAGAAATACAATATATAATCCTTGTCACATATGGTAGGTTTGAGAAGGCAAAGTAAAGTATGATGAGGAAATGGGCAAAGACCTGGAGCTAGAAAATCAAAAGGAAAGAACATGTTCAGCATTTCTCTAGCTGAAAGACCTGAAGAAAAACTCAACCTCCAAGTTTCAATACTGGAGGATTCCATGGGATTTCATTTTAGTTGGATCCACAATCAACACTCATGAAAGCAGCAGTCAAAAAATCAGACATGGTGTTACATTGGGCAAATCTGTTGCAACAGACCTCTTCAAAATGTTAAGGAGCAAAGATATCACTTTGAAGACTAAGTTGCACCTGACCCAAGCCATGATATTTTCAATAGCCTGATATGAAAATGAAAGCTGGGCAATGAATAAGGAAGAATGAAGAAGAGTTGATGCCTTTGAATTGTGGTATTGGCAAAGTATACTGAAAATATCATGGACTACAAAAAGAATGAACAAATGTGGCCTGGAAGAATTGTAGCCAGAATGAGTCTTAGAAGTGAGAATGGCCAGATTATCTTACCTACATTGGTCATATTGTCAGAAAGAATCAGTCCCTGGAAAAAGATATCATGCTTGGTAAAGTAGAGGGTCAGTGAAAAAGGGAAGACCCTCAATGAAATGGATTGACAGAGTGGCTGCAACAATGACTCAATCAAAGCAAAGATTGTGAGGATGGCACAGGGCTGAGCAGTGTTTCTTTCTGTTGTATATAGGGTCACTATGAGTCAGAGCCAACATAATGGCACCTAAGTACAACAACAACATGGGTAAAATATTGAACGATGCAAGAATCTTCAAAGAAAATGGAAGCAATATACAGAGTCACTGTATCAAAAGGAACTAAGGACACTAGGGTCCATTTGCATAACACAGTCCTCAAAGACAGTGTTCTAATACCTCCTTTGGTGAGTAGTGACTAGGGTCTTAAAACCTCACGAGTAGCCATTTAAGATGCAACCCTTAATCTCTTCCCATCCATAGCAAAGAGGAGTGAAGAAAGTCAAAGATTCAAGGAAATAATTAGTTCAAAGGACTAATGGACCATATAAACCCCATCCTCCACAATCCCAAGACCAGAAGAACTAAATGATGCCTGGATACCATTGCTGACTGCTCTGAAAATGATCACAATTAGGAGTTCTTGGATAGAGTGGGAGAAAAATGTAGGAGAGAAAAAAAAAATCTAAAAACAATAAAAAAAAGAAAAGAAAAGGGTTATTGGTCTGATAGAGAACGGTGGAACCCCTGAGACTATGGCCCTTAGATATCCTTCAAGTGGGGAACTGAACTCATTACTGTGACTCAATTTCACCCAAACAATAGACAGGATAAGGAGCTCTGGTTGTGTAATGCCTAAGGCATTTGACTGCTAACCAGAAAGCTGGCAATTCCAACCTACCAGACACTCCTCAGAAGGAAGACTGGGTAATCTACTTCTTTAGAGATACTACCACAGAAATCCAAAGAGGGGTTGCTCTGAGTTGGACCTGACTCAATGGCAGTGAGTTGGTTTTCTGGTTTACAAGGTGAACAATAATTGCAGGGGAGTATGTACTCAGAAGAACAATACCATATGTGATTAAAAGAACAGCCTTTGTTCAGAGACAAAATTAAGAAGGCAGGAAGGGATAGAAAAGGAGGATAAAGGGAAAATTTAAACACAGGAAGGAAGTTGGAAGAGTTATGTTACATGTGGAGATTGCAATAAATGTCCCTGTGATAGTTGGAGCTGTGTGTCAACTTGGCTAGACCATGGTTCTGTGTGGTTTAAGCTGGTGTGATGTGGTTATTTCCATGATGGGATCAGATGATTATGTTTTGAACAGCCAATCTGCTGAAAGGGAGTTTCCCTGGGGTGTGGTCTGCTTCCAGTATATCTATGGACATCCTGGGAAAAGAG
>NW_006921746.1:4222910-4233580 GCF_000298275.1 Orycteropus afer afer | reverse complement strand
TATGTATTGTGGAATGGAAAGTGAATTTGTTCTGTAAACTTTCACCCAAATGAACTGGTTGAAAATCAACCATTTCAGGAGGTAGCGTATGATCAAAGATCAAAAGTATTGAAGGAGAAAGTCTAAGATGCACTACTGGCATTGGAGAATAAAAAAAATTTAAAAAGGCTCCAGGAATTTACAGAATACCAATTGAGATGTTTCAACAAATGGATGCAGCACTGAAGGTTTTTGCTTGTTTATGGCAAGAAATTTGGAAGACAGTTACCTAGCCAACCAACTAGAAGAGATTAACATATGTGCACATTTCAAGGAAAAGTAATTCAATGGAAAGTGGAAATTATCAAGCAAATGCAATAATATCACACACAAATAAAATTATGCTGAAGATATTTCAAAAATAATTTCAGTGGTACACTGTGTTAGACTGGGTTCTCTAGAGAAAAAAAAATCAGTAAAGCTTATATGTTGAAAAAGAAAGAGAATTTATCTTAGAAAAATGGCTGACACACTTATAGAAGCCTGCAAGTCCCAAGTTCTTGGATCAAACATCAAACTGGAGGCTTTTCCCAACTCATGTCCTTCCCCAGCTGCAGGGGCTGAGAAGCTCAAGGTTGGCAGGCAGTATACTGGCTGTTGACTCCAACAAATGATGAATCCAAGATCTCCAGGCCGAATGGTGGATTGTTCACTCATGGACAGTTGTAGGCAGCACAATAGAATCCCGATCCAAGAAGAGTGTTTATTTCCCAGGATGTCCATAAATATACTGGAAGCAGGCCACACCCCTAGGAAACTCCCTTTCAACAAATTGGCTGCTCAAAACATATACATCTGATCCCATCACTGGAACAACCCACATCACAATTGTTTAAACCACAGAGAAGTGTGGTCCAGCCAAGATGACACACAGCTCCAACTATCACAGTCCACCCCTTGTCAACTTGGTAGTAGTACACATCTTCTTAACCATATATAATCTCTATATAAGGACAATTATAAAGTCATATTTGTACCTAACATGATACACTAACACATGTACAACCAAAACGCATTAACTTATTTGCATTTCACAGTTCATAACAGAAGGAAACAAAAATATTCGATGCACATATACAATGAAGAAATATAACAATCACAGTCCTCATTTCTGCAACTGGCCACATGGTCATAGCTGATATTCAGAACTACCTTCTTCCACCTCCCATTCTGTATTTCCCTTGCCCTCAGCAAGCACCTCAGCTGGTCGTGGTTCTTTGCCTGGTGGGGTGACCCAAAGCTTCATTCCTGAAGGGTCTGGGCCATTAGTAGTCATATCAGAATTGGGTTGCTGTAAATTTCCATTGACTTCAATCACACAGCATGCTGGTACTAAGAAACATCCTAAAGAATCTCCTGTATTCTAGACATATTGCTCTTTACCTCTATTATGTGAAACCAATCCAATTTTCCCTTTATAATCAGGATCTATCACACCAGATAGTAGAATAATTCCCTTCTTTATTTGTTGATCCAGAGGCAAGAGGAAGCAAAAATGGCTGGGTGGCATTCTTCATTTCCAGTTCAATGCAATCAGTATTGTGTCTCCAGGTGGGAGTGTTCCTCCTTTTGAGACTAAGATCTCCAGACCCGCAGAGCATAGGGTAGCAGGGACAGGGAGAAAAAAAAAAAAAAAAAAATTTTGAGAAGGTGACTAGGTGTAATAGTGAGTGGTACCACTTCCATTTCCACCCTTTGGTCCTTGAACCCATGACTCCTGACTGTTGGAGAAAAAGCACCACATATTGGATGCTGGTTTAGAGCATATACAGCCTCCTGGAGAGCATTGCCCCAACTCTTCAAGGTATTGCCACCTAGTTGGTGCCATAATGGTGTTTTCATCATGTCATTCCATCGTACTATCAAGTCAGTTGCTTCAGGATGTTGGGGAACATGGTAAGACCAGTGAATTCCATGAGCATATGCCAACTGCCACACTTCATTTTCTGTGAAGTGAATACCTTTATCTGAAGCAATGTTGTATGGGATACCATGATGGTGGATAAGGCATTCTGTAAGACAGATGGTAGTTATGGCAGAAGCATTGCTTGCAGGGAAGGTGAATCCATATCCACAATAAGTATCTGTTCCAGTAAGAACAAAAGGCTGTCCTTTCCATGATGGATGTGGTCCAGTGTAATAAATCTGCCACCAGGTTGCTGGTTGATCATGCCAAGGAGTGGTTCCATATCGTGGACTCAGTGTTTGTTCTCTGCTGCTTGCAGATTGGGAACTCAGCAGTGGTAGTAGCCAAATCAGCCTTGGTAAGTGGGAGTCTATTCAGAGCCCATGCATAACCTCCACCCTGCCACCATGACCACTTTGTTCTTGAGCTCATTGAGCAATGACTGGAGTAGCTGGGGAAAAAGGATGGTTAGTTTTCACTGAATGTGTCATTCTATGCACCTGACTGTTAAAGTCCTCCTCTGCCGAGGTCACCTTTTCATGGCCATTCATATGAGACACAAATATTTTTATTCTTTTGGCCCATTCAGAGAGATCTATCCACATACCTCTTCTCCATACATCCTTGTCACCAATTTTCCAATCATGCTCCTTCCAATTCCTGACCATCCAGCCAAGGCATTAGCCACAGCCTATAAATCTATATATAATCACACATCTGGCCATTTTTTATTCCATGCAAAGTGAACCGCCATATGCACAGCTCAAAAATCTGCCCATTGGGAGGATTTCCCTTCATGGCTGTCCTTCAAGGAAATCCCAGAAAGGGGCTGCAGTGCTGCTGCTGTCCACGTTTGAGTGGTGCCTGCATATTTTGCAGAACCATCTGTAAACCAGGCACAAGTTTTCTTTTCCTCAGTTAACTGATCATAAAGAACTCCCCATGAGGTCATAGGTGCATACTGGGAGAGGGAAGGTAATGTGAGTGGAGTGGAGACCATAGGCATTTGGGTCACTTCCTCATGCAAATTACTTGTGCCTTCAGGTCCTGCTTGAGCCCGATCTCTGATATACCACTTCTATTTAATGATGGAGTGCTGCTGTGCACATCCAACTTTATGATACTGTGGGTCAGTTAACACCCAGTTCATGATGGAAGCTCAGGCCTCACGGTGACTTGGTGGCCCATGGTTAGGCCTATTAAAGCCCAATAACAAGCCAAAAGCTGTTTCTCAAAAGGAGAGTAGTTATCTACAGAGGATGGCAGTGCTTTGCTCCAAAATCCCAAGGGTCTGCATTGTGATTCACCAATAGGGAGCTGCCAAAGACTCCAAACAGCATCTCTATCTACTACAGACACTTCAAGCACCACTGCATCAGCTGGATCATATGGCCCAAGTGGCAGAGAAGCCTGCATAACAGCCTGAATCTGTTGCAGAGCCTTCTGTTGTTCTGAGCCACATTCAAAAGTAACAGCTTTCTGAGTGACTTGATAAATAGGCCACAGCAACACACCTCAATGAGGGATATGTTGTCTCCAAAATCCACAGAAGCCCATCAGATGTTGTGCTTACCTTTTAGTTGTAGGGGAAGCCAAATACAATAACTTATCCTTCACTTTAGTAAGAATATCTTGATATGCCCCATACCACATGACACCTAGAAATTTCACTGTGGTAGAAGGTGCCTGAATTTGTGTTGGGTTAATTTCCCAACCTCTAGCACACATATGTCTCAGCAATAAGTCTTGAGTCATCAATATTTCTTCCTTACTAGGTTCAATCATCATAATGTCATCAATATAATGGACCAGTGTGATATCTTGTGGAAGCGAAGGGTGATCAAGATCCCTACAGACTAAATTATGACATAGTGCCAGAGAGTTGATATACCTCTGAGGAAGCACTGTGGAAGTATACTGTTGGCCTTGCCAGCTGAAGGCAAACTGTTTCTTATGGTTCTTTGAAATTGGTATCAAGAAAAAGGCGTTGGCCAGATCAATAGCTGCATACCAAGTACCAGGAGATGTACTAATTTCTCAAGCAATGAAACCACATCAAGAACAGCACTTATAATTGGAGTCACCACCTGTTTTAAGTTTATGATAATCTACTGTCATTCTCCAAGATCTATCTGTTTTTTGCACAGGCCAAATAGGTGAATTAAATGGTATGTGGTGGGAATCACCATCCCTGCATCCTTCAAGTCCTTGATGGTGGCAGTAATCTCTGCAACCCTCCAGTGATGTGGTATTGCTTTTGATTTATTATTTTTGTAGGTAGAGGCAGTTATAATGGCTTCCACTTGGATTATACTACCATAATAGCTCTTACTCCACATGTCAGGGACCCAGTGTGAGGATTCTTCCAATCTCTGAGTATATCTATTCCAATTTTGCATTCTGGAACTGGGGAAATCACTATAGGGTGGGTTCAGGGACCAATTCTTAGCACATTAGCCAAGAATCTATCAATAACTTGACCTCCACATGTCCACACTCTGACTGGGGGGCCACAATGACACTTTAGGTCTCCTGGAATTAGTGTCAGTTCAGAGCCAGTGTCCAGTAATCCCCGAAAAGTCTGACTATTTTCTTTTCTCAAATGACCAGTCTAGTAAAAGGCCTCCAATCCCTTTGGGAAGGCTGGGAGAAAGATTGACATTATAAATTTTGGACAATGCAATGGGGTCCTCCTCAAAGTGACCTGGTCTCCCCTTCATTCAAGGGGTTGTGGATCTGTAAACTGACTCAAGTCTGGGAATTGATTGAGAGGCCATGACTCTGTATTTTGGCAATTCAATCTAGGCCACTGTTCATGTGACCTCGAATTCTTCTGTTTATACAGATAAAGTAAATATTTAGTAGGTTTGCCATCTATTTCACTACTAGGAACACCATTCACAAGTAGCCGATGCCATAATTCCACATGAATCAGATTATTCTGATTATTGTTCTGACTCTGCTGTCCATTATGGTAACCATGCCCACCTTGCCTTTGTCGATTAACTGCTGCCACTTGGCCCTTTCTACCATGGGATCCAATTAGCCCTATCGTAGTTAAGTGTCTTAGTCCAATTAGGGCAGTTCCCATTGTCAAATCTGGCTTACATAAAATAGCAGTCACAGTAGTTTTCATGGATACTGGGGCTCTCTTCACAAATTTATTCCTCACCATACTGGTGAAAGGTATGTCTTCTGGACTCTCCATTTCTGGCATCTAGGGGTCTAATCTGATAAATCCATTCTAACATGCCAATTTCCCTAAGCCTCTGGGTACCATCTTCTACATTATACCAAGGCAGGTCTGGTATTTTAATTTGACTTCAACTTGACTTAAGGTAGGCCACCACATAATCTGTGCTTCAGTAAGCTAACCAAGTAAACAATTAGATCCTTTCCTCACTTCTCAAGCTAAAACATTGAATGAAGAATTCATACTTAGTGGGTCTAAATCAATAAACTAAGACTGATCCAGTGTTACATTCCTTGCAACATTATCCCACATCCTCAGTAGCCATTCCCATACATATTCTTCAGGTTTCTGTCTGTACATGTTAGCAAAATCAAGTAGGTCTTTTCAAGTGTAGCATACCACCTCCTCAGTCACACTTTGTATTTTACCTTTTGGGGCTCACTTAGACTTACCTTTAGTTATAGGTCTAACAGCAACTGTGGGTGGTTGGGGCAGTTCCTGAGAATATTCAGCAATGTCTATCATGGCCTCTGCCTCAGGCAATGACCCACCAGGAACAATTGGGTTAATCCCATCAAACAGAGTTGGAGGGGATAATGGTTTTATAGTAATCTCTTCAGATGGGAGGGATTCAACAGAATTTACAGGTTCCATATCCTGATCTTCTTGAATATCTGCCCATATGTCCCAATTCCAGGTTTCAGGATTCAATGTTTCCCAATCAATGCCCTCATTTTAACTTCAGACACCATTCTGGGTTGGTAATTTAATTGGCATTGTAATTCAGCCACCCTTACAATAAGACTCTCGGTTTGGTTTTTGGCAATATCATCTCTGTTACTAGAACAAATAAGCCTTTCTTTCAGAGCACAGCTGGAAATATTGAGGTCTTTTATGCGGAGCTTAAGCTGTGACTCAGTAGCCCTGAGCTCATCTTTCTCTTTCACCACTTTGTCTAGTGTAAGTAGGACCAACCAATCAGCTTCCTTATACTCCTCATACTGACAAAATTGCAGAAAAGTATCAAATATGCAATCGCCAAGAGTCTCACTTCTCAAAAATATTTGACCTCTTGGTGGTACTATTTTGCATATTAATGTCACCATCTCATGCCACGGATTAACAGGGCCCTCTTTGCTAATGGAGGCAGGGTCATCAGTTCCTTTGCAATTAATCGAATTGGAGAACCAATTTAGGAAGCCCATCCTTGTGATTTTGTCTTTCTGGAACCATTCCCAATACCAAATGTGTTAGACTGGGTTATCTAGAGAAACAAAATCAGTAAAGCTTATATATAGAGAGAAAGATAAATTTATCTTAGGAACATGCTCACACAATTATAGAAGCTGGCAAGTCCCAAGTTCTTGGATCAAATGTCAAGCTGGAGGCTTTTCCTGACTCACATAGCTGCAGGGGCTGATGAGCTCAAGGTTGGCAGGCAGTATACTTACTGGCTGTTAACTCCAATGAATGACAAATCCAAAATCTCCAGGCTGAATGGTGGATTGTTCGCTCATGGATAGTTCTAGGCAGCACAACAGATTCCTGATCCACAGAAGAGTGTCTCTTTTCCCAGGATGTCCATAAATATACTGGAAGCAGGCCACAACCCTAGGGAAATTCCCTTTCAATGGATTGGCTGCTCAAAACATATACATCTGATCCCATCATCGGAACAATCCACATAAAAATTGTTTAAACCACACAGAATTGTGGTACAGCAAAGTTGACGCACAGCTCCAACTATCACTTACTCTGACAGAAAACTACCAGAAATTTAAGCTGTAGTCAGAGAACATGGAATGAGGGATATCATTGTTAATGTCACATAGTATCTCGGCTGAAAGTAGGGAACACAAGGGATATGTTTACTTATGTTTTTTCACTATGAAAAGACATATTTGAATGTGTGGATCATACCAAATTATGAACAACGTTGCCAAGAAGAATTCCAGAACACTTAACTGTGCATACATGGAACCTGTATATAGGCAAAGTGGCAGTATCCCAAACCAAACAAGGGAATACTGCATGAGTTAGAATAAAAAAATGTGTGCATCAGTGTAGTATCCTTTTACCATATTTATTCAATTCTGTATGCTGAGCCAATTAAAACAACTGGACTATGTGCATAATAATATGACATCAGAATTGTAGAAAGACTCATTAACAACCTGCAATATAGAGATGACATAACCTTCATTGCTGAAATTGAAAAAGATTTGAAGCACTTACTGATGAAGATCAAAGACTACAGCAAGCAATGTGGACTACAACTCCACCTAAAGAAAACAAATATCTTCACAACTGCACCGATAAGCAACATCATAATAAATGGAGAAAATACTGAAATTAAAAAATACTGAAGATGTC
The DNA here is from genome assembly GCF_000298275.1 of Orycteropus afer afer. NCBI lineage: Eukaryota > Metazoa > Chordata > Mammalia > Tubulidentata > Orycteropodidae > Orycteropus > Orycteropus afer. The sequence continues at coordinate 4,226,069 of NW_006921746.1, read as the reverse complement.
TAGGATTTCATTTTACTAGGATCCACAGCCAACATCCACAGAAGCAACAGTCAAGAAAGCAATTTATTGCATAGCCTAAATCTGCTGCAAGGGACCTCCTAGTAGTGTTTAAACTCCAACAACTCAACAACAAAAGGACAAATGATACAATTCAAAAACAAGCAGAAGATAATGAATAGAAACTTCACCAAAGAGGATATTCAGGCTGCCAACAAACACATGAAGAAATGTTCATGATCATTAGTCATTAGAGAGATGCAAATCAAAACAACAATGAAATAATTATCTTGCACCAACACTCATAGCAAAGTTCAACAAGACATAAAATAACAAATGCTGGTGAGGATGCAGAGAGATTGGGACTCTCATGCTCTGCTGGTGGGACTTTCAAATAATACAACCACTGTGGAAAGCAGTGTGGCAATTCCTTAAAAAGTTGGAATTAGAAATATCATTTGACCCAGCTATTCCATTATTAGGTATATATCCTAAAGAAGTGAGAGCCAGAACAAGAACAGATATATGCACACCCAAGTTCCTTGCAGCACAACACAAGGAGCAAAAAGTTGGAAACAACCTAGTAACCATCAACAGAAGAATGGATAACCAAACTATGATAAATACACACAATGGAATACTATGCAATCCAAAAGAATAGCATAGAATTGACAAAACATCACATAATGTGGATGAACTTGGAGGAAATTATGCTGAGTGAAATAAGTCAATCACAAAAGAACAAATATTGTATTAGTCCACTATCATGCAAAGTCTAGGAAAGGTTTATATATGGAAGGAAACTTTTTTTGTTGGTTACCAGAGGTGAGAAGGGAGGGGAGGGACCACTGCTAGATAGGTAGAGAGAAGTATTGATTTGGGTGAAGGGAAGAACAATGCACCAAATGTGAGTGATCAACATGGTGGCATTCAGGAACAGGAAGACAGAGATGTGCATGGGAGCTAAAGATTACAAAGTTGAACCCTTTTGCAAATACAGTACAGTGTTGTCATTGATGATAGAGATTGATATACAGGTAGATAGATGGGTGGACAGGTGGAATGATTAGGCATGTCTATGCAGGGAGAGTGTGCCCATGAACATGCATAGGGTTGGCAGACAATGTTTTTACAAGTGCATTTGTATGCTCGGTAAGAATTTCCAGGTATATAATAGAGTTGACAAGAGAAAAGGTTGTGGTGACTTCTTGGCCACAGCCAGCTTCTTGGAGGGAGTGAGTAGTTGGACCTGTGGAGTTGGGATCATGGTCCCAGGGGACATCAAGCTCAATTGGCATAACATACTACACAAAACATTTTTGAGAGAAAAACACCGAGAGACATGCACTGCTGGGAAAGAGACTGAGAGAGACTGTTGGCTGAGAGTTGGTGGGCTGAGAGAGACTGAGTGTTGTCCCTGAACTTGAATTGTAGCCTGGTGCTTCCTTAATAAACCCCATAATCTGTGATTTCTGTGTGGCCACTGCAGCAAATTATTGAACCCAGCAGAAAGGTGGTGGGTGCTGAGGGAGGAACGGTTGGTGTCAGGGTTGATGAAAGGGCTGGAGGGAGGCAGCATGTTTGTCCTCACAGGAATAGGCCTTGGGCTATTGATGGTGATTCTATGGGATTAGAGGAGGTCAGAAGATGTGGCCTCCTTGCCTCTTTGGCAGCACTTGACTGCTAACCAGAAGGATGGTGGTTCAAACCCACCAGCCACTCCTCGGAAGGAAACTTGGGCAATCTACTTCTAGAGTGATACCACCTTGGAAAACCAAGGAGGGGTCTCTGTGAGTCAGATCTGACTGAATGGTGAAGGCAGTGAGTTTGGTTCTGGTTTTTGGTGATAGTATTTTTAAGCAAAAATGTCACTTTTAAGATTAAAGTACACCCTGGCCATAATAGCCTCAAAAGCATGTGAATAAGGAAGACCAAAGAAGAATTGAGACATTTGAATTATGGTGTTGGTGAATAATATTAAATATATCATGGACTGACAAAAGAACAATTAAATCTTTCTTGGAAGGAGTACAGCCAAAATGTTCCTTAGAAATGAGGATGGAGAAACTTCGTATCATGTGCTTTCTGTCTGTTATCAGGATGGACCAAACCCTGCAGAAAGATATCATGCTTGTTAAAGTAAAGGATTTACAAGAAAAAGGGAGACTCACTACACAATAAATTGATACAGTGGCTGCCACAATGGACTCAAACATAGCAACAATTGTGAGACTGGCAGTGGATTGGATAGTATTTCTTTCTATGTTGTACATAGTGTCACTATAAGTTGGAAGTGACTCAACAATAACCTGCTATATAGAGTAGACTTGATAATGCACATTAGATGGTAAAACTAAGGCAGGTTGTGAAAAACAAAGAACTTGAATATATAAAATAAATGTTGCCCTGTCAATATATCATACAGATATTATCTTCTTGGACAATACATTAGGTTCAAATGAATTACTTCTCATTCATGATTTCAGTGTGGAGAAGGAATTAAGTCTAAGTAATCTATCCAAAATGTCTACTTCTTGATCATCATAATTTAATAAATAGTGTTGTAGATGTCAAAGTCTTCATGCTGATGTTGTTAGGTGTCATCTAGTTGGTTCCAATTAATAATCTGTATTAAAAATACTCTAAACCCACTGCTGTTGAGTACATTACAACTAATAGCAACTCTTTTAGGAGAGAGTAGAATTGCTCCAAATGGTTTCAAAGGCTGCAAATCTTTAAGGAAGCAGACTACCTCATCTTTCTCCCATGGTGTGGCTGGTGAGTTTGAACTGCCAAAATATTGCTTAGCAGTTGAGTGCTTAAACCAGTAGACCACCATAGCTCTTAGCTTTATAGAAATCTACATACTGTATGGAAATCAAATCTGTATGTTGTTGTTGTTGTTAAGTGCCATCAAGTCGTTTCCGACTCATAGCAACCCCATGCACAGCAGAACGAAACACTGCCCGATCCCGCACCAGCCCCATAATCCCTGCTATACTTGAGCCCATCATTGCAGCCACTGTGTCAATCCATCTCGTTGAAGGCCTCCCCCTCTTTCGTTGACCCTCAACCCTACCAAGCATGACATCCTTCTCCAGGGAATGGTCCCTTCTTACAACATGACCAAAATAGGTGAGACAAAGTCTGGTCATTCTTGCT
>NW_006921746.1:4189802-4220330 GCF_000298275.1 Orycteropus afer afer | reverse complement strand
AACAGTGTTTCTTTGCTATTCATAAGGTTTTCCCTGGCCAATTCTTTGAGAAGTGGATGGCCTCTTCCTTCTTCCTAGTCTGTCTCAGTCTATAAGCTTGTCTGTTACCTGTGCACCAGGTGCATCTTGCTGGGTTTTAAACACCAGAGGCTCAGCCTCAAAACTCAAGTCTACATGTCACCACAGTAGGACAAACCGATGACAAGTTTGTCTTGCTGTTGGAGACCTCTTGTATCACCCCCACCTGGGTCCCTGTGGCTGACTGTACCTCTGTCTTGCTTCCTGGCTTTTAATCCCCTTTCTCCTGCTCTTCTGCCCTGTTGTTTTGTGCATCCCTGAGTTGTCCCTGGGGCTGACTTCTCCTCTGTCCGGGTTCCTGCCTTTTTATCCCCTTTCTCCTGCTCTTCCAGCCTGCTACTCCGGGCGGGCCTGAGTTTCCTCTCCTCACCTAATCCCTTTGGCTGACTGCTCTTTTCTCTGGCTTCCTGACTTTTAATCCCCTTTCTCTTGCTCTTCCTGCTTGCTACTTTGGGTGTCCCTGAATTGTCTCTCCTCACCTGTAACCCTGGGGCTGGCAATGAGAATTGGACATAATGAAGTGATTTCAATATGGACGCATACTAACAAGAAGACTTTCATTTAACTTAGATTTTTGAAGTTTACAAATGATGAAACAATGAAATAAAGTTATACAAATACTAAAATTTAATCTTCTAATTATATTTATACATACTTTCATTAGAAAGAGCAAAGGATACAATTATAGCAGCTAAAGTCACTAGGGAAGGCAAGAATGATTTCTGCTTCTCTGATAACCAAGTGAGATAACTTTAGTAAATTATCATTGCATAATGGGACATTAGCTGGCTCACAGTATAAATAAATCTGTGAAGTAGGGAGATAGTTTAGTATGACTGTTGCTATATTTTATCACTGAGACTCATATGTGGAGTCTTGTGTTTTGAAATAATTGTTTTATAAAAGTAATGGGCTTATGGAAAGAAAATTGCTCTGGTACCACAACACCCAGTGCCATTTTGAAAGTTATTTAAAGGAAAATTCTGACTAATGTTGCAACTGAAACATATAAATAATTATTCCTGGGCTCTCATGTACTGTGCTTTTCTAAATAATGACATTGATATTTCAGCCCCCATAAAAGGCCTTGAAAATTAAGGATTTCTTTATGAGAAATGAGAACTCATATACTTCTCAAAAGTCAAATACCAAAGATTACAAAAGATCTGTTTTCTTCTTTATCTAACTGATATCATCATCCCTAATGCTATCACAACACAGGAGTGAAATGAAAAATAAAAAAACTCACTGCCATGGAGTCGGATCTGGCTCCCAGCTACCCCTCCTTGGGGTTCCAAGGCAGTATCACTAGGGAAGTATATTGCCTAATCTTTTTTCCAAGGAGTGGCTGGAGGGTTTGAACTGGTTAGCAGTCAAATACATTAGGCACTACACCACCAAAGCTAACAGGAGTGAAACAGAAAAGACAAAATTAGAATTAAAAAGTTTGTATTCTAATTTTGTATATTAAAGTATGGTTTTCCTAGCCTCAGATACTGAATGTAAGGAAAAGTTAACTGAAATTTATTAGGTATGGAAATTACAAAATAGACAACTGAGCAATTGTTTGATGTTTTGGAACAATTCATACAAATGAGACTGCACATACACTTCACAAAAAGGAAAGTCCTAAAAGAGACTGGTTATAACCACTGCATCTCTCTCTAGTTCATTAAAATAGCTCAACTTTATTAAATATTCTATGTAGAAGAAATGAATCTTTGTTGCCATAGACTGAAAAAATAGATTTTGAATAATAATATGAACACTTATTAGAAACTGTTAGAAACACTTTTTTAAAGCTATAGAAATATTTCCTCATTTTCTGAATAAAATTAACACTATGAATAATTGTCAAATATTCAAAGTAACTAAAGTAGGGAATAGATTTTTTTACCAGAGTATGTTGAATACCTTGATTTATCCTTTGAGTTGATGGAAAATAACTAAAAAGTTTTCCTTCTATTCATTTGGAGATTGTTATGAAGTTAATTCACTCTTCTAGAGTATACACTTCTAGTTCTCCCAAACTTTACACCAAGATTGGTTCTTAGATTCATGAATTGATTTCATTAACATTTTAGTTGGTAAAAAAAAAAAAAAAGAAAGCACAATTGTCCTGGAGTTGATTCGGACTCATGCTAATCCCATATCTGTCAGAACAGAACTGCTCCATAGGGTTTTCAGTGGCTCATTTTTTCGAATGTAGATCACTGAACCTTTCTTCCAAAGTGCCTCTGAGTGGATGGGAACCTCCAACCTTTGGTCCAACAGCCACGCATGTTACTTGTTTGCACTACCCAAAGATTCCATTAACATTTTAGGCATTCTAAATGAGGACACTGGTAATTCAGTGGGAACATTTTTACTTTTCATTCCAGAGACCTGGATTTGATTTATTGCAGATGTACCTCATGTGCAGCAACAACCCAGCTGTCAGTGGAGGGTTGTATGTTGCTATGATGCACAGATGGAGCTTCAAGAATAAAATGGACTAAAAGAAAGGGCTGGCAACATATTTTTTAAAATTAGCCCGTGAAATCTATATGCATCCAAATAGTCCTGTCTGCAGTCTACCATAGAGAAGGCAAGGCACTAAATAATGTTTCATTCTGTTATGCATGAGTCCTAGGCTTACTTGATGGTAACTAACAACAACAACAACAACAGTATTTTCATATTGGTAAAATTATGTACCTGAAAAGTGAACTCAAAATCCAAAAGATTTGTTGCTTTAGTATGTTTATTTTACTCTGAGGATGAATCCAAGGTAAACAAATCCTAAGAAATATGTTTCAGTAAGAAAACGATGTATTCTTGATTCTTTTCTTGCCTTAGTAGTAGATGAAACATATGTAGAGAAAAGACCTTCACAATCTATATAGAAACAAAGCTATAAAATTGTTCAAAAGCAAAGAATCATCTTCTATAATGAGATATTGACAAATTATAGGTACACTATACAAACCATCTGTCAATTTGTCATACTATGGTGGTTTTCATGTTGCTACGATGCCACTGATATTTCAGGTACAGTAGGGTTACTTGTAGACAGGTTTCAACAGAGCTTCCAGCCTTAGACGGATTAGGAAAATGGGTTGGTGATCTACTGCTGAAAATTAGCCAGTGAAAACCCTACAGATCACAATAGGCTATTGACCAATATAGTGTTGGAAGGTGCCCCCTTATGTTGGAAGCCATGTGAAATACACAGTACCTGCAGCAATTGACTTGGATATATCAGAGAACATGATTATGATGCAGGACAAGGACAATGTTTTATTGTGTTGCACATGGGGTTGTGATGAGTAGGAGCCCACTCAATGACAACAATACAAGTAGAATAGACAAGAAGTTACTTGGTAAATTTTGTACTTAGCCTAGCAAAATTTTATTGATATATCTTGAAAAACATCTAAAATGGATAAATATTCAGATCATATGTGTATTTCTTTTTAAGATCAAAAACAACTTGTTTGAAGAGTCCACTTTTTTGGTGTGTGCATATAGTCTACCTTCCTTATTGAAAGCACTCAACAGTATTTCATTTTTTTGTGATTCATCCAATACACCATGATGAACACCAGTTAGTTAATTTGTTTTATTAGTATAATAATAACTTAAATGGATCTCAAGAATTGGTCCAGTCTCTAAATGGCCTTCCCTGGTGTTTTAAAAAAGTATATTATTCATGAACGTGTGCAGATGCATTTATTGATCAGTAGTGCCTAAGGGATTTGACTGCTAACCAGAAGGCTGGTGGTTCAAACCGACTAGCTGGTCCTTGGAAGGAAGACTGGGCAATCTACTTCCATAAAGGTATGCCTTGGAAACCCAAGGAGGGGTCACTATGAGTCCGATCCAACTTAATGGCAGTGAGGGGTTTTTTTTTTTAGCTTTTTTAAGTTTATATGGAATTAGAACTTGCAAAACACATGATATTTACCCTTAAGAAACTTATATAGTGTTTTTTAAAAATAATTTTAATCCAGACATAAAACAATATTTGAAGGATCATAAATATACAATACCTATAGTAAAGAATGTGAGGAGAGTTGAGCTGAAATTCAGATGGAAAATAAAGATCAGAACTATAGTTTTGGGCATCAATCTCATATAAGTCAATGGGTTACATAGCAAACAATTTAGAGAGAGAAGTAGATCAGAAAGAAAATAATAATCTGAAGGGTCTGTTTACATGAAGGAATCAGGACATGGGGAGGACTTGTTCAGATCATATGTGCATTTTTTTTTTTAAGATCAAAGCAATTTGTTTGAACAGTCCAGCCTTTTTTTTTAAATAAATAAATAAATAACAGGAGACTGTAAATGATTGATAAACACAATAGAAGATGTGGGAATACGTAAGGCCATGGAGCCATGAAAGAGTATGTGAAGGAGGGAATGGAAGTCAATAATGTCAAATGTTACAGAAACTTCAAAGTAAATGAAATCTGAAAAGAGACACTTTAATGATTAGAATAATTTAATCTAATTTAGAATGATTAGAATAATCACTTTATTAAAGTGATTGGTGTAGTGTGTAAAACACTGAGTATTTCTTAGGAAAGAGAAAGTAGAAATGTAAGTGACTTTGATATATTTAACTTGTAAATGTAATACTCTTTGTCAATCACCCTAGCAAGGTGTAATTTAAGATAAGGATATTTACACTACCATACTAGTAGGTTTAATATGAGAATTAAGCGGAAATTAAGAAAATGAGAAAATAAGTCAAGTAGGTGATAAAGACCAGTGAATATTTTGGCTGGTGAATAACACATTTTCTATCATGATAAGTGTGTTTTTTGTTTTTTGTTTTAATAATCTTTTTTGTAAAAGCCTTGGGTCTCTCCCTTCAAAATATGAAAGTTTATTTTCTGTTCTTTGGAAAGCTTTTGAAAGTTATAAATTTAGGAGTGCATGATTACATTGAAAGGGTAATAATGTTTAGTATTCTTTTTAGATACACACACATGTATAGGTTTAAAAATTGATAAGCAGTTTTAAATAAATGTATAGTCTATGACAGCAAAGCAAAAAATGGTAATGTGAAGTTTCCATTTTCGGAATTGACAAGTAAGAGGTAGATTTCTTCCACTATTGAGACAAACAAAGGAAGAAAACTTGTTTTCAAAAGCTTCCATAGATTCTTTTTCCATATGGTCTCTTATGTCTCTGCCATTTTTGCTAACCAATTTAAAAAGAATTCAATACTCTAATCACGGCTCTTATTATATCACTTTCCCTACTACTCTGAATAGATTCTAATCTAATTTTCACAGAACTGTCTAAGTTTCCTTCTTGTTTAAGCCATCGTTTTCATCCCAGATCTGAGTCTTCTGATTGACATCTTGATTTACCTATCTCACTCAACCTGTTTTCTTTTTTGTTGTTGTTGTTGTTTGTTTGTTTGTTTTATAATTTCAGATACATGGGAATCATGCTTTAGTTTTTGCTCCTCATTGCCTCTCATAATAACTCAATCCATGATGCAAATATATGGGAACATACATTCAGGAGAAATATGTGCCTTCATGTTTTGTTCATTGTTAACTTCTGGAGTTTAATTCTTCTCTACTCTGATGTCCACACCATCTTCATGTTATTCCTTATTACTTTTAGGAACTTATACAAAGATATAGTCTCTCTCATTTCTAAATCTTTGCCCATGATGGTCACTTGCCTGCAACATCTTTTCAATACCTTCATTCTTCAATTGAATAATTCCTACTTAGAAATCATATCTTAGCTCCTTTATTCTTTGACCTTCCATGGTTAGGCTACATATCTCCCTTTAGGGACAAAAATCTCATGCCATTCATACCTTCTTTTAAAAAGCACCTTGTGTTTTTAATATTGGCATACTGTTATCAAACTGCACTATAGGTTTTAAAAGTGTCCTGTTATTTTCATCTCTGTAACATTGCAAATGGAAGAAATGACAAGATAAAAGAGCTGAACAGAAGATTTCAAAGAGCGGCTCGAGCAGGCAAAACCAATTATTATAATGAAGTGTGCAAAGACCTGGAATTTGAAAACCAAAAGGGAAGAACACGCTCGGCATTTCTCACACTGAAAGAATTGAAGAAAAAATTTAAACCTCGAGTTGCAGTATTGAGAGAATCAATGGGAAAAATATTGAATGATGTGGGAAACATCAAGAGAAGATGGCAGGAATACACAGAGTCACTGTACCAAAAAGAACTGGTCAATCTTCATCCATTTCAGGAAGTTGCATATGATCTAGAATCAATGGCACTGAAGGAGGAAGTTAAAGCTGAAATGAAAGAATTGGTGAAGAACAAGGCTCCGGGAATTGACAGAATACCGACGGACATATTTCAACAAACAGATGCCCCATTGGGGGCACTCAATCAGTTATGGCAAGAGATTTGGAAGACAGTTACCTGGCCAACTGACTAGAAGAGATCCATATTTGTACCCATTCCAAAGAAAGGTGATCCTACAGAATGTGGAAATTATAAAACAATATCATTAATATCGCACACAAGTAAGACATTACTGAAGATAATTAAAAAATGTTTGCAGCAGTATACTGACAGAGAACTTCCAGAGGTGCAAGCTGGATTCAGAAGAGGATGTGGAACAAGGGATATCATAGCTGTTGTCAGATGGATCTTGGCTCAAGGCAAAGAATACCAGAAATATGTTTACTTGTGTTTTATGGACTATGTAAAGGCATTTGATTGTGTGGATCATGACAAAATATGGATAACATTGAGAAGAATGGAAATTCCCAAACACTTGATTGTACTCATGAGGAACATGTACATTGACCAGGAGGCTGTCATTCAAATGGAACAAGGGGGCATTACGTGGTTTAAAATCAGGAAGGTAGTGTGTCAGGGTTGTATCCTTTCCCCACACTTATTCAATCTATATGCTGAGAAGGTAATCTGAGAAGCTGGACTATATGAAGAGAAATATGGCATCTGGATTGGAGGAAGAATCATTAACAACCTGAGATACGCAGACGATACAACTTTGCTTGCTGAAAGTGAGGATGACTTAAGGCACTTACTGATGAAGGTTGAAGAATACAGTCTGTAAAATGGATTACATCTCAATATGAAGAAAACAAAAATTCTCAGAACTGGACCAATGAGCAGAATCACAATAAATGGAGAGAAGATTGAGGTTGTCAAAGAATTCATGTTGCTTGGTTCTTCAATTGATGCCAATGGAAGTAGCAGTCAGGACATTAGATGACATGTAGCACTGGGAAGTTCAATAATGAAGGAACTGTTTCAAGTGCTGAGGAGCAAGAATGGATGTCTCCTTGAGGACTAAGGTGTGCCTGACAGAAGCCATAATATTTCCAATCACCTCGTATGCATGTGAGAGCTGGACAATGAATAAGGAAGACCAAAAAAGAGTTGATGCATAAGGAAGACTGAAGAACAGTTGATGTTTTTGAGCTGTGGTGCTGGTGAAGAATGGTGAAAGTATCATGGACTGCTAAAAGAACTATCATATCTGTTCTGGAGGAAGTGCACCCAAAATGCTCCTTGAAAGCAGGAATGGCCAGACTTCATCTCACCTATTTTGGTCATGTTGTCAGAAGGGACCATTCCCTGGAGAAGCATGTCATGCTTGGTAGGGTGGAGGGTCGACGAAAGAGGGGGAGGCCTTCAATGATATGGATTGACACAGTGGTTGCAATGATGGGCTCAAGTATAGCAGGGATCTTGGAGCTGGCGTAAGACCAGGCAGTGTTTTGTTCTGCTGTGCATGGGATCACTATGAGTCAGAAACGACTCAACAATACCTAACAACAAAATAACATTGCATATACTATTCCCTCTGCTTATACCATATTATGCCCATCCCTTTATATATATATATATGTACTCCTCCCCCCCAATTGGTGGTGTAGTGCCTAAGGCATTTGATTGCTAACCAGAAGGCTGGTGGTTCAAACCTATCAGCCACTCCTCAGAAAGAAGACTGGACAATCTCTTTCTGTAGAGATACTGCCTTAGAAAGCCAAGGAGGGGTCGCTATGAGTAAGAACTGACTCGATGGCAGTGAGGTTTTTTATTTTTTTAGCCATTGGTTCAGTAATAATCAATCCTAGGAGATGTATCTTAGTGTTCCCAAATGGAATTAATGCTTTCTGTAGAGTTTCTCATCATATCCTCTTCAAATTATTAATTGAATAAAATTTATTCTATTTAGATATACCAGAAGGACCCATTTGTTTTACATTTTTGAATCTTGAATCTCCCCACCTCTGCCACACATGCACACAATATACACACACACACACACATTTACATTCACATTAATAAAATACTATGAGTTCCTTTAACATAGGGAACATATTTTATTTCAATTCTTTGAAAAATAATTCTTGGCTCATGTATACTATAAATCTCATAATAGATGGTTATTAAATGTTAAATGAAGTAATAAAAAAATAGAATGAAATATTGAACTGTTTTAAGATGAGTAAGTGGAATAACAATTTAAGTGTAAATCTGTTGTTGTTTTTGTTAGGTGTCACTGTGACAGTTCCAATTCATAGCACCTCATGCACACAGAAGCAAACACTGCTTAGTCCTATGTCATCTTCACATTTATTGCTATGCTTGAGCCAATTGTTGCAGCCACTGTGTCAACCCATTTCATTGAGGGTATTCCTCTTCTTTTCTGACCCTCCACTTTACCAAAATCATAACCTTCTCCAAAGACTGTTCTCTGCTGACAACATTACCAAAGTATGAGTGGGAAATTTTCACCATCCTTGCTTCTAAGGAGCATTCTGGCTGCACTTCTTCCAAGAGAAATTTGGTTGTTCATCTGGAAAGTCTATGATATAGTCAACATTCTTCACCAAAACCATAATGCAAGTGTACCAATTCTTCTTCATTCTTCCTTATACCTTGTCTCACATTTATATGCATATTGTTGTTGTTGTTTTTAGGTGCCATTGAGTTGTTTCCGATTCAGCAACCCTATGCACAGCAGAACAAAACACTGCCCTGTCTTGCACCAGCTCCATGATTCTTGCTATACTTGAGCCCATCGCTGCAGCCACTGTTTCAATCCATCTTGTAGAGGACCTTCCCTTCTTTTGTTGACTCTCCACCTTACCAAACATGACATCCTTCTCCAGGGAATGGTTCCTTCTGAAAACATAACCAAAGTAGATGAGACGAAGTCTGACCATTCTCACTTCCAAGGAGCATTCTGGCTGCACTTTTTCCAGGACAGATTCGTCAGTTCTTTTAGCAGTCCATGGTACTTTTCAGCATTCTTCGCCAGCACCACAACTCAAAAGCATTAACTTTTTGTCAATTTTCCTTATTCATTGTCCAGTTCTCACATGCATATGATGCAATCGATAATACCATGGCTTGTGTCAGGCACACCTTAGTCCTCAAGGAGACATATTTGCTCCTCAGCACTCGAAAGAGGTCCTTTGCAGTTGATTTGCCCAGTGTTATACGTCATCTGATGTCCTGACTGCTGCGTCCATTGGCATCAATTGTAGGACCAAGCAATGTAAAGTCTTTGACAACTTCAATCTTTTCTCTATTTATCATGATGCTGCTTATAGGTCCAGTTGTGAGGATATATATATTCTTTATATTGAGATGTAATCCACACTACATACTGTATTCTTCAATCTTCATCAGTAAGTGCTTCAAATCAACCTCATTTTCAGCAGCAAAATTGTGTAATCAGTGTATTGCAGGTTGTTAATGATTCTTCCTCCAATCATGATGCCATGTTCTTCATGCAGTCCAGTTTCTCTGATTATTTGCTCTGCATGCAGATTGAATAAGTATGGTGAAAGGATACAACCCTGACCCATTTCTTTCTTGATTTTAAGCCATGCAGTGTCCTCTTGTTCTGTTTGAATGACAGCCTCCCAGTCTATGTGCACATTCCTCATGAGTACAATTAAGTGTTCTGGAATTGCAATTCTTCTCAAAGTTATCCATAATTTGCTATGATCCACACGATCAAATGTTTTTGCATAGTCAATACAACATAAGTAAACATCTTTCTGGTATTCTTTGCTTTGAGCCCAGATCAATCTCATATCTGCAATGATATCCCTCATTCTGTGTTCTCTTCCAAATCCAGCTTGCATTTCTGGAACTTCTCTGTCAATATACTGCTGCAACCATTTTTGAATTACCTTCAGTAAGATTTTATTGCATGTGATATTAATGACACTGTTTGTAATTTCCACATTCTGTGGGATCATCTTTCTTTGGAATGGATACAAATATGGATCTCTTCCACTGAGTTGGCCAGGTAGCTTGTCTTCCAAATCTCTTATCATTGCCAAGGGAGTGCCTCCAGCGGAGTATCCATTTGTTGAAAAATCTCAATGAGTATTCTGTCAATTCCTGGAGCCTTGTTCTTCACCAATTACTTCATTGCAGCTTCAACTTCTTCCTACAATACCATTGGTTCTTGATCCTATGCCATCTCCTGAAATGGATGAAGATTGACCAGGTCTTTTTGCTACAATGACTCTGTGTATTTCTTCTATCTTCTTTTAATACTTCATGCATCATTTAATAATTTGCCCATTCAATATTCCAACATGAGGCTTAAATGTTTTCCTCAGTTCTTTCAGCTTGAGAAATGCTGAGCATGTTCTTCCCTTTTGGTTTTCTAACTCCAGGTCTTTGCACATTTCATTATAGTAATTGGCTTTGTCTCCTCAAGCTGCTCTTTGAAATCTTCTGTTTAGCTCTTTTATCTTGTCATTTCTTCCACTTACTTTAGCTACTCTCCTCTCAAGGACAATTTTCAGAGTCTCTTCTGACATCCATTTTGGTCTTTTCTTCCTTTCTCATCTTTTTAATGACCTCTTGCTTTCTTCATGGATGATGTTCTTGATGACATCCCATAATTCTAGTTTTCGGTCATTGGTGTTCAATGCATCAAATCTATTCTTTAGATGGTCTCTCCTCGGAAGGCAGGTTGGGCAATCTACTTCCATAGTGATACCACCTCGGAAACCCAAGGAGGGGTAGCTGTGAGTCGGGTCTGACTTGATGGCACATAACAACAACAACAAATGCAGGAGGGATATATTCAAGGTCACATTTTGGCTCTCATGGATTTTTTTTAATTGTATTCAACTTCAAGTTGAACTTGCATATGAGCAGTTGATGGTCTGTTCCACAATTAGCTTCTGGACTTGTTTTGGCTAAAGATATTGAAGTTCTCCATCCTTTTGCCACAAACGTAGTCAATGTGATTCCTGTGTATTCCATCTGGTGTAGTCTATGTGTATAACTGCCATGGGTATTGTTGAAAAAAGGTATTTGCAATGAATAAGTTGGTCTTGTAAAATTCTATCATGCCATGTCCAGTGTTATTTCTGTCATGAAAGCCAAATTTTCCAACTACTGGTGATCCTTCTTTGTTTCCAACTTTTGCATTCAAGTCACCAGTTATAATTAACACATCTTGATTGCATGTTCAGTCAATTCCAGACTTCAGAAGTTGATAAAAATCTTTAATTTAATAATGGTAGTATTAACTGGTCTTCCTTGTAGGCATATGAATATTATCTTATCATTGACAGCATTGTACTTCAGGACAGATCTTGAAACATCCTTTGTGATGATGAATGCCACACCATTCCTCTTCAAATTGTCATTCCTGGCATAGTAGATCATATGGTTGTCTGATTCAAAATGGCCAAAACTGGTCTTTTTCAGCTCACTTATGCCTAGAGTATCAATCTTTATGTCTTCCATTTCATTTTTGACAACTTCCAATTTTCCTAGATTAATACTTTGTACATTACATGTTCTGATTATAAATAGATATTTGCAGCTGTTTCTCCTCAAATTCAGTCATGCCACATCAGCAAATGAAGGTTTCGAAAGCTTTACTTTATGCATATCATTAAGGTTGGTTCTATTCTGGTGATGCAGCTCTTCCCCACTCTTATTTTGAGTGCCTTCTGACCTAAGGGGCTGGTCTTCCTGCACTGTATCTGACAATATTTCAGGGCTATTCATAAAGCTGCCCAGTAATGTATCATTCAGTATTTCTCTGCTGTTCATAAGGTTTCCCCTGGCCAATTCTTTGAGAAATGGATGACCTCCTCCTTCTTCCTAGTCTGGCTCAGTCTGTAAGCTACATTGAAACCTGTGCACCATATGCGAGCCTGCTGGCATTAGAAACATTGTTGTCACAGCCTCAAGCTTCACAGCAAAACACAAGCCACCACAGTATGACAAACTGACAGAGAAGTTTGTCTCCCTTAGCTCTTTGAAACCTCCCCACCCTCCCCTTACCTGGATCCTATGGCTCTGTCATTCCTGGCTTTCCCCCACCTTCCTGCCTGTTGGGTGTGGGGCTTGTCTCCCTCCCCTTACCTGGATCTCTCAGCTCTGTCTTATCTCCTGCTCTTGCCCCACTTCCCAAGTCTGGATGTGGGGTCTGTCTGCCTCCCCTTACCTGGGCTCTTATGGCTCTGCCTCATCCTAGCTTTTGCCCTACTTCCAGCATCTTGGTGTGGGGCCTGTCTGCTTATTGGTTATGCATGTTAGCACATTGAAAATACCATGGCTGGGGTCAGGTGCATTTTAGTTTTCAAAATGTTGTCTTTCCTCTTTGACACTTTAATGAGGTGGATTGTCCCATCTTCCTTCCATGGAGCAGCTGGTGGTTTAAAATTGCAGACCTACTGGTTAGCTGACAAATGTCTTATCTGCTATGTCACCAGAGCACCTTTGTTTTGCAGGAGATTTGCCCAGTGTAATACATCATCTGAATTCTTGGCTACTGCTCCCATGGACATTGATTATATGGATCCTAATAAAATGGAATCCTTGACAACTTCAATATCTTCTCTGTTTACCTTGACAATGCTATTTGATCCAGTTGTGAGAACTTTTGTTTTCTTTATGTTGAGATGTAACCCATACTGAAGGCTGTAGTCTTTGATGTTCTTCAGTAAGTGCTTCAAGTCTTCCTTTTCAGCAAGTTAGGTTGTGTTGTCTGGATATTGTACGTTGTTAATGAGTCTTCCTCCAATCCTCATGCCACTTTCCTCTTCATTCACTCCAGCTTATCAGATTATTTGCTCAGCATACAAATTGAATGAGTTTCATGAAAGGATAAACTCTGACACACAACTTTCCTGATTTTAAACCATGCAGTATCCCCTTGCTCTGTTTGAATGGCAGCTTCCTGATCTATGTGCAGGTTTGTCATGAGCACAATCAAATACTCTAGAATTTCTTTTCTTTGCAATGTTATCCATAATTTGTTATGATATACACTGTAAAATATCTTTGCATAGTCAAAACAAGGAGAGTTTATTTTTTTGGTTATTTTAATATATTCTCCTATCCACTCTCACAGTCAAATTGCTTCCATTTCTCAATGGTGTCATTGCTATTTAATATTTATCTTGATTTACTTATTTTAATCAGCTGTGGTCAAAATACTACATCATCAAGTCTATTAAGCTTATTTGAGAGAAATGTTACTCAGAACACATATGAGTTAGAGGTGTGTATGTGTATGAGCTGAAATTGTTGAACTTTGTATCACTTGATTTGTTGTACTATCTGTGAAGATGGAATTATGTTTATCTTCTCATCAATGCATCCAGCAACAAATCAAATAATAAATCCTCAATGTGTGAGGGACTATCTGAATGTCCCCAGCTGATATTCTGCTTCAGATAATACGAATTGTCAGATGAGTGTCCTCTGCATCTATAGGGGGTTATTGTGTGTGGTGCAGTGAATTACTTGGTACGGCTTTTGTAGCCATAGTCTTTGTAACTCCCACTGAATTACTAGGTGGGACCATGAAAATGAGATGTGTAGAAGTCTGTTATTGGGATTGGTTAGTTTCATGTCACTGGCTTAAAATGAGCCCTCCTAGAGGCAAAGAGGGGATCTCACTCTCATCAAGAGCAAAGAGCTGGAGAAGAAGTGGAGCATATCCTGGGACTTGAGATCCCTGTGCTGGACCTCTTTGACAGAGATGACCCAGCAGAGATGATCTGGCAGAGATCTAGCTGAGAAACTGAGAGGCATGAGACACAAGGAGCTTTGTAGCATTTTCCCAAACAGGGCAGAGGCAAGGCTGAGAAGCCAAGGGCCAGAGAGGCAGGATTAAGGGCATAACAGAGGGAAGACTATCCTCATTGAAGAATTATACCCTGAGAGGTTCCTGAACTTGAGTTGTTGCCTGTTACTTCCCTAATAAACCCTCATAATCATGAGTATTGTCTGTGAAATCTGTGTGGCCATTGCCACCCAGCTGAGAAGTAGTGAGTCTCATGGGAGGGATGGTTGGTGTCAGAATTGGTAAAAAGTCTGGAAGGTGGTGGCATGTCAGGCCACATAGAGATAAACCTGGGGTTGTTGATGGTGATTCTGTTCCCCTCATGTGAAGATAGAGGAGGTCAGAAGATGCTACTTCCACATTCTTTTTGGCTTTGTGTGTACTGTTCACTCAGGTGTGAACCACACTCGTGATAATGAAACACTGAAGTATCTTAAAAAATATGATCACTATTAAATTAGAGAGGAGCTCTAGTAGAGTGGTCCTTAAGGCACTTGACTGCTAACCAGAAGGCCGGTGGTTGAAAACCACCAGTCACTCCTCTGAAGGAAGGTTGGGCAATCTACTTCCATAGTGATACCACCTTGGAAACCAAGGAGGGGTCACTAAGAGTCGGGTCTGACTCAATGGCACGTAACAACACCAACCAACAATGAAATTAGAAAATAATAATTGATAAAGTTAACAAAAATAAAAAATATTCTGATTTACAATTAATTTTCTAAAAACAAAAAAAATTACTTGTGAACAGATGTTTGTTAACCAGTTTTAACTGTGCTGAAGTATAATTCCCTTCAATCTAGCCTATGTTGGCAATACAAACTGCTATTATATTATAATAATAAGTTGGAGCATAAACATTGCTTATTAGTATCTTTTAGATTAAAATGAGAAAACTGTAAGGAAATAAAAAGTAACTATATATTTCTTTTAGCTCGTGCAGATGGAGACTGAATGAGATGCCTTACCAGGCAAAATAATCATAATCTTTTTAAACACTTTTTTTTGACCCAATAATGATTTAAAATAAAATATGGGAAAGCAACTGAAGGTTATGATACTTCTTACTGAGGCAAGCATTATTTTCCTCTATTAACTTTCCATGCATGAAATTGCTGATGGTCTTCAACAGATGTCCACTTATAAGAAAAAGTTAGAATTGGAAATTCAAAGTTGATTGAAAAAGTTAAAGGAAAATAATATTAAGATATCTTTATAGATTGCATTACTTGAAATCAAAATCATTTTACATAAAATAATGTTAAGGAACCTCTATTATGACTTGAAATGCATTCACAAAAAGCTTTTTCACAATTTCCTTCAAACATTTTGACTGTATACACACAGATTGTTCACATAAACGTAGGGCTATGCCAGGATTTGAACACAAAGAGATTAATGAGAATAGTGCAAACTAAGTTGATGAGATTCCCAATCTATAATAAATTGTACCAGAGAGAGGAATTTAGCTATAATTAAAGCAAAAACCAAAACCAAATCCACTGCCATTGAGTTGATTCTGACTCATACTGACCCCCATTGGGTTTCTGAGGTGGTAAATCTTTATAGAAGTAGATTGCCCAGTCTTCTTTCCACACAATGGCTGGTGGGTTTGAACCACCAACCTTCTGGTTAGCAGTCAAATGCCTTATGCACTGCACCACAAGAGTATTTCGTGATATGATCAGTTTTGAATTCAACTTTTATAGAATGTAAATGGATTAAAAGTCCAAAAACCTAAAGTTACAAAACCAAAAGGAAAGAACAAGTTGTCATTTTCTCAAGTTGAAAGAACTCAAGAAAAAAGAATCATGCCCCAAGTTGCAATACTGAAAGATTCTATGATTAAAATATTGAACAACTCAGGAAGCATCAAAAGAAGATGGAAGGAATACAGTTACTGTTCCAAAAATAACTGGTCTACATTTAACCATTTAAAGAGGTAACATGTGATCAAGGATCCACAGTACTGAGGAAGGAAGTTTGAGATGCACTGAAAGCATTATCAACAAACAAGACTCCAGGAATTCATGAAATACCAATTAAGTTATATTAACAAACAAATGCAACACTAGTAGTGCTCATTAATTTATGCCAAGAAATTTAGAAGATAGCTACTTGGCCAAGTTACTGGAAGTGATACATATATGGGCCTATTCCTAAGAAAGGTGATCCAAGAAAATGCAGAAATTAACTAACAAAATCATTAATATCACATGCAAGTAAAATATTGCTGAAGATAATCAAAAAAAATGGTTACAGCAATACATCAATAGAGAACTGTTAGAAATTCAAGCCAGATACAGAAGAAGATGTGGAATGAGCTCTATTATTATTGAATGTCAAATGGATCTTGGCTGAAAGTAGAAAATATCAGAAATGTTATCTGTGTTTTATTGACTATACAAGGACATTCAACTGTATGGATAGCAAATTATGAACAGCATTGTTAAGATTGAGAGTTACAGAGCACTTAATTATACTTATGTGAAACCTGTATGTAGACTAAGAAGCAGTAATTTGAACAGAACAAGGGAAGAGTGCATGGTTTTAAATCAGGATAGATATCTGTCAGGGATGTATCGTTTCAACAAACATATCCAATCTGTGTGCTAAGGAATAATCTGAGAAGATGGATCATATCAAGAAGAATTTAGTATTAGCTTTAGGGAAAGATTCTTTAACAACCTACTAAATTCAGATGACACAACCTTGCTTGCTGAAAGCAAACAGGATTTGAAGCACTTACTGAGAATTATCAAAGCCTTCACTCTGGATTACATCAGAACATAATGAAAACAAAAATCATCACAACTGGTCCAATAAGCAACATCACGATAAAAGGAGAAAAGATTGAAATTGTCAAGGATTTTGTTTTACTTGGATCCATAATTAACACCCATGGAAGCAACAGTTAAGAAATTAAATCACATATCGCATTGAGCACATCTGCTGCAAAACGCTTCTTTAAAGTGTTAAAAAGCAAAGATGTCACTTTGGATTATAAGGTGTACCTCATGTAAGCCATGATATATTCAGTCATTTCATATGTATGTGAATGTTGGGCAATGAATAAAGAAGACCATGGGAGAATTGATGTGTATGAATTATGGTGCTGGTGAAGAATAATGCATAAACCGTGGGCTGCCAGAAGAACGAAAAAATCTTTATTGGACAAAGTACACCCAGAATTCTCCTTAGAAGTGAGGATGACAAGACTTCGTCTCACATATTTTGGACATATTATCAGAAGGGAACAGTGTCTAGAGAAGTACATAATACTTGGTAAGTGAAATGGTCAGTGCTAAAGTAGAATACACTTGAGATGAATTGACACAGTGGCTGCAATGATAGGCTTGAGCATAGCATCAATTGTGGCAATGGCCAGGGAACAGACTTTTTTTTTTTTTTCATTGTACATATGGTCACTGAGTCAGAACCAATGTTACACCTGACAATAACAACTGTAAATATCAAGCAGGTAAAAATATTCTGTTCTCTCATTTGTAATTTGAGTATAACTGAGGCTGTTTTACTTGTTATTGTAAGTATTAAGTAATTGACATAAAACTACTTATATACTTGGGACATAGTCTAAAAAAAAAAAAAAAAAATCACTGCTGTGGAGTTGGATCTGACTCATAGGAGCCCCTCCTTGGGTTTCCGAGGCAATATTACTACAGAAGTAGATTGCTTATCCTTCCTTCCGAAGACCGGCTGGTGGGTTTGACCACCAGCCTTCTGGTTAGCAGTCAGATGCCTTAGGCACTATGCCACCAGAGCTCCTTGGTACATAGTAGACTCTTGAAAAAAGTTTATTCCCTTCTGCTAGTTTGTATTTCCATTTTGCCTTACTAGGAAGTCAGATGTGTCTGGTGAGATTTTCAAATCTTTCTCTTTGGAAACTTTGTGATTATGAATGAAAATTTTTCCCAAAATTAAAAGTAAAGAAGCTATGAAATATATTTTAAATTTTCTTTTAAAATCATTAGTTCATCATTCAATAAAAAGTATATAAAAATTATTAGTGAGTACAAAAATCAGTATTAATCAATAGTCTCAGTTGTCTTAAAATCCAAATATCAAAACCTGAGAATCAAAGAAATTTCATTGATTGTCAATTATGAATTCTATATTCAACAAAATTATATCTAAAAATTAAAGGGGAAATTATGGCATTGCCCAATAAGCAAGAACTGAGGTAATTTGTTGCTAGCAGAACTTCCCTACAAGAAATACTAAACTGTAACATTTAGGATGAATTGAATGGACACTGAGAAGGCATTCAAATCTGTAAAATAAATAAATAAAAGAGCTCCAGTAAAGCTAATTACATAAATATATATATATATGTAATTATTTTTCTCTTATCTGATTGAAAAGAAAACTGCATAAAACAATAATTATAAAACTGTGTTGATGAGTTTATGATGTATAAAGACATATTGTCTGTGACATCAAAGGCACAGCAAGATACAGATTTTTCTCAAGTGCATAGAAAATATTCTCTAGCATAGGACATTTATTAGGTCATAAATCAGGTTTTAATAAAATAATAACAATCATACAAAATGTGTATTCTGAAATGATTAAATTATATTAGAAATCAGTAATTGAAGGAAATTTAAAAAATGTATAAATATGTACAAATTAACCAGCACATTCTTAAACACTAGGTCAAAGAAGAAAGAATAAATGAAATTAAAATATACTGTGGAAAAAAGTAAAATGAAATCAAAATGTACCAAAGTATATTTCATTGGTAGAAATTCATAGCTATGAATATATGCGCATATATATATATATTTGTTGTTGTTGTTTGCTGTCGAGTCGGCCCCGACTCATAGCGACCCCTCCTTGGGTTTCCGAGGCAGTATCACTACGGAAGTAGGATTGCCCAACCTTCCTTCCGAGGAGTGGCTATATATATATATAATATTAATGTAATATTTCCTTTATATAAAAACATGATAAGAAAAACAAAGATCTCATATTGATAATGTTTCATCCTAAAATAAAAAAAGAGCAAATTAAACCCAATGTTAGGATAAGAAGAAAATAATAAAGACCATGCCACAGATAAATTAAATAAGAAAAAGAAAAAGAATTTAAAAAAAATCTTACTTTTGTAGATTTTTTTTTAAAGCTCATGAATAGCTGCTTTTTGAAAATGTCAAACTGATCCAGAATTTCACATAGACATGCAAAGGTTTAAAAATAAGATAATCAATATTTTAAAAGAAAAAGAAAGTTAAAGTGTTCAAATCTTCAGATATCAAAACTTTTACAAAATCTTGAAATTATAAATTCAGGAGACTTCATGATTAACATGTCAGTATGACAAAATATATAGATCAATGAAATAGAATTGAAAGTCTGGAAATAAACCCTTATATTTTTGGTCAATTGATTTTTGAAACAGTTCCCAAGATAATTAAATGTGGAAAGACCATCTTTTTAATATTTTTTTTCTGGTAAAATCTATACTTACATCCTATGGTGGATAGGTTTTTGTGTCAACTTGGCTGGGACTGCTTGAGTGGCTGGGCAGCTGGGTGTAGTATTCCCCATGATGAGACTGATAATCAGCTCCAAGGTGGAATCTACTGTGAGCAGCTGAGTAGTTATGTTAGGGATGTGATCTGTTTCCTCTACGTAAGGAGAACATTGGAGAATGGTCTGCAGCTTTTGGCATGCTTGAACCCTGCATGTAGCAGTGTCGTTGTTCAACAGCCTGCCATGCCCTGTCAATCTTGGGACTTTCAATGGACTTGAATTAATGGCCTGCCGTGTGGGTTGGTAACATGGAGACTGTGCCTTTTTATTTGTCGACCTTGGGCTTGTTAGTATCAGTAGCTAGTAGCTGCCTGAGAGAAGAAATACTTCTAGCTTCAGTGGGCCAGGAGCAAGAGGCAGAGCTGAAACCCAAGGTCGAGGAGCTTTCAGCCAGCCCCTAGAGCCTGACACTTTGAACTCGGACTTGTAGCCTCCTGAACTATAAGAGAAAAAACTATTGTTTGTCCAAGCATCCCATTTGTGGTGTATCCCTGTCAGAGCTGTACTAGGTAACCAAAATACATCCCAAAGAGTGAAGTTGGACCCCTACTACATGATATATAAAAAAATAATTTAAAATGTACTAGTCATTTAAATTTAAGAGTTAAAAATTACAAAACTTCTAGTAGAAAAGAATAAATTTTTGTAACCTTAGATTTACAAGAATTTCATAGATAGAACCCCCAAATCAAAACAATGACAAAAAAAAGTACATTAATTGAAATTTATCTTCATCTTTTGTGCTTCAAAGAATATCATTAAGAAAATGAAAAGACAAAATGCAGAATGGAAAAAATAAAAATTCTGCAAATCATATGTTTGATCAGAGAATGTCCTGAATACATAAGGAACTTTTATAACTTAATAAAAGCACAAATAATCAAATAAAAATGGACAAAGGGTTTGAAGACATTTCTCTAACAAAGATATACAAATAGAAAATAAACATATTAAAAAGTTACCCCAAAATATTAGTTCATTAGAAAAATGCATGACAAAACCACAATGAGATACCACTTCACATTCAATGTTATTGTTGTTGCTATGTGCTGTCAACTTGGACGTGACTCATAGCAACCCCTCCTTGGGTTTCTGAGGCAGCGGAAATAGGTTGCCCAACCTTCCTTCCAAGGAGTGGCTACTGGATTTGAACCACCAGCCTTCTTGTTAGCAGTTAAGTGCCTTAGCACTACACTACCAGACATTCACTAGGGTGGCTAAAATGAAAAAGAATCAATAACAATGTTGGTAAGAATGTGGAAAAATTGGAGCCCTCATTCAAATGGTGAAGCTTTTCCTAAAAATGTTAAATATAGAGTTACATGTAACCCAATAATACCACTCCTATTCATTTTTAATAGAAATGAAAATATATGCCAACAAAAAAATGTATATGATCAAAACAACATCATTCATAATAGCCAAAATATGTAAATAACCCAAACATCTAATAACTGAAAAATGGATAGTTAATATTTAATATCTCCATCAATAAAAAATATACAAATATATACATATATATATAATATCAACATATATACCAAAAATCAAACCAAACTCACTGCTGTCAAGTCATTCCTGGCTCATAGCAAACCGTTCTTGGGTTCAGCATCTCTATGGAAGCAGATTGCCCAATCATCCTTCAGACGATGGTGGGTTTCAACCTCCAGCCTTCTGGTTAGCAGTCAAATGCCTTAGGCATTATACCACCAGAGCTCCCATCTCCATATATAATGGAGTATAGTTCTGAAATACAAAGGATAGAAATATTGATAGATGCTACACTATTGATGAACCTTGAAATCAGTATGCTATGTGAAAGAAACTGGTCACTATAGATCACATATTGTATGATTCCATTCATATAAATTGTCAAGTATTGTTATATTTATAGAGAGAAAAAGTATATTAGTTGCTGCTGAGAGGCAATTGTGTAGAGGGAAAGTGGAATGAATGAGGAGTGACTGATAATGGGTATGGGATGGGGTTTCTTTTGGGGAAGATGATAATATTCTAAAATTATACAGTAGTGATGGTTGCACAACTATAAATATACCAAGAACCACTGAACTGTATAATTTAAATGGGCAAATGTTATGAAATATGCTATATATCTCAATAAAACTGTATAAAAATTATTCATTATAACTCATTATATTAGGGAGATCTGGTAGCATACTGCCTAAGGCACTTGACTGATAACCAGAAGGTCGGTGGTTCAAACCCACCAGGCACTCCTTGGAAGGAAGGTTGGGCAATCTACTTCCATAGTGATACTGCCTCCGCAACTCAAGGAGGGGTCGCTATGAATCGGGTCCCACTCGACGGCACATAACAACAACAACAACTCATTATATTAACAAAATAAAAGCAAAATTATGATTATCTCAATAAAAGCAGAAAAATCATTTAATAAAATCCAGTATTAATTTTGATAAAAGTTATGGAAAAGAAGTGAGCGTCCTCAAATTGATGAAGAATATCTACATCTAACAGATTTCTTAATCATGAAAGGTTAAGACCTTTCCTGTTAAACTCAGGAAAAAGGCATAAGTGGCTGCTTTTACCACCTCAGTTCAACATTCTAATGTAGATTCCACTCAGTTCAATAGGCAAGAAGAAATAAATAAAGCAATTCAGATTAGCAAAGAGGTAAAATTGAACTTAACTGAAGACAAAATGAAATCTAAGTAGAAAATTTGATGTTGTTGATATTAAGTGCCGTGGAGTCGTTTCCGACTCATAGCGACCCCATGCACAGCAGAATGAAACACTGCCCGAGCCCGTGCCAGCCCCACAATCCATGCTATACTTGAGTCCATCATCGCAGCCACTCTGTCAATCCATCTTGTTGAAGGCCTCCCCCTCTTTCGTCAACCCTCCACCCTACCAAGCATGACATCCTTCTCCAGGGAATGGTCCCTTCTGACAACATGACCAAAATAGGTGAGATGAAGTCTGGCCATTCTTACTTCCAGGAGCATTCTGGCTGCACTTCCTCCAGGACAGATCTGTTAGTTCTTTTAGAAGGCCATGGTACTTTCAGCATTCTCCACCAGCACCACAACTCAAAAGCATCAACTCTTCTTCGGTCTTCCTTATTCATTGTCCAGCTCTCACATGCATACGAGGTGATTGGAAATATCATTGCTTGTTTCAGGCGCACCTTAGTCCTCAAAGAGATATGCTTGCACCTCAGCACTTGAAACAGTTCCTTCGCAGTTGACTTTCCCAATGCTACACATTGTCTAATGTCCTGACTGCTGCTTCCATTGGCATCGATTGTAGAACCAAGCAAGGTGAATTCCTTGACAACCTCAATCTTCTCTCCATTTATTGTGATGCTGCTCATTGGTCCAGTTGTGAGGATTTTTGTTTTCTTTCTATTGAGATGTAATCCATACTGCAGACTGTATTCTTCAACCTTCATCAGTAGGTGCCTTAAGTCATCCTCGCTTTCAGCAAGCAAAGTTGTATCGTCTGCATATCTCAGGTTGTTAATGATTCTTCCTCCAATCCTGATACCATGTTTTTCTTCATATAGTCCAGCTTCTTGGATTATTTGCTCAGCATATAGATTGAATAAGTGTGGAGAAAGGTTACAACCCCGACGCACTCCCTTCTTGATTTTAAACTATGTAGTGTCCCCTTGTTCTGTTTGAACGACAGCCTCCTGGTCAAGGTACAGATTCCTCATGAGTACAATCAAGTGCTTGGGAATTCCCATTCTTCTCAATGTTATCCATAATTTGTCATGATCCACACAATCAAATGCCTTTGCCTAGTCAATAAGACACAAGGAAACATCTTTCTGGTATTCTTTGCCTTGAGCCAAGATCCATCTGACAACAGCTATGATATCCCTTGTTCCACATCCTCTTCTGAATCCAGCTTGAACCTCTGGAAGTTCTCTGTCAATATACTGCTGCAAACTTTTCTGAATTATCTTCAGTAAGATCTTACTTGCATGCGATATTAATGATATTGTTCTATAAATTCCACATTCTGTGGGATCACCTTTCTTTGGAATGGGCACAAATATGGATCTCTTCCAGTCAGTTGGCCAGGTAGCTGTCTTCCAAATCTCTTGGCATAACTGAGTGAGCGCCTCCAATGGGGCATCTGTTTGTTGAAATATCTCAATCGGTATGTCATCAATTCCCGGAGTCTTGTTCTTCGCCAGTTCTTTCATTGCAGCTTTGACTTCTTCCTTCATTACCATTGGTTCTAGATCATATGCCACTTCCTGAAATGGATGAAGATAGATCAGTTCTTTTTGGTACAGTGAGTCTGTGTACTCCTGCCATCTTCTCTTGATGTTTCCTGCATCATTCAATATTTTGCCCATAGAATCTCTCAATTTTGCAATTCGAGGCTTCAATTTTTTCTTCAGTTCTTTCAGTTTGAGAAATGCCGAGCATGTTCTTCCCTTTTGGTTTTCAGACTCCAGGTCTTTGCACATTTCATTCTAGTAATTGGCTTTATCTACTCGAGCTGCTCTTTGAAATCTTCTGTTCAGCCCTTTGACCTTTTCATTTCTTCCATTTGCTTTAGCTATTCTCCACTCAAGGGCAAGGTTCAGAGTCTCTTCTGTCATCCACTTTAGTCTTCTCAAATAAGCTGCTAGAACTAATATGCAAGTTTGACAATGTTATTGGTTACAAAATCAACATATCAATGCTGTTTTTGTTACCTAGTGCCACTCTGACAGGAATATACTACAAATGGGATGGCTTTAACAAATAAGTTTATTCTATTACAATTTTGGAGGCTAGAAGTCTGAGTTCAAAGAGCCAGTCTCTAGGAACTGGATGAAACCTTTTAACTCTGGGCTTCAGCTCTACCTCCTGCTCTAGGCCCACTGAAACTGGAGACTTTTCTGTACTCAGGCAGTTTCTGGCTACTTAGGCTGACAAACTGAAGATTAACAAGTGAAAAGGCACAATCCCAATGTTAGCAAACAACATGGCAGGCTGCTAATTTAAATCCAGAACTCCTAAAATCAGCAGGGAATGGAAGGTTATTGAAGAAGACTTAGCTACATGCAGGGTTCAAGCACGCCAAAAAGCTGGACACCTTCCTCAAAGTTGTTTCTTATATACTGGAAGTAGCCCATACCCCTAAAATAGCTATTCAGCTACTCCAGTAGATTCCACCATGCAGTTAATTACCAATCTCACCTTGGAGAATAACTACATCCAAGCTGCCCAGCCACTCATCCAGGCCCAGCCAAGCTGACATACAACATTAACTATCACAAAAGTAAATTATATTTCTATATATTAGACACATGCAATCAGAAATTGACAATGCAAACTACCATTTAGCATCAGAAAGAATTTATATCCTTAAGAATAAATCTGAAAATTGTGTGCACAACCTATCTACTGAAACTACAAATCACTTTTGAGAGAAGTTAAAGATCTAAATAACTGAAGAGGTATACTTTGTTCATTTCTTGAAAAATGGTATTTTCAAGATGTTAATTTTCAAAAAGTTGATCTAAAAATAGAATGCAATCACAGTAAAAATTTCCATTGACTTTTTGTGTGTAGAAATTAACAAGTTGATTTTAAAATTTGTATGGAAGTACGAAGTACCTAGAATATCAGGACAACACTGAAATAGAGGAATACAAACAGATAGCTAATACACACTAATTCCAAGGATCAGTATAAAATACACAGGGGCAGGTGATATTTCAATCAGGTACATGGTAGGTCACCATCAGTCATAGGCAAATCAATGGCAACTAACAACAGCTACAAATCAGTATTTTATTGACATCAAATAGACAAATAGATAAGTCAAACCAAATCTACAGTACAGAAGGAGACCCAACATATGTGGTTAACTGATTTTTGATAACAGTGCTAAGGCAATTTAGTGGTGAACAGCATATGACTTAGGGGTAAACAGCATATATACCAAAAAAAAAAAAAAAAAAACCCACCAAACTCACTGCCATTGAGCCAGTTTTGACTCATAGAAACCCCCACTGGGTTTCCAAGTCTGTAAATCTTTATGGAAACAGACTGCCTCATCTTTCTTATGTGGAAAGGCTGATGAGTCCAAATCACCATTCTTTCGGTTAGTAGCCAAATTGCTTAACCACTATACCTCCAGAACTTCTTAAACAGTATATATTCATATATAAAATGAAAACTAAACAAAAAATGTCAATTTACACATTGCACCACACAAAAAAATTATCTTAAAATGGATCATAGACCTAATATAAAACCAAAAACTGTAACATTTCTAGAAGTAAACATAGAATAAAGTATTTGTGATTTCTTAGATATGACACCAAAAGCACAATCCATAAAAGAAAAAAAAATTAATTCAAATCAAAAAATTGTTTTTTGAAAGATACAAACAAGAGGATGGAAAGACAAACTATTCACAAGAGAGGTAAAAAAAAAAAAAAAAACAACTATTTAACTATTTGCAAACCATAGATCTGATAAAAGATTTGTACCCAGACTATGTTAGGAGAGAAGTATTGAGGCCCAAACATTCCAATATTTAGAGGTGAGAAGAAGACTAGAGGGTTCTATTTAGTTTTCCTGTTGCCTCTTTGAGTTATGTAACTTCTCTGCACCTCAATTTTCTCATCAACAAAATTGTTGTAGAGTGGTTCTGAAAAGTAGATTAATTGTTGCATGTAATATATGTGCTCACAATTTATCGACAGGCATAGGAAAAATGCTCAGTGAATGTTATCATGACTTATCTCTACAAAGGCTCTCTTTGTTCTCTATTCACTTTCATTTCACTCAGGGTAAGTTGATTATGCTACAATAAAAACAGCCCCATAATCATGCTAAATTTACATGCAAAAATTTCATTTTTCATTAGTTTCATGTTTGTTGAGGATTGATTGACAATCTAGAACTGCTTGTATCTATCAAATCACTTGGGATCTAAGTTTTATCTCATGGTTTAGCCATCTTTTCTCTAGCTTCCACTAGAAGTCTGCAAAATAATGAAAGTACGAGCCTGTGAATTGCATACTCCCTAAACATTTTTTTTTTTTAATGCCAGAACAGATTTACATAATTTCTGCTCATAGCTCATTGACAAGAAGTGGTTACATAATTTAGCCTATCAACAAAGAACATGGGAAATATGAGAACATATGTTACTATTTGGTGAGCATTAAATGTCTGTCCCCTATCAAAGACATCACATTTACTAGAGCCAAGATGGAAAATCTTGACTTCATTGCTCCTCTTCTTCATTATCCATATATTTCCTCAACTAAGTCCTCTAATTTAAAATAGCCCTTTCAGTTTTTCTGACTCATGTTGACACCAGGAGTTATACAGAAAAATTACTCCATAGGATATTCTTGATGTTATAGAAGCAGATCACTAAGTTTTCTTCTGCTGGAATAGGGTAATTTCAAACCACCAATCTTTAGTTCAGTAGTTGGTCATGAGTTCGATATAATGCTTCTGAGATGAGATTTCTCCTCTCCACTACTTCTGCTTCTGCTCATGTTGATTCATATAATATTCTATTGGTCTACTTGACTTCAGCTATTCTCTTAACTATTTCCAGAGTTATCTTTATAACAAAATAACTATGGGATTTTTTTTGTGTAAAAGAGTTCTGTTTTCTTACAAAACATCCTATAATTGGAGCAGTCACATTTTTGACCTTGGTGGCTATGTGAGAAGGCAAATCAAATACTGTGCCTTCTGGTACTAGCAATTAAATTTCCTGACTTGGAAATGATATATCTGACTCCCATTCACAACTTATTGTTCAAAACTGGCTTACAAGGCTCGTAAAAATAAAAAAATGAAATAAAATAAAACTTAACTTTCTCTGCCTTGTTTCTGTTCACTTTTATTCTATTCATTTTTATCCTTGACATAAAAAGAAAATATTGCAACAAATATTTATTGCTAGTCTCCAGGTCAGGCAATATACTACTCAACACTGACATTCTATTCATGCTATACTCATATTCTTATATGAGTTACATTTCTTTTTTCATCTAGGACAAGGAAAAAATCCTTTAAGACATGGTTAAATTTACCCTGGTTGATGTCCCCAAATATCTATTCTAAATCCACCAGAAGCCAAATTAATTCTATAGCATAATTGTTAACTTTATGTTTCTAAGACTTGAATTACTGTAGCTATTGATTTGTCTATCGTACATTATAGACTGTTAGCTCCTTGAGGGTGAGGAACTGGTATAATTCATCTTTGCATTCCCAGAACTTGGCACAAATTATGTACTTAACCAAGTTGTGAATTGAACTGTAGTTTGGCAACAATTCTACAGTGTAAATGCTTGAGGAAACACATTAGAATTGAAGTGCTAATTCTAAAGCTTTTCCACAATTAGGCTTCCATGTCATAAATCACTGCCCAGTAAATAAACTGTTGCAAGTGCATTGGCTCAGGCAGTTCACTACCACCCCATACCCTTTATAATATGCTTTCTTACGTTACTGATGATGAATTTTTAAAAGAAACAAAAAATACAGGATTACTTACTCTCAGATTTCTAGTTATGATTTAGTTTCCTCTAATCAGATATGCATGAATGAAATTTGAATTTAGAATTAAGTGTACAGAGAAAGAGTACAAGACATCTGTTTGTGTATGTTTGTGTGTATCTGTTCTGTACCATAGATGTGTTTCTGAGGCAAGCAAATGTAATAGTGATATCCTGATTCAGCAAGCAGTTTTCTGATTAAGGCAGAAAAAGCAGTTTCCTTGGAAACCCAATTCTATTATTGGATTAGTAGTTATTTCTGTGATCTCAACTTACAGTCCTTTCCTATAGACTTTCAATATTTCAATAAGATATTAAATGCAATATATTATTTTCTGCTTTCACTAGATTGCACATGATCTGTTCTGGCTCCTGGCCTTTATCAAGCCCTGATAAAGTAATTGGCACCTGGTAACAAGCCTCAAGGGCCATGGTGGTGCAGGGGTTAAGTACTTGGCTACTAATTGACAAATTTATGATTCAAATCCACCAGCCATTTCACAGGCAAAAGATGTGGCATTCTGCTTCTGTACAGATGTACACCTGGAGGCGGAGACAAAAACTGCATCCTGCTAACACACTCTGGCCAATCCTTCTATAAGGCCTGGAAAAACTGAATGAAAAGGATACAAATAATTAACCTGGAACTCTGAGTAGCAAATGAAAGGATAAAGAATTAGATGGAGTGCTGATTGGAAAATGAGACAAAGCAAGGGCAATGACAGGAAAGACAAGCCAGGACCTGATATAGCATGGCTATTTTAAGTTATAGAGACATCTGATGGAGTTGAAAACAAACTAATTTCATAGAATCCACACAGTGGTAGAGACAAAAATGTAGACAGATCTGGCAGAAATCCAGGTGAGCAGAATATGTGCAATAGCTGGGAATGGAACTTTCAGGGAAACAGGTCAGACTTCTCATGGCACAGGTTGCCAGAGAGGAAAGAGGGATCCAGAGAAAGGGAACAAAACAACTCACTACTTATAGATCTTATTCTTTTGGACAGAGGACATATGCTAGAGGAAAAGCTTGTTTTGGGACATTTGGAGGAGCTAGATTCAGAATGAACTCTCACTTGATTGGATCTGGGCAATCAAGCACCAGAAGTTCTCTAGATCCACACCAAAGAATCTCCCCTGGAGAACTCCATTCCATTCTCTAACAAACACATACCTTCCTAGCAACTACAGGTGAATACTCTCCCCACACCACGAATCTGGTGACTAGGGAAACCCAGCCTCCAGCCACTAGGATCCGTTGCTACCTCCCCAGCAACCCAACCACCACCAACAATTTGCCTCAAACAGACAGAACTAGGCATTGAAGCTCGCCACTCAGTGCCTCAGTCACAGACAAACCTTTAACAAACTGAATGCAGAAAACACACCCATGCAGCTTCCTCTCTCAACGGCTCCCATTTGCCCCAGGAACCTCCCACCTCTGTGGAAACACTCCACTAAATCAGTGGATTACACCAACCTGCTCCTAGGGCTGCTAGCTGCAGAAGTCCCTTCTCTTTGCATTTTCCTCCTTTTTTCTCTGTATCTTTCTCACTTCTTTACTTTTCTTTTTTCCAGTTTTTCTTCTTTTTTGTTTGTTCATTTTTCAGTCTTCTTTTTCTTTTATGTTTACTATCCCTTTTTCTCATTTACTTTCCTTCTATTTTTTTCTTCTATTTGTATGTGTGTGTGTGTGTGTTCTCTTCTTCTCCTTGTTTTTTTGTTTTCTGTTTTTTTATTTTTTTTTATTTTTAATTTTTTCCTATCCCATGCAACAGGAAGAGGACGTTAACTCTCCACTAGACAGCCATATCTACTGCAGTGACCACCATACCGTATGTGAGAGAACCACTAACAATTTCTGTATGATTGAATCAATGACAGACTGTGGACAATACTTATT
The DNA here is from genome assembly GCF_000298275.1 of Orycteropus afer afer. Classification (NCBI taxonomy): domain Eukaryota; kingdom Metazoa; phylum Chordata; class Mammalia; order Tubulidentata; family Orycteropodidae; genus Orycteropus; species Orycteropus afer. The sequence goes on along the minus strand of NW_006921746.1, from coordinate 4,190,181 downwards.
CATTTCACCCATAGCTCCTCATCATGACAAACAGACCCTTGCCCACGTTCCCACCAAGTACTCCACCAAACCAGAGACAGTTGTGGAGGGCCTCTGTTCTGCCAAGGTAACAACCCAGGAAGCATGCCTCCTTTACACATCTGGATATATAAAAACAAAGCAAAATGAATAAATAAATAAACCAAGGTGAAAAAAAAAAAAAAAAACACATGAAAACAAATAAATATGTCTGAGAGACAACAAAAACATAAGTTCAAACAAAGAAATAAGATAAGATAGCAGAAACCAGAAACAATTCCAAAATAAAGAAAAGAATTAGGAATCTCCCTGAGGAAGAACAGGTAATAGAAGTACTGATAAGGAATTAAAAAGATATATA
>NW_006921746.1:4159508-4189702 GCF_000298275.1 Orycteropus afer afer | reverse complement strand
AAGAATAGAATCCAACTGGCTCAAGAATGCATTTCCCAGCTATAAGACAAATCACTTGACACCAGCTGATGCAAGAAAAAACAAGAAAGAAGAAAAATAAAGAAAACGACAAAAGAAATAACATCTGATTGGAATTCCAGAATAAGTGGAGGCATTAAAAAAAAAAAAAAAGAGAGAGAGCTAGAGAGAGAGAAAACACAGAGAAAATTGTCAAAGACTTTCTAGCAGAAAAGATCCCTGATGTCATCCAACATGAAAAGATATCCACCCAAGGAGTGCAACAAACCTCATACAGGATAGATTCCAAGAGAAAGTCAAAATATATAATAATCAAATTTTCCAAAATCAAAGACATAGAAAGAATCTTGCAACTCAGGAGAAATAAAATGTTGCCCCAAAAGGTCAACCAATAAGATTAAATTCTGATTTCTCAGCAGAAACCATGCTGGCAAAAAGGCAATGGGATGACATACACAGAACCTTAAAGGAAAATTATTGCCAGCCAACAAAACTGCCCCTCAAATATGGTGGTGAAATTAGGACATGCCCAGACAAATAGAAATTAAGGGAGTTTGTAAAAACCAAACCAACCCTACCAGAAATGCTGAAAGCAATCCTTCAGAGAGATCAATCAACAATGAAAGATAGCAATTTAAAATTAAGGCACATAACAACATCATCCAGAGATCAATCCAGAAGAAGAATTCTTAAAATTAAGATAAGCTTACAGAAAGAAAGATCGAGGACCAGAGTAGTTAATCTACTAATACCACCAACTACAAAGCAAATAGTAGGCATAAGTGATATAATTAAAGAACTTCCAAACAGAGAGGATGTCAGAATGATATCAATATAGAACAGACTGTTCCAAACTTAGCAAGATAAGAATTTACTATGGTGTAACCACAAAGAAAATTAATAAGCCCTCTAACCAAAGTAAGAAAGAAAAAAATCATAAGGACTTAGTAAAGACAAAATCAACAACAGTGAAGAAAGGGAAAGAAAACTCAATAACCAAAAGAACTCAACCTACACACACACAAATTTGGAACTAAGAAATCATCACCACCACCATAACACCAACAACAAAAAAACAAAAAAACAAAAACAAAAAAAATAAAACACAAAAGGAAATTCATACTTTTTAGCAATTACACTAAATGTGAATTGATTAAGCACACCAGTCAAGACAAAACAAATGGCAGATTGGATAAGAAAACAAGACCCATCAGTTTGTTGCCTACAAGAAACTCATCCTAGATGCAAAGATTAAAAAATATAAAATAAAATAAAAATCAAGGTACAGAAAAATTATTTCCAGCAACCAAAATAGAAAAGAAATAGCAATATTAATTTCTGAAAAAATAGACTTCAAGGTGAAAACCACCAAATAGGACAAGGAAGGACATTATATAATGATTAAAGTGTCAATTTGCCAAGAGGACGTAACTGTAATAAATATATATGCACCCAATAAAAGAGCTCCAAAATACCTAAAGCAAACATTAACTGAATTGAAAGGACAAATTGATGAATCTAGAATAGTAGAAAGAGCCACACACAACTTTTAGTATAGGTCAGAACAACTAGAAAGAAACTCAACAACACAGCTAAAAGATCTCATCAACACAACCAACCGACTGGGCCTTATAGATATATACAGAAATTCTACTGAATGAAAACACAATACACATTCTTTTTCAGTGTGTATGGATCATTCTCTAAAACATACCATATGGTAGGCTACAAACCAACCCTCAATAAATTTAAGAACACTGAAATATTACACAGGATTTTCTCAGATTACAAGTGTAAAATTAGAAATCAATAATAAGAAGATCAGGAGGAAAAACTCAAATACATGGAAACTGAATACCACTTTGTTCAAAAACTACTGGGCAACAGAAAAAACAAAATATGAAATAAAAACTTTCCTGGAAATAAACTAGAATAAAAACACAACATACCAAAATCATTGGGACATGTGAAAGCAGAACTAAAAAGATAATTTACAGCAATAATTGCACACATCTAAAAAGAAGTGGGAATCAAAGTCAATACATTAACACAATAATTTTAACAATTAGAAATAGAGCAATGAAAGAAAACTAGTCTTCAAAATAAAGGAAATAACAAAGATCAGAACAGAAATAAATGAAACAGAAAAAAAAAAAAAAGCAATAGAGAAAGTCAACAAGACTGGAAGCTGTTTCTTTGAAAGATTGACAAAATAGTAAAATCACTGGGGAATTTAACTAAGAAAAACAAAGAGGAGATGCAAATATTAAGAATAAAAACTAAATGGATGACATCACAACAAAACCAAACAAAATAAAAAACCGATAATAACAGAAAACTACGAAGAAGTGTACTCCAAAAAATTTGAAACCCTGGAAGAAAAGGACAAATTTCTAGTAACACAGGACCCACCTAAACACAGACTGAGGTTGAAAATTTGAGCAGACCAATAACAGAAGAGATGGAACATGTCAGGAAGATTCACAACAACAATCAAAAACTCTGACTCAAAATGTTTCACTGGAGCTGTTTAGCAAATATTCAGAGAAGACTTGACACCAATTCTACACTAAGTATTCCAGAACACAGAAAAGGATAGAATAAACCCAAATTCATTTTATGAAGCAAATATAACTCTGGTACCAAACTAGGCAAATGCATCACTAAAAAGGAAAACTGCAGATCAATGTACTCTTATTGTAGATGTAAAAGTCTTCTCCAACATCCTAGCCATATTCCAGAATCTTCAAAAAATAATATATACATGATGACCAAGATGGGTTTATACCAAGTATGCAAACAAAGATGGTTTGATATTAGAAAAATAAGCAACACAATCCAATCCATCATATAAATAAAACAAAGGAAAAGAACCACTTCTCATATTAATTGATGCAGAAAAGACATTTGATTAAATCCAATCCCCATTCCTGATAAAATCTCTCAGCAAAATAGGAATAGAAGAGACATTCCCACACATAATAAAGGGCATATATGTATAGCCTCATTCATATATACATTCTTATTCAGATTCCAGGGACCTAAGTGAGGTGGGAAGCAGGGAGAGGACAGAAAAGGCAAAGGGGACTGGAAGGGATCAAGGAGTTAGCCCCAGAGATCCAGGTAAGGGTGGTTGGAGGGTTTTCCAACAGCTAAGGGAGACAAACTTGTCTGTCGGTTTGTCCTACTGTGATGAAGTGTTGCTGTGAGTCTTGAGGCTGTGTCACTGGTGTTTCAAACCCAGTGGGGTGTACATGTTGCACAGGTATCAGCCTGGCTTGCAGACTGAGACAGACTAGGAAGAAGGAGGAGGCCATCCACTTCTCACAGAATTGGCCAAGAAAACCTAATGAATAGCAGAGAAACACTGACTGATACATTACTGTGTAACTTTATGAATAGTCCAGAAACATTGTCCAATACAGAGGAGGAAGTTGAGTCACTTAGCTTAGAAAGCTTTCAAAGTAGGACTGGGAAAGAACTGCTTTATCAGAGTAAACCCAGCCTTACTCATATGGATAAGGCAAAGCTTTCGAGATGTGGCACCACTAAAATTGAGGAGAAACAGCCACAGACATTCATTAATAATCGGAACATGGAATGTATGAAGTATGAATCTAGGAAAATTGGAAGTTGTCAAAAACGAAATGGAACGCATAAAGATTGATATCATCGGCATTAGTGAGCTGAAATGGACTAGTTTTGGCCATTTTGAATCAGACAACTATGTGATCTACCATGCCGGGAATGACAGTTTGAAGAGGAATGGCGAGGCATTCATCATCACAAAGGATGTTTCAAGATCTGTCCTGAAGTACAATGCTGTCAGTGATAGGGTAATATCCATACACCTACAAGGAACACCCATTAATATGACTATTATTCAAATTTATGCCCCAACCACCAAAGCCAAAGATGAGGAAATTAAAGATTTTTATCAACTTCTGCAGTCTGAAATTGACCAAACTTGCAATCAGGATGTGTTAATTATCACTGGTAACTGGAATGCAAATGTTGGAAACAAAGAAGAATCAGTGGTAGTTGGAAAATTTGGCCTTCATGACAGAAATAATGAGTGCTGGAACTCGCATGGTAGAATTTTGCAAGACCAATGACTTGTTCATTGCAAACACCTTTTTTCAACAACACAAACGACAGCCGTACACGTGGACTTCATCAGATGGAACACACAGGAATCAGATTGACTACATCTGTGGCAAGAGGTGATGGAAAAATTCAATATCTTCAGCCAAAACCAGGCCAGGAGCTGATTGTGGAACAGACTGTCAACTGCTCACATGCAAGTTCAACTTGAAGTTAAAGACAATTAAAACAAGTCCACAAGAGCCAAAACATGATCTAGAATATATCTCTCCTGAATTTAGAGACCATCTAAAGAATTGATTTGATGCATTGAACACAAATGACTGAAAACCAGAGAAATTAACAGCAAGGTATCATCCATGAAGAAAGCAAGAGGTCATTACAAAGATGAGAAAGAAAGAAAAGACCAAAATGGATGTCAGAAGAGACTCAGAAACTTTCCCTCGAGCAAAGAGTAGCTAAAGCAAATGGAAGAAATGACAAGATAAAAGAGCTGAAAAGAAGATTTAAAAGAGCAAATCAAGAAGACAAAGTCAATTATTATAATGAAATAAGCAAAGACTTGGAGTGGAAAACCAGAATGTAAGAACACAGTTGGCATTTCTCAAGCTGAAAGAACTGAGGAAAAAATTTAAGCCTCGAATTGCAATATTGAAAGATCCCGTGGGCAATATACTAAATGATGCAGGAATCATCAAAAGAAGATGGATGCGGCAAAAAGAGTCACTATATTAAAAAAAAAAAAAAAAAGGTCTATGTTCATCCATTTTAAGAAGCAGCAAATGATCAAGAAACAATGGCATTGAAGGAAGAAGTTGAAGCTGCACTGAAGAAATTGGCAAAAAAAAACAAGGCTCAGGGAATTGATGGAATACCCATGGAGATGTTTCAACAAACAGATGTCATGCTGGAGACATTCACTTATCTATGTCAAGAGATTTGAAAGACAGATAAATGGCCAAATGACTGGAAGATATCCATAGCTGTACCCATTCCAAAGAAAGGTGATCTCACAGAATGTAGAAATTATAGAAAAATATCATTAATATCACATGCAAGTACAATCTTAAGAAAATTCAAAAACAGTTGCAGCAGTATATTGACAGACAACTTCCAGAAATGCAAGCTGAATTCAGAAGGGGATGTGGAATGAGGGATATCAAAGTTAATGTAGATGGATTTTGGCTGAAAACAAAGTACTGGAAAGATATTTACTTGTGTTTTATTGACTATGCAAAGGCATTTGATTGTGTGGATCCTAACAAATTGTGGATAACATTAAGAATGGGAATTCCAGAACACTTAATTGTACTCATAAGGAGCCTGTACATAGACCAGGAGGCTGTCGTCTAAAGAGAACAAGGGGATACTGCATGGTTTAAAATAAGGAAGGGCATGCATCAGGGTTGTATTCTTTCACCATACTTATTCGCTCTATATACTGAGAAAATAATCCAAGAAGCTGGACTATATGAAGAAGAATATGGCATCAGAATTGGGTGAAGGCTCATTAACAACCTGGGATATGCAGATGACAAAACTTTACTTGCTAAAACTGAGAATGACATGGAACACTTACTGATGAAAAGTAAAGACTGCAGTCTGCAGTATGGCTTACACCTCAACTGAACAAAAAAATCCTCACAATTGGGTCAATAAGCAGCATCACGATAGATGGAGAAAAGACTGAAGTTGTCAAAGTCTTCATATTGCTTGATTCTACAATAAACACCAATGGAAGCAGCAGTCAAGACATCAAAAGACATATTGCATTGGGCAAATAAATCTGTTGAAAAAAACCTCTTGCAAGTGCTGAAGAGCAAAGTCCATGAAGGCTAAGATGTGCCTGACCCAAGCCATAGTCTTTTCAATAGCCTCATATGCATTTGAGAACTGAACAATGAGTAAGGAAACCAAGGAAGAATTGACACTTTTGAGTTGTGGTGTTGGCAAAGAATGCTGAAAGTACTGTGGACTGCTAAAAGAACTAACAAATCTGTCCTGGAACAAGTGCAGCTAGAATGCTCCTTGGAGGTGAGAATGGCCAGACTTTGTCTCACCTACTTTGGTCATGTTGTCAGAAGGGACCATTCTCTGGAGAAGGATGTCATGCTTAGTAAAGTGGAGGAGCAATGAAAGAGGGGAAGTCCCTCAATAAGATGGATTGACACAGTGGCTTCAGCAATGGGCTGAGGTATAGTACAGATTGTGAGGCTGGCACAGGACTGTGCACTGTTTTGTTCTGATGTACATAGTGTCGCTATGAGTTGGCGATGACTCGACGGCACCTAACAACAACAACTTCAGCAAGATATTACTTGCATGTGATATTAATGATATTGTTTGATAATTTCCACATTTCGTTGGATCACCTTTCCTTGGAATGGCCATAAATATTGACCTCTTCTAGTCAGTTGGCCAGGAAGCTGTCTTCCACATTTCTTGCCTTAAACAAATAAGACCCTCCAGCACTGCATCTGTTTGTTAAAACATCTCAAGGGATATGCCATCAATTCCTAAAGCCTTTTTTTTTTTTCACCACTTCCTTCAATGCAGCTTGGACTTTTTCCTTCAAGACCATTGGTTCTTGATCCTATGCTACCTCCTGAAATGATTGAACATTGACCAATTCTTTTGAGTACACTGACTGTGTATTCCTTCCATCTTCTTTTGTTGCTTCCTGTATCATTGAATATTTTTCTAATAGAATCCTTTAATATAGCAACTCAAGGCTTGAATTTTTTGTAAGTTCTTTCATCTTGAGAAATACTGAGCATATCCTTATCTTTTGTTTTTCTGATTCCATGTCTTTGCAAATTTCACCATGACAATTTACTTTGTCTTCTCCAGCTGTCTTTAAACTCTTCTGTTCCGCTTTTTTATCTGGTCATCTTTTCCATTTGCTTTACCTACTCTCCATTCAATGGAAAGTTTCAGAGTCTCTTCTGGCATCCATTTTGAATACCTTTTAATGACCACTTATTTGCTTTCTTCATGTATGATGTTCTTGATGTCATCACACAATTCATCTACTTTTTGGCCATTGATGTTCAGCGCATGAAATGTATTCTTCAAATGGTCTCTAAATTCAGGTCTGATATAATCAAGATCACATTTTTGTTTTTGTGAACTTTTTTTTTTTTTTTTTTTAATTTTATTCAACTTCAACATGACCTTGCATGTGAGCAATTGACGGTCTGTTCTACAGTCAGCTCTTGGCCTTGTGTGACTGATGTTGATCTTCTTCATCACCTCTTTTCACAGATGTAGTTAATCTGATTCCTGTATATTCCATCTTGGGAGGTCCACATGTATAGCCATTGTTTATGTTGTTGAAAAACTGTATTTGCAATGAATCTTTTGTCTCACAAAATTCTATCATGTAATCTCCAATGTCTTTTCTATCATCAAGGCCATATTTTCCAAATATCTATGATTCTTCTTTGTTTCCAACTTTCATATTCCAAATACCAGTAATAATTAACACATCTTGATTGTATGTTTTCTCATTTCAGGTTGCAGAAGTTGTGAACATCTTCAATGTAATCTCTGGCTTTAGTGGTTCCTGCTCCATCAGCAAATATAGGTCCCAAAAGCTTTACAGCATCCACATCATTTAAGGTTAATTCTACTTTGAGGAGGCAGCTCATCCTCAGCCTTATTTTGAGTGACTTCCAACCTGGTATAATGTTCATCTTCTGTACTGTATCAGACAATGTTTCAGGGTTGTTCATAAAGTTTTCCAGTAATATATCAACCAGTGTCTCACTGTTATTCACAAGGCTTTCACTGACCAAGTTTTTTAGTAGATGGTCCCATCCTTCTTCACAGTCTGTCTTAGTCTGGAAGCTCCACCAGGAACTGTCTACGATGGGTGATCCTGCTTGTATCTAAAATACTGGTGAGATACCTCCAAACTCAATGTAGCAGACAAGCCAGCACAAAAGGACAAACTGACAAATAAGTGGAAGGGAACAGAATTGAGAACCCAAATCAATCTACCTATGGAAAACTTATCTTTGACAAAGGGCCAAAACCCATTAAATGGGGAAGAGAAAATTTCTTTAACAAAAACAGTGCTTGGAAAACTGTGCATCTGTTTGCAGAAATGAGAAGATTCATACCTCACACTACACACAAAAACTAACACAAGATAGATCCAACACATAAAAGTCAAACTTAAAACTATAAAGTTCATCAAATAAAAAAATAGAAGCTAGTTTAGGGGCCCTAATTTAAGGCATAAACAGACTATCAAGCATAACCAAAAATGTGCAAACAACAGAAGGTAAACTGGATGATGAGGACCTTCTAAAAATTAAATTCGTATGCACATGAAAAGAGTTCTCCAAAGGAGCAAAAGAGAATCCACAGACTGGGAAAAATTAAAAAAATAAAAATTCACAATTAAGTATATGACAGGATATTTATCTCTAAAATTTATAGAAAACACCTCAACATCAAAAAGACAAACTAACAATTAAAAATGGGCAAAGGACATGGACAGACACTTCATCAAATGATATTCAGGTGGCCAACGAACAAATGAAGATATGTTCTGTATCATTAGCCATTGCTCTAAGCTTGAAGCTCACTGCTTTCAAGTTAAATCTGAGTCATCCAACTCACCAACTAATCCATTAGCTATTAGATAGGTGTAAACCAAAGCAAAAATGAGATATTATCTCACCCAGCCAAAGTAGCTAAATTCAATAAGACAGAAAACAAAAAATGCTAGTGATGGTGTGGAGAGATTGTAACCCTCATACACTGCTGGTGGCACTATAAAATGGTATAACTACTGTGGAAAACAGTATGATACTTCCTTAAGAATTTGGAAATAGAAATACCATTTGATCCAGCAATCCCACTACTAGGTATATGGCCTAAAGAAAATAAATTTGGGACGGGAATAGATATATGTAAACCCATTTCCATCACAGCACGATTCATAATAGCACAGAGATGGAAACAACCTAACTGCCCATCAACAGATGAATATATAACCAAATTATGGTACATATACACAATGAAATACTATGCAACTTTAAGAATAATGAAGAATCCTTGAAACAGATTATAATGTGGAGGACATCATGCTGAATAAAATAAGTCAATCACAAATATTGTATGACTCCACTATTATAAAAAGTAAAGGAAATACTTACACACAGAAAGTAATTTTTTGTTGGTTACCTGGGTTGGGAGAGGAGTAGAGGGGAAAAATACTAGCTAGGTAAGAGACATGTAATCATTTGAGTGAAGAGAAAGGCAATATACCAAAAGTGGGTGAACTGCACAATATCATTAAAGAAAAGGAAGACACAGAGAGGTGCACAAGAGGTGTAGACAACAAAGGTGAACACAATTATATACACCATTCTGCATTATTAGGAATAACAAGCATTAATGTATGAGTGGATATATAAAAATGATCAGGTATAGGTAGGCAAATGGGAATACACCCATGACCATATAAAGATCTGGCAGGCATAATTCTACATGCATATTTTTGTATGAGTTATAAAAATGGAGCTCTGGTAGCATAGTGGCTAAAGCACTTGACTGCTAACCAGAAGGCTGGTGGTTCAAACCCACCAGCCACTCTTTGGAAGGAAGGTTGGGCAATCCTACTTCCATAGTGATACTGCCTCGGAAACCCAAGGAGGGGTCGCTATGAGTCGGGGCCGACTCGATGGCACATAACAACAACACAACAACATAAAAATGGCCACCTATTTAATGGAACTAACAGGGGGTAAATTAAGTAAATTTATTAGCCACAACCAAATACCTTGAGGGAGTGAGTTGCTGGACTTGAGGGTTTGGGACCATGATCATGAGGGACATCAAGTTCAATGGCATAAAGCAGTACACAAAAACATTCTATATCTGACTTTGATGAGTAGCATCTGGGGTCTTAAAAGCTTGCAAATGGCCATCTAACAAGCAATTATATATCTTTCCTCATCTAGAGTCAATAAGAATAAAGAAAATCAAACAAGCATGGAAGAAATTAGTCCATGGAACTAGGATACCATGGGAACCTCAGCCTACATGACATTGAGATGAGAACTAGATGATGCCTAGCTACCACTGTCAACCATTTGGAAAGAGATCAAAATTAAACAGAGGTTCAGGAAGTTCAAAATGATGACATGTCAAGAGGAAACTTGAAATATTTGGTGAACACCAAAAGTAATGAGTACAATCAGGTATGGAGTATGATTCTATAGATTTGAAATTCTAGTATAGGAGTCATTTGCATCCTTGTCACATATCTGATGAAAACAATTATCTATTTATTAAGAAATAATGAAACCTTAACAATCAGAATAAGGAAATTTTGTGTGGATTTAATGGACTCTGAATTCTTGAAATGCCCAATCAGATTTTATTCCTAAAAGAAGTAGCTGCTCCTCCCCTGAACTGTTGGGCTAATTAAATAGATAAATAGAGTGTGTGTGGGTGGTGGGGAATAAAACTCAAAAGCATTAAAAAAGACCAGGCTTATTGGTTAGATACAAACCGATAAAATCTCTGAGACTTTGACCCCTAATCACCCTTTAGGCCCAGAATTGAACTTATTCCCCTTTCTTTGAGCCAGACAATGAACTGTCTATGAGGTGAACAATTACAACACTCCTTAGAACAATCAACCATTAGACATCAGAAGGGCAACATTAGTGCAGGCAGAAAATACAAATGACTCAAAAGGCCGGAATGCATAGAAAAGGACAAAGGGAGGAAGTGGGAGAACTGTTATATTGTGGGGATTTCAGTTAATATCACAAAACAAAATGCATATGAACTGTTGAATGGAAAATAAATTTGCTTTGTAAATTTTCACCCAAATACCTATAAAAAGTTAAAAAAAAAAATAGAGTTTGGGAATCCAATGGTGCAGTTATATTTTGTCCTGTAGGGTCTTTATGATTTGGAATTAACTCAACAGCAAGTTTTGTTGTTCTTTTTGTTTTTAATTAGCCTCAAGGAAATGGGTTCCTGCTATTCAATATTTAATGTGATAGTGTTTAAAGTCAATGAGGACCTTGCTAATATCACTGTATGGAACACTGGTACTCCGTGGTATGCTATATCAGGACACTAAAGTGAATAATTAATCATGATCTCCTGGGAGAAAATGTCTATTGAAGACAAGAATTTGATGAGTTGGTTCACTATTACAATGTATTCATTTGACAAGAATGATGAATCTATGGATTCTAGGGTGACGGAACTGTGTCAACTATGCTAAAGAATTTAGAAAAAGGAAACGACAAGTCAGATTTTGAAGTTCTCCTCAAGAAAAAATAACAGGTCCAAAGAATTATGATTTCCATAACATATTTGTAATTTCTTATCTTATATAGACACAGACCTAACTCCATAATAATGTATTAAACAGAGTGGCTAACTCATGTTGCATTGTAAAACAACCCTCCAACTCTCATTACCTCAAAATAGTCATTACAACTGCATGTCTATTGCTGGTTAGCAGGGTCTCCTCATCACAGTCTCCAAAAGACTAAGATTGTTGAAGCAGTTACTTTCTTCAAGGTAGTGGTTATGTTAGATATTAAAGAAAACTTTGGAATATATTGTATCAGCTATGAAATGCCTGGGAATTATACAAAGAATTCAACTCACAAATAATTGACCTTATCAGTAATATGTTTCGACCCAACTCTTGAGAGCTTCAGGAAGCTTGATATGATGAGATACCAAGAGAAAACTTGAAATATTTGGTAAACACCAAAAGCAATTACTACAATCAGGTACAAAGTATAATCCTATAGATTTGAAATTCCAGTATATGAGTCAATCACAGCCTTGTCACCTATCTGATGAAAAAATAAGTATATATTTATTGGGAAATAATGAAACCTTCACAATCAGAATAGGGAAATTCTGTGTGGATTTAATGAACTCTGAGTTCTTGAAATACCCAGTCAGATTTCCTTCCTAATAATAGTAGCTGGTCCTCCCCTGAGTTGTTGGACTAATTCTGACTTGCCTCACAGCTGGAGATAATATTATCTGAGGTGGTTATTTAGAGGAGACACCTATTTTAAGCCCTACCACCACCACTCCACTATACTTCCCACTGTATTATATGGGCATCTATAAGATAAGATCTTACAATGACCTGGAAACGTAAGCTGTATTTGTCAAAGTCAGTTAAAGATTTTGATATCAACATGAAAATCAGCAAAATGTGTGGTAATTGATTGTACTATATGAAGAAGAAAAAAATAATTTTTGTTAGGATTAATATGTTTATAAGGCTGCACTTATAACAGTATGTGAGTTTTATCTTTAACTTAGGAGTGGTTGATTTCTTAAACATGGACTGATGTTATGGCAAATGCTAAACTGCTTAAATGTCAAATTTTTCACAATATAAGGCAGAAGAAAGACATTAAGTTTTAAGGAGTTTGGAATGTTGGAGTGGCCTAACGTTGTATCATCCATCTATGTGTCTACTAATTATACAAATTATATGTCCCCTAAGAAAACTGAAGGAGAGTCCTAAGGGACTGAGAAAATCATTGGTGAGGGAAATCATTGCATTCTATTTATAACATGGTCATGATGGTTGTATTAGTATGGGTTCTAAGTTCAGTGAGAATGATGAGATCTCAAAATTCAGAGGCCAAGTGGAAATATTTAAAGGTTAGAAGCAAAGACATCATGGTTCTCATAATAAGGTCAGAATAATAATGAGAATTTCTGCCTAATTACTCATGGAATACAAAAGGTTGAAATAGATGAGCAGTCCATTAAAGCTATTCTTTGTCTTTGTAACTGCAAATATTCCAGAATATTAAAGAAAAGTGAAATTGAGGCTCTATAATTCTTAAACTCAGTGTATCCCCCTCTGTTGTACATCTACTCCTGTTTCACCCCACACTTAAGTTTTTTATGGGGAGTTCCCTATAACAAGTTGGTTGAGAAAGAAAGTAATAATAACATAGCTTTGGTTTACATGTTTCTTCATTATAAGCTGGAAACAGTTAACAATGATGGCTATAATGCCACCACAGTCCACTGGCTATAGCTAGAATGAAAAAAGGAAGAGAAATGGGAAAAGAAATCCTGCTATCTGGCAGACATTTGATATGTATGGTTAAGCACATTGCTTAACCAAACATAACAAGGAAGCAGAATAGGCTGCAAGTATGGATGAACACTTATATAAGGACAGTGAATAACTATTCAGCCAGGTGGTAAGAGAATTGTAAAGAAAATATTAAAGAGGAAGTTGGTTACAGTTTTAAGGAAGAGATGGATTTATGGATTCTTCAAAATAAACCCAAAATGAGGGGATATTGATGTATTGGGTACTTCCCTCGGTAGGAGACACTCTCAACAATCAGGTAAATAAGATCACACTTTTAACAGACATTTCTTGTTAGCTGCTATCAAGTTGACCCATGACTCATGGCACCCTTATGCACAATGGAATGAAATACTGCCTATCCTCAGATGATTTGAGGATCAAACTTTTTTGATCCATGGGTTTTCATTGCCAGATTTCAGGAAGTATTTGGATAGATATTTCTTCTTAACCCACCTTAGTCTGGAATAAACACTAAGAGCTGTTCAGCATCATAGCAACACACAAACTTAGATTCAATAGGTGATGGCCATGCATCAGGTCCATCAGCTGAGAATCGAACTGTATCTTTCACATGGAATATGGTAATTTTATCACTGAACCACCAATGCCAAAGGCTGTCCTAGCTACTGCTATCTAGAATGGACAAAGCCATGAGCAAACATGAACACTGAGCTCACAAAATAGAAATATATTTCCAGGAGAACAGTAGAGGCAAACCAATTGTGGAAGATTTTCTTAAAGAGAAACATATTCTGGTTTACTCATTTCTTCATGCCATGCTTCTGGCAGCAACACTACTATAAACTTACTGAATGCCTTATTTGGTATGAAAGGATCCTGCTTCTGAAAAATGAGCTCATTTCCAGTTCAAAGGAGTGAAGTTATTATCTCACACCCATAGAACTCATAAATCTCACTCTATCTTCTTAAGCAATTAGTGGAGTGGGTGCTTGAAGACTCTGTACTATGGTAGTTAGAAATACTGTTTTGAAGTATGAGATCATAGAGGATACAGAATATTCTACAGATTATTGGCCAATAAATATTGCTGAGCTGGTTTTCCCATAGCCAAAATACATTTACCTGGAATCATTAGATAAAATATGAGTTTTGTGTTATATTATATATGTATGTATTTCATATTATACTTAACAATTGAGTCACAACATTTTTGTCCCTGTCCCTGCATCTCTGAGCTCTGCTGGTATAGATGTCTTGGAGAAAAGCTTTCACTAAATGATAAATGACAGTGGCACTGCTGATTTTATCATTGAGACCATCACCTGGTCAATTTGGGCTCTTCATGTCAGTGGACCAAAACCACAAAAATGATAATACTATGCTACATTGGGGGAGCTCTGGTAGCATAGTGCCTAAAGCACTTGACTGCTAACCAGAAGGCTGGTGGTTCAAACCCACCAGCCATTCCTTGGAAGGAAGATGGGGCAATCTACTTCTGTAGTGATACTGCCTTGGAAACCTAAGGATGGGTTGCTATGAGTCAGTTCCGATTCAACGGCACATAACAACAACAACAACATGCTTTATTGGAGGAGCGCTGGTGGCAAAATGCCTAGGACATTTGACTGCTAACCAGAAGGCTGGCAGTTCAAACCCACCAGCCACTCCTCAGAAGGAAGGTTGGGCAATCTACTTCTGTAGTGATACTGCCTCGAAAACCCAAGAAGGGTTTCGCTATGAGTCAGGTCTGACTCAATGGCAATGGGTATGCTACAGTGGGTAATCAATTCTAATTATCATGGGCAAATGGAGTTATTTTAATACAGTTGTGGTTGTGGTTGTTAGGTGCCATCAAATCAGCTCCAACCCTTATGGCCTATGCACAACAGAATGAAACACTGCCTGGTCCTGCCCCATCCATATAATCCTTGCTATGATTGAGCCTGTCATTGGAGCCACCCATCGCTTTCAGGTCTTCCCCCTTTTCACTGATTGTGTACTTTACCAAGCATGATATTCTTCTCCAGGGAATAGTCCTTCGGATAGTATAACCAAAGTACAAGAGATGAAGTCTGGCCACTCTCACCTCTAAGGAGCATTCAAGCTGCACTTCATCAACAGAAGATTTGTTAGTTCCTCTGGAAATCCATAGTACTTTAAGTATTCTTCACCAACACCACAATTCAAGAGCATGGATTCTTCTTCCATCGTCCTTATTCATTGTCCAGCTTTCACATGCATATGAAACAATTGAAAATTCCATGGTTTGTGTTAGGCTTACTTTATTCCTCAAAGTGACATCTTTGTTTCTTAATACTTTAAAAAGGTCTTTTGCAGCATATTTCCCCAGTGAAACACGATAATTGATTTCTTGCCTGAGTGTTGATTGTGGGGATAAGTAAAATGAAATCCCTGACATCAGTATTTTCTCTGTTTATTGTGATGTTGCTTATTGGTGCAGTTGTGAGGATTTTTGTTTTCTTTATTTAAGTTGCAATCCATACTGAAGACTACAGTCTTTGATCTTTATCAGTCTTTGCATGAGATCATCGTCATTTTCAACAAGCAAGTTTGTGTCATCTGCATATTGCAGGTTTTTAATGAGTCTTCCTCCAATCCTGATGACACTTTCTTCTACTTATAGTCCAGCTTCTGGGATCATTTACTTAACATACAGTTAATGAATAAATATGGTGAAATGTCAAAACCCTGAAGCCCATCTTTCCTGATTTTAAACCATGCAGTATCCTATTGTTCTGTTCAAAATGTAGCCTCTTGTTCTGTGTACAGGTTCCTCATGAGCACAATTAAGTGTTCTGGAATTGCCATTTTTTGCAATATTATCAATAATTTGTTATGATCCAGACAGTTGAATGTCTTTGCTTAGTCATTAAAACACAGGTAACATCTTTTTGGTATTTTTTACTTTCAGTCAAGATCCATCTGAAATCAGCAACAATATCCCTCATTCCATATTCTCTTCTTAAGTCACTTAAATTTCTGGGAATTTTTTGTTAATGTATTCCTATAACTTTTTATTTTTTCCACTTTTTTTTTTTTGTGTTTGGGTGAAAATTTAATGAACAAATTCATTTTCCATACAATTGCTCATACACTTTTTTTTCTTTTTTAAAATGAAATTGATTGTAATCCCTATAATGTAACAGCATTCTTCCCACTTCCTCCTTTTGGTTACTTTTTCCCTATGTCCTTCTCTTCTTTCTGTTTCTGGCTTCTAAGCTGTGAAAAATGGGAGCTTTGGTAGGGTAGTGCCTAAGGCACTTGACTGCTAATCAGAAGGCTGGCGGTTCAAACCCACCAGCTACTCCTCGGAAGGAAGATGGAGCAATCTACTTCCGTAATGATACTGCCTTGGAAACCTAAGGAGGGGTCGCTATGAGTCAGGTCCAACTCAACGGCACATAACAACAACAACAAGAAGCTGTGAAAATACTGCCTTTCTGATCTCCCATGGTTGATTGTTCTATAGAGTGCACCTACATGGTGTAAGTGTTCCCTTTATATGCCTGTCTATTCTTTGGTTGGAATCCATAGAATGAATCCAATTCCTGGCCCAAAGGGTGACTAGAGGCTATAGTGTTGGGGTTTTTTTTACCAGTCTCACACGAGTGAGCCTGGTCTTTTCTATAAGTTCAAATTTGGTTCCCCATTTATCTCCCACTCTATCCAGGATCTCCTATTTTAATGCCATTCCTAGTGGTTGACAGTGGTTGCTGAGCACCATTTAGTTCTTCTAAATGTACTCTGAAGTTTGCATGGTCCACCAGTCCCTTGTATTAATTATTTCCATATGTCTTTGGTTTTTTTTCATTCTTCTTTGCTCCAGATGAGGAAAAAACAATTATTGCATCTCAGATGGCCATTTGCAAACTTTTAGACCCTAGTTGCTATTCATTAAAGAAGGATGCAGAACAATTTTTTTGTGATGTATGTAATGCCAATTTACCTTGATGTCCTCTGCAACCATAGTTCTGAGCCCAACTGCCCAGTGACTCATTCCCTCAAGGTATTTGGCTGTACCTAAGAAGTTATCAAAACTTTGTTCGGTTAGCTCTATTATATATATGAACTATTTTATGAAACATACAAACATAAATGTAGAAATATCATCTGAAAAACTTGTATGTAGTTATGGGTATATTCCTTTTTGCCTAGACACACCTGATCATTTAGCCTATCTAAATGTACCCACTTTTAGATAAATGGTTGTTATTACTGATAATGCAGTACTATATAGGAGTTCTGGTAGCATAGCCCTTGACTGATAACCAGAAGGCTGGCGGTTCAAATCCAACAGCCACTCCTCAGAAGGAAGGTTGGGCAATCTACTTCCATAGTGATACTGCCTCAGCAATCCAAGGATGGGGCGCTATGAGTCAGGTCTGACTCGATGGCACATAACAACAACAACAACAATATATGTAAAAGTGTTTATGTTTGTAAACTGTATCTCTTGTACCCATCTCTGTGTCACTCTTTTCCTTAGTTGTACTGTGTTGGTCATTCAATTTTGTTCTATTTCCTTGGTATATTTCTCTTCCTACAACCTTTTTTGAATTATCTTCAGCAAAATGTTAGTTGCATGCAATATTAATGATATTGTTTGATAATTTCCACCTTCTGTTGGATGACCTTTCTTTGGAATGGGCACAAATATGGAACTCTTCTGGTCAGTTGGCCAGGGAGATGTCTTCCAAATTTCTTGGGATAAACAAGTAAGCACCACCAGTGCTGTATCCATTTGTTGTTACATCTCAATGGGTATTATTTCAATTCCTGGAGTCTTGTTTTTCACTAATGTCTTCAGTGCAGCTTTGAATTCTTTCACTACCATGGATTTTTGATCACACCCTACCTCCTGAAATAAGTAAATGTCAACCAATTCTTTTTTCTATAGGAACTCTGTGTATTCTTTCCATCTTTTGATGTTCCTTGCATTGTTCAATATTTTGCCTATAAAATCCATCAGTCTTGCAATTTGAGGCTAGAATTTCTTTTCTTCAGTTCCTGAAGCATGAGAAATGCTAACTGTGTTCTCCCCTTTTGTTTTTCTAATCCCAGGTCTTTGCACATTTCATTATATAATACTTTACTTTGTCTTCTCAAGTCACACTTTGAAATCTTTTGTTCAGCTATTTTACTTCAGCATTTCTAACATTTAGCATAGTGCCTAAGGCACTTGACTGCTAACCAGAAGGCTGGCGGTTCAAACCCACCAGCCACTCCTCGGAAGGAAGATGGGGCAATCTACTTCCCTAGTGATACCGCCTCGGAAACCCAAGGAGGGGTCGCTATGAGTCGGGTCCGACTCGACGGCACATAACAACAACAACAACAACAACAACATTTGCTTTATCTAATCTCTGTTCAAGAGCAAGTTTCAGATTCTCTTCTGACATACATTTTGTTCTTCACATATAATGTTCTTGACGTCATCCCACAACTCTTCTAGTCTTCAATTATTTGTGTTCAATGCATCAAATCTATTCTTCAGATGGTCTCTAAATTCAGATGGAATATAATCAAAGTCATATTGGAGCTCTCATGGACTTGTTTTAATTTTCTTCAGCTCAACTTACATTTCTATTTGAGCAATTGATGAACTCTGCCACAATCAGCTCTGGGCTTGTTTTGACTGATGATATTGAATTTCTCCATCGTCTCAGTCCACAGTTGTAGTCTATCTGATTCCTGTGTATTCCATCTGGCAAAGTCCATGTGTATAGCCACCTTTTATGTTGTTGAAAAAAGGTATTGGTTGTGGACAAGTCATTGGTCTTGCAATATTCTATCATGTAAGAGTCATTTCTATCACCAAGGCCAAATTTTCCAACTACTGATGATTCTTCTTTATTCCAACATTCATGTTCCAATCATTGGTAATAATTAATACATCCCTATTGTATGTTTGGTCAATTTTCAGACTACAGAAGTTGGTAAAAATCTTCAGTGTCTTTATTTTTGGTCTCAGTAGTATAGTAGACCATATGATTGTCTGTCAAAATGATCAATACAAATCCATTTCAGCTCACTAATACCTAAGATATTAACCTTTATGTGTTCCATTTCATTTTTGACAACTTCTCATTTCCCTAGATTCATACCTTAAGCATTCAATGTTCTGATAATTAATGAATGTTTAGAGCTGTTTCTTCCCATTTTGAGTTGTGCCCTCATCAATAAAATGATGTTCCTGAAATCATTACTCCATCCATATTATTAAGGTCAACTCTACTTTTAGATAGCAGCTCTTCCCAGTCATGTTTTGAATGCATTCCAACTTGAGGGGCTCGTCTTGCAGCACTCTTATCAGAAAATGTTTCACTGCTATTCATAATGTTATTTATTTATTTATTTTTGTTTTTATTGTGGTGAAAACATACACACCAATATATTGACCAACATAAAAACTTCCACATTTACAGCTCAGGAACATTGATGACATTTTTTTAATGTTGTTCCATCTTTATTACTATCATTTTCCAAAATATTCTCCCATCATTAGCATATCATCAGTGTCTTGTAAACAAAAATAAACAACAAAGAAATTTTCCTTCCATGTGTATACTTTCCATGACTTTTACAATAGTGGACTAATATAATATTTGACAATATTTGGCCTTCTGTGATTGACTTATTTTACTCAGCATAATGTCCTCCAAGTTCATCCACATTGTGTGGTGTTTTGCCAACTCAATATTATTCTTTAGTGTTGTGTAGCATTCCAATGTGTGTATGTATTACAGTTTGTTTATCCATTCCTCCATTGATGGGCACTTAGGTTGTTTCTATCTCCTTGCTATTGTTAATAGAGGTGTGATGAACATGGGTGTGCATGTATCTATTAGTGTCCTGGCTCTCACTCCCTTAGGAAATATTCCTAGTAATGGGATTGCTGGATCCAATGGTATTTCTATCTCTAAATTTTTATGGACTCACTGTACTGATTTCCACAATAGTTCTATCATATTACAGTCCCACACACAGTGTATGAGAGTACCTATCTCTCCACATACTCATCAGCATTTGTTATTTTCTGTGCTGTTGAACTTCTTATTAGTGCTGAGGTGAGATGGTATCTCATTGTTGTTTTCATTTCCATCTCTCTAATGGCTAATGATGGTAAACATTTCTTCATGTATTTGTTGGTTGCCCGAATATCTTCTTTGGTAAAGGGTGTGTTCATGTCTTCTGACCATTTTTTCATTTGATTGCTGGTATTTTTGATGTTGAGGTGTTAGAGTTTTCTATAAATCTTAGAGATAACTCTCTTGCCAGATATGTCACTGCCAAAAATTTTTTCCCAATCGGTGGGTTCTCTATTTATTCTTTTGAAGATGTCTTTTGATGCACATAAGAATTTAATTTTTAGAAGGTTCCAATCACCTAATTTATCTTCTGATGTTTGTGCATTATGGGTTATGCTTGATAGTCTATTTATGCTATAAATGAGTGCCTCTAAGTTTGCCCCTATTTTTTTCTTTAATGAACTTTAGAGTTTTAGGTTTCATATTTAAGTCTTTGGTCCATCTGCAGTTTGATTTTGTGTAGGGTGTGAGGTATAGATCTTATTTCATTTCCTGCATATGGATTTCCAGTTTTGCTAGCACCATTTGTGAAAGAGACTATCTCTTCCCAATTTAATGGATTTAGGTCCTTTGTCAAAGATCAGCTGACCATAAAGTGGATGAATAAATTTCTGGGTTCTTAATTGTGTTTCACTGGTTTATGTATCAATAAGAATACAAGGCTGTTTTAACTATCATGGCTGTATACTTGGTTTTGAGATCTGAGATTGTGAGACCTCCTATTTTGTTTTTCTTCAGTAGTGCTTTGCTTATCCAAGGTCTCTTTCCTTTCCATAAAAAATTAGTGTTTGGTTCTCCCCTGTCTTTAAAGAATGATCTAGATTGGGATTGTATAGAATGTAGAGATTTCTTTGAGTAGTATTGATACTTTTATAATATTAAATCTTCCTATCCATGAGCATGGTATATTCCTCCATTTATGTAGCTCTCTTTTAGTTTCTTGAAGTAATGTTTTGTAATTTTGTTTGTATAGGTATTTTTGTGTTTCTTATAAGATTTATTCGCTAGTATTTTATCTTTTTGTTAGCTATTATAAATGTTATTGATTTCCTTGTTTCCTTTTCAGAGACTTCTTTGCTAGTGTAGAGGAATCCAACTGATTTTTGCATGTTGATCTGGTATCCTGCCACTATACTAAATATTTTCAACAAGCTCCAGTAGTTTTGTTGCTGAGTCTCTTGGATTTTATATGTATAAAATCATATAATCTGCAAATAAGGATAGTTTTACTTCTTCCTTACAAATTTGGATGCCTTTGATTTCCCTTTCTTGCCTTATTGCTCTGGCTAGGACTTCCAATACAATGTTGAATAGAAGTGGAGATAGAGGTTACCATTGTCTAGTCTCTGTTTACAAGGGAAATAGTTTCAATCTCCCCATTGAGAAGAATGTTGGCTGTTGTTTTTGCATCTCCCCTTTATTATGCTGAGGAATTTTCCTTCTATTCCTATAATTCTGAGAGTTTTTATCGGGAATGGATATTGGATTTTATCAAATGCTTTTTCTGTATCTATTGATATGATTATGTGATTATTTTCCTTTATTTTATTTATGTGAAGGATTCTATTGATTATTTTTCCAATGTTGAACTATATTGCATACCTTGTATGAATCCCACTTGGTCATTATGCTTTTTTGTTTTGTTTTGTTTTGTTTTGTTTTGATACGTTGTTGGAGTCTATTGGTTAGGATTTTATTGAAGACTTTTGCAACTCTACTTAAGAGAGATATTCTGTAGTGTTCCTTTCTAGTGTATTTTTGCCTGATAACCCATATCAAGTATGCTTGCTTCAAAAAATGAATTTCAGAGGATTCTATCCTTTTCTCTGTTGTGGAATATTTTGAGTAGGACTGGTGTCAGTTCTTCTCTGAATGATTGGTAGAATTCTCTAGTGAAACTTAGTGGGCCAGAGTTTATTTTGTTGTTGTTGTTGTTGTTAGGTGCCATTGAGTCATCTCCGACTCACAGCAACCTTTTGCATAGTGGGACAAAACAACACCTGCTACTGCTCCAGCTCTGTGTTCCCTGCTATTCTTGAGACCATCCCCACAGCCACTGTATCAATCCATCTCTTTGAGGGCCTTCCCCTCTTTTGTTGACCTTCCACCTTACTAAGCATGACATCCTTCTCCAGGGAATGGTCCCTTTGGACAACATGATCAAAGTAGGTGGGCAAAGTCTGGCCATTCTCACTCCCAAGGACCATTCTGGCTGCACTTCCTCCAGGACAGATTTGTTAGTTCTTTTAGCAGTCCATGGTACTTTCAGCATTCTTTGCCAGCACCACATCTCCAAAGCATCAATTCTTCTTTGTTGTTGTTGTTGTTAAGTGCCATCAAGTCATTTCCGACTCATAGCGACCCCATGCACAGCAGAACGAAACACTGCTCGATCCCGCACCAGCCCCACAATCCCTGCTATACTTGAGCCCATCATCACAGCCACCATGTCAATCCATCTCGTTGAAGACCTCCCCCTCTTTCATCGACCCTCCACCCTACCACGCATGACATCCTTATCCAGGGAATTGTCCCTTCTTACAACATGACCAAGGTAGGTGAGACAAAGTCTGGCCATTCTTGCTTCCAAGGAGCATTCTGGCTGCACTTCCTCCAGGACAGATCTGTTAGTTCTTTTAGCAGTCCATGGTACTTTCAGCATTCTTCGCCAGCACCACAACTCAAAAGCATCAACTCTTCTTCGGTCTTCCTTATTCATTGTCCAGTTCTCACATGCATATGAGGCGATTGGAAAAATCATGGCTTGTGTCAGGCACACCTTAGTCCTCAAGGAGACATCTTTGCTCTTCAACACTTGAAAGAGGTCCTTTGCAGCCAATTTGCCCAGTGCCATACATTGCCTGATGTCCTGACTGCTGTCTCCATTGGCATTGATTGTAGAACCAAGCAATGTGAAATCCTGGACAACTTCAAGCTTTTTCCCCATTTATCATGATGCTGTTATAGGTCCAGTTGTGAGAATTTTTGTTTTCTTTATATTGAGATTTAATCCATACTGCAGTCTGTATTTGTCAATCTTCATCAATGCTTCAAGTCATCCTCATTTTCAGCAAAGTTGTGTCATCAGCATATCACAGTTGTTAACGAGCCTTCCTCCAATCTTGATGCCATGTGCTTCTTCATGTAGGCCAGCTTCTCAGCATATAAATTGAATAAGTATGGTGAAAGGATACAACCCTGACACACTTCCTTCTTGATTTTAAACCATGCAGTGTCCTCCTATTCTGTTCAAATGACAGTCTTCTTGTCTATATACAGGTTCCTCATGAGTACAATTAAGTGTTCTGGAATTGTTACTAGTAATTTGTTTATAACCTGTTCAATTTCTTCTTTTGTTATATGTCTGTTCAAATTTTCTATCTCTATCTGTGTCAGTGTAGTAAGTAGTGTGTTTCTAGAAATCTGTCCATTTCTCCTAGGTTTTCAGATTTGTTGGAGTATAGTTTCATAGTATCTTGATATTACCCTTTTTTATTTCATTTAGCTCTGTTGTGACATTGCCTATTTCATGTCTTATTTGTGTTATTTGCATCTTCTCCTTCTCTGCCTTCATTAAGTTTACCATTGGTGTGTTGATTTTATTAATCTTTTCAAAGAACCAACTTCTAGTCTTGTTGATTTTTTCTGTTGCTGTTCTATTTTCATTTATTTCTGGTCAAATCTTTATTGTTTCTTTTCTTCTGGTGACTATAGGCTTAATTTGCTGTTCTTCTTTTACCTGTTGGAGATGGCTTAAGGTGTTGATTTTGGCTATTTCTTCTTTTGTGATGCATACATCTATTGCTATAAATTGTCCTCTGATCACTGCTTTTGCTTTGTCCCAAAGATTTTGGTATGTTGTATTTTCATTCTCAATTGATTCAAGAAACATCTTGATTTAATTTGTTAAATTTCTTCTACTATTGGTCAACTGTTAAGGAGGCTGTTATTCAGTTTCCATGCATTCGTTCTTTTTCATTGGTCTTCCTAGTGTTGATTTCTAATTTTATATCATTGTGATCTGAGAAGATGTTTTGCAGTATTTCAGTGTTTTTAGATTTATTGAGGCTTGCTTTGCCATCTAGCATATGGTCTATCCTGAAGAATGTTCGATGTGTGCTAGAAATGAACATATACTCTGCTTTGTTGGGTAAAGTGCTCTGTAGATATCTATTGGGTCAAGCTGGTTGATTGTATTGTTTAGTTCTTCCGTGTCTTTGTTGAGTTTCATTCCAGTTGTTCTCTTTATTGAATTAAAATAGTTCTATCTTTGTATTGTATTAAAGACTCTTACTATTACTCTGGAATCACCTATTTGTCTTTTCAATTTTGTTACAGTCTGGTTTATGTGTTTTGTGTTTCTTTCATTGGGTGAGTAAATATTTATTCTGATTATGTCTTCTTGCTCAATAGATCCTATAATCATTATATAATATCTTTCCTTGTTTCTTATGGTGGTTTTTATATTAAAATCCATTTTATAAAAAATCAATATTGCACTCCCGCTCTTTTTTGGTTGTCATTTTCTTAATATATCTTTTCCCAACCTTTGATTTTCAGTCTATTTTTGTCTTTGTGTCTAAGATGAGATTCTTGTAGATCACATATGTATGGCTAATGTTTTCTTATCCAGTCTGCAGCTCTCTGTCTCTTGAGTGGCGCATTTAATCCATTTACATTTAGTGTAATTATGTTGTTGTGTTGTTGTTTGCCATCGAGTCGGCCCTGACTCATAGCGACCCTCCTTGGTTTCTGAGGCAGTATCACTACAGAAGTAGGATTGCTCAACCCAATTTATTACTCTGATTTTGTTTTGCATTTTTTCTTGGTGTTACTGATTTCTTTGTTCCATACAATTTTCTGTGCTGAGGTTATTTTGTTTATGAATTTTGTTATTATTTCCTTCATTGCTATTGTTTTAGTATTTGCTAAATATTTTTGCCTCTGCTTTTTTTATTTTGATGTGAAGATTTATTATTTTTCTTTATGGTTACCCTGTGATTTATTATTTTCTTCTCAAGTTTAGAACAATATGTTCAATCCTGCAATTGTCTTGAAGTCTTCACCACTTGGAAGTTCTGTACCTCCATTATTTAATTATTTTTTGGTTTGTAGTTATCCTCATTTGCCAATTGATGTCTCTGCTCCTCTGTTTACACTCTTGTAAGTTTATTTTACATTGGATACTTGTATAATTGGGTTAGTTTCTATGTTTTATTTTCATGTCTACTAATCATTGGGTGTTGTCTTCTGTCCTTAGTTTTTTGTCAGAAGTAATCTTTTTAGAAGCGCTTTAAGGTTGGTCTGATTTTAACACAATCCCTTAATTTTTGTTTATCTGGTTATGCTCTAATTTCGCCATCATATTTGAGAAACCATTTTGCTGGATATATAATTCTTGGTTGGCAATTTTTCTCTGTCAAGGTTTTATATAGCATATGTATCATCCCATTGCCTTCTCACCTGCATAGTTTCTTTGGAGAAATCAGAGCTTAGTCTCATTGGTTGTCCTTTGTAGGTAAATTTTATTTTATTTTTTCCTCATACTGCTTTCAGGATTCTTTCTTTTTCTTTGGATTTGATGAGTTTGTTTATGATATGTCTTGGTGATTTTCTTGTTTGAGTTTCATTGAAATTCTTGAATAGATATCTTCTCATTTTTGATCATATTATGAAAATCCACTTCCAACAAATCTCCAACAATTTTCTCCATGTTTTTATTTGTCTCTTCCTGTTCTGGAATTCTGATTACATATAGGTTATTCCTCCTGATAGTAACCCACATGAAGCCTAGATTTTCTTCATTTTGTTTTTATATATTTTTTTAATGATTGATTCCTTAACAAAGTAGTATCAAGGTATGTGTCTTCAATCTCACCAATCTGTCTTCCATCGATTTAATTCTATTTCTTTGCCCATTTGATGTGTTATCTATTTCTGAAATTTTAGCATTGATCTTCTGGATATCTACTTTTAGATTTTGTTATCATTTCTAACTTTTTGTTTACTTGGTCAGTTTGTTCTTATATTGTTTTCCTAAAAATTTCTAGAGTTTTTACTGTGTTTACATTAATTTTGTTAGTATTTTCCTTGATCTTCTCAGTTTTTTTTCTTGATCTGTCTCTCAACTCATTGAAAAAAAAATTAAAGCAAACTCACTGACATCAAGTTGATTTTGACTCATAGCGACCCTTCCTTGGGTTTCTGAGGAGGTATCACTATAGGAGTAGATTGCCCAACCTGCTTTCCAAGGAGTGGCTCATTTGTTTGAACCACCAGCCTTCTGGTTAGCAGTCAAATACCTTAGATACTATGCCACCAGAGCTCCTAGTGAAGGTACCAAAATATAATTATTTAAAATAACTTATCAGGGAGTTCCAAAGTGGCTTCTTCCTCAGGGATTTTTTCTGGGTCTGTATCTTGGTCCCTTCTTCATGCTATTTAATCTTGCTTCTTTGTGTGGATTGTGATTTTCAGTTGTCTCTGAGACATTGTGATGTTGTATTTATTTTTAATTTGTGACCGTATATTAGTGTAATTCAACAAAACTTTTTTTTTTTCCCTTTCTTTTTTTGATATATCAGGGTGAGTAGGGCACCCTGCCCCTCTGTTCATTAGTTGGTAGCACTTAGGTATTCACCATCTCTCTCCTGGAGGGTGTGATAGAGAATGAGATTGTGTGGACAGATCTCTGTTAGTTGTTTATGAAGAGCACCTGAGGGTGTGTTTAGCTGGTATTGGTTATTGTCTGTCATTGGTCATTGGTGCAGAAGGAAGAGGTGGCCTTCACTCATTGGGTGGGGCTGCAAGAGGTGCAGGTATGGCTGGGTATTGTGTAAATGGTTGCTGTCTCTCACTTTTCTTGACAAAAAAAAGGAAATTAATGAAATACTAATAAAATTAAAAACTAGAGAACAACAACAACAACAAAAAACAACCTCATAAACAAACAAGAACAATGGCAAAAAAAGAAATAAAGAAAAAAAGCAACAAATGAGAAAAAAAAAATCTTTGTGTATAAAAGAAACACAATGAGAAAAAGAGGAAAAAAAAAACCTCACAATATTTAAGGTGAGAGGAATGAGAAAAAAGATCAAAACTATAAGAATAGTAAAACAAAACATGGGAAAACTTCAAAAGGAAAAACAAGGCATGTGAAGAACCAAAAGAAGAAAAGAAAGGAAAAATAAGATCCAGGAAAAGAGAAGAGAAAAAACACAATAAGAATAAGTGAAGGGACAGAGAAAAAATAAATAAATAAAAAGGAAGAAAGATGGAAGAAAAAAATAGTAATTTAAAAAAAAAAAAGAAATAAAAACAAAACTGTAGGGTGTGGGTCAGCCCACCCAGGCCCTGTCAGGGCACAGACCTGGGTGGAATTCTTGTTGGTCAAGAAGGTAAGTGGAGATGGGTGGTGGCCACACCACTGTTCACCATGAGGGTGTGTAATATAAGAGTAGCATGAGGAATATTTCACCTTTCTTGTCATCAGCTTCCTTGTCAAGTGGAGCTTATTAGATTGCTGCTCAGATCAGAACACTGCTTGCCTATATTGAAAATGGTCACACCATTTCAAATATTCAAGATGAGTGCATCCTCAGGACAGCCAGCAGTCTGGTCTGTTTGTCTCCTTCTTTGCTGCTTTCCTTCTTAGTTGTCAACCACAAATGCAGTCATTGCCCATGCAGTACTTGGTGAACAGATCCTATCTTAGGTTTGTGCCAAATTAGAGTGCCACAAATATTCAAAATGGCTGTGCTCTCAGGACAGCTGGTAGTTTGCAGCTCTGCTTGTCTCCTTATTCACTGTTTTGATTCAGATTTTTCTACCAGTTTTTATTTAATCCATTTCTTTATACATCCCTTCAAAGCTTAGGGTTCCAGGATTGTCTTCTGTATCTGTTTCAATTGGTTTCTCATTTCTTTGTTGCTGAGGGTCCGTGTAGCTTTTCTGTCTATTCTGCCATCTTGCCAGAAGTCTGTATTCATAAAATTTTCCAGTAAAATATCAGACAGTGTTTTAGTACTAGTTATAATGCTTTCAGTGTCCATTTTTTTCAAAAGTGGATGGCCCCATTGTTCTTCCCAGTCTGTCTTATTCTGGAAGCTCCACTGAACCTGTCCATCATAGGTGACTTTACTGGTATTTGATATGCTGATGGTATAGGCTCACAGCAACATGCAGGACACCATAGCAAAACAAAATGACAGATGAGTGGTGGTAAGCAGAAAATTGTGGTAAGAAGGGATATTTCATGTACTTCCATCTTTAATGGTGTTAATCATTATAAGAGTAGAGTAACCAAATATAAGCAAGACTGTCAAGGTTAGACCCCTTGACCATTCAAACAAGTAAAAATATATTCTGAATAGTAAAGGCACTTTTTGTGGGCTAACTAAATGTAGGTTGGGTGGTGGAAGAAATAATTATGATTCTAAATATAACTTTATGACTAGTAGAAAGCATGTGGACTACAAGTATATTAGCCAACTTTCTTTTGTTTCCTTCTCCTTTACCCAGCTGTTATATATAGGATTTGTTGTTGATGGGAGTGTCCAAGTGCTGCACATAATCAATAATAATCATGGTTGCTAAACAAAAAGGTTGGTGGTTTGAGTTGATTCAGACATGCCATGGAAGAAAGATCTAGTAATGTACTAATGAATACCAGACATTAAAATTGCTATGGACACAATTCGGCTCTCACATTTATGGGGTCAACATGAGTCGTAATTGATCCTATGGTCACTGGTTAACTGATTGTTGCTGTTGGTTTAATTTCTTATTTATTCTCTGTATTATAGACTCTCAAGATGAGATGTTAATTAAAGTAGAGGTAAAATGATCATCATGCAGAAATGTACCTTTTCAATGTTTGAGTTTCTTTTTATTTGTATGAAAGATGAAGGATGTTTTTGTTTGTTAAGAAGTTGCCAATTTTGTTGTTTTGAAATTTAAGGATGAAAGTAGTATCTTGAGAAGCAAAAGTACTGGACTATGGTAGATGCACAATACTAATTCCAACCTCCTTTTATGCAAATTCCTATACAGCAACTGTTCAAGAACTAAAAACTAAATTTTCTAATCTTTGAAACTAGGATGTGAAATATGATTTACCAGTAAGCAGTTTCCCTTGAGTTGAAATTGAATTAAGTGCAAAAGGTCATGAAATACTTATTTTGTACA
Source organism: Orycteropus afer afer (assembly GCF_000298275.1). Classification (NCBI taxonomy): domain Eukaryota; kingdom Metazoa; phylum Chordata; class Mammalia; order Tubulidentata; family Orycteropodidae; genus Orycteropus; species Orycteropus afer. Next base: position 4,160,200 of record NW_006921746.1, on the reverse strand, counting down.
TCAGTAAAGGTGACTTGGAGTGATTTCATAATGTAGAATGTGCTTTTCTTACTAATCATGGCAGGTATATTTTATGCCAGGTGAACTGATAGCCCAATTCTGTGAAATATTGTTGGAAATAATTACTAAAAACTCATGCTAGGTATTGGTTCTTCTGTTTCACCTAATAGTCTATAAGCATTTAATATTCTACTGTAAATCCCTTTCTGCTGATATAAAACAAAGTGTGTTTTCAAAAACATTGTTCTCCATCCTACTTTTCTTATTAGTGACTGGGGTCTTAAAAGCTTGCAAGTGGCAATCTAAGATGCAACAATTGGTTTCTCCTCATCTAGATTAAACAACAATTAAGAAAACCAAAAATACATGGGAACGACTGTTCAAAGGACTAGTGGACCATGAGAATCTCAGGCTACATGACTGTGAGACCAGAAGAACTGGATGGTGTTAGCTACCACTGTCAACCAGTTAGAAAGGGATCAGTGTAGGCGATCCTGGAAAGAATGGGAGAAAAATGTGGAACAAAACTCAAAAACATAAAAAAGACCAGGCTTACTTGCCTGACAGAGACTTGGTGAACCATCAAGATTATGGTCTCTAGTCACCTTTTGGGCCTAGAACTTAACTTATTACTGTGGCTGCCAGATAAGTGATAGACACATGAAAATTTACACCATTCAAAATTAAATAAT